>NC_041390.1:169558841-169616812 GCF_002162155.2 Triticum dicoccoides | reverse complement strand
GGGGGGTTTGGGGAATATTATTGGTTAGTTGGCCGAAGGGCGGTTGAATCGAGGATTTGGGGGGGAATTTTTGGGTGGGGGGAGGATTTTCGTGCGGTGGGCGGGGGCAGTTTGACGCATGGTTGGTTTCTCCCTGTGCAGTCCCATGTGTCAGTGAAGAGGCAAGCCGATGCGCGTTCCGTTTGTGTGAGCCGTGTGCAGGACCGAACGTGTGTGGGGTGCAATGTGACCGCGACATGGTTGCTGTGAGTGTACCGCCTTTGATACTACTACTAGTAATCCGGTATTCCCGACTAAAAGGGCGTGGCCGGGTCTTTTCCCGCGTGATATGTTGGGAGGTTGGCTTAGTTCGGTTTTTTTAGGACGGGTAATGCTACACCTACGTAGTCCCAGTTACGTAATTAACATAATGTGAAACGTGTGAGCTATTGATTGTAGATTGGGGGGAGGGAGGGGCCCACCACCATGAAAATTAGGGGAGGACAGAGAGAGGCAATTTACGTTAACCCTTTCGTAGGTTCCCGTAGATGTAGAAAAATGTGAATTGCGTGAATGTGCATTTGCAGAAAAGGCCTTCCCTTGTTCATCCTTTTCTCTCACAAGATCTTGATCTTTTGTGCAACGCACGGGCATCTTGCTAGTACTCCTACAATATACTATATTATTGCGAAAGTTCATATACACCAGCCGAGATTAAGGCAAACACGACAGATTTTCATTACATTTCGAACTTTTATAGTACAGAAAAATAAAAGAAACCTGACCCTAAACCTATTCTACTGCGGTGAACGACATCCTCCATCTGCGATCTCCATGTATGGGGACGGGGTTCAAGACCCGTGAAGTGAAGGTGCGGTCTCCGGCGAGGAAAAGTAGGACACGGGAGACGGACCGGCCAGTTGGCACACCATGCCTTGCTGCCTCGCATGCCCTACTCATCCTCGGAGGAGTCCCCAACCTCGGCGATGCCGGACGTTAGACGACAGCAAGTAGGATGCATGGCTGACAATGCTCCCATCGTCGGCCGCCAGCGTGGCCACCGCTTGTGCGGCGACTTGAGCGAGGGCGGCGACCTCGAGCTCCATCCCCGAAGACAAGCTCTCCTGCAGAGCATTCACACTTGCGGTCATGACGAATGTGGTGCCAGGTAGGAGGACGATGCGCTATGGTGTGCAGGTTAGCTGGGCGTTGCCGCTTTAAGTAGCGCATTCCGGTGAGGCCAAGCGCCCTGGTGCGTCATTAAGTCGCCGTAGTTGGTTCCTCGGGCACCGAGCCTCTTAACGACGGCATACGGACGGACGACATGCATGCGGGCAGCTGGCGCCGGCTGGGAACGCACCGCGTGACGGCGCGAGGGACGAGGGTTTTTGGTGTGCTAGGGTAGTGAGCTGCGGTCATGGAAATGTTGGAGATGCCCTTTGCTCACATGCGATTGAGGCATGTCATTGAAAAAGCAAGACGACCCGGCATGGTCTCAGGTCCCTAGGATGTAGTTGGCCATGCTACACCACTCCGCGGACGCGTCCCGGCGCCCTGTGCATCCTCAACGAGCCGGGTGTTGGGGTGTGTTTGGATTGTGGCCAAAGTGCACCTTACCAAAATTTTGGTCATGACCCAAAGATTGGTCTTTGTTTGGATGGTTGCCATTTTTTTGTGGTTTTGGTCATGACCCAAAAATGGATGGTTGCCATTTTTTTGGCATGCCAATGAACTCTAGCCAACTCTAGTTCATTTTTCTTGCCGATGTCGGCCAAATCATGGGCAACCAAAACCTCAACCAAATTTTGGCTACCCACTGATTTGATGGGGCAACCTTGGGCATAAACCAAACATACTGTTGGTCATGCCGCGACACTAATGCCACCCTCGGCACACTGAAACCGACCGTGTCTAGCGACGATGAGCGTGTCGCTCACCGCGGTCGCCGTGTCCAGAGGCGGTGCTGGAGATGCGCCACGTTGTTGGCCCCCACGACCCACATGAACGTTTGCCAGTGGCGAGGAGGTCGCGGGCCAGCTTCTCCATTGGACTAGTTTGCGCTACGTCGTCCCGACAGGTGTGCCCCACATGTCAGTTTCCCTGTTTTCCCGGCCATATTCGAGTGTCAGTGCTCCGTGTTGCACATTAGGCCTTGCACTATGTAGGCCAAGCGATACAACTTATTGTTTATTTGAGCCACTCAAGTATAATCATGTGGCGTTTTGTTATTTCACATTCCTCTCAAACCCTCTTCTCCATCGATCATGGCGCCCTCCGGTCGAGTCCATCCTCCCGCATGCCTCATTTGAACATTCCACCGAGTATCATTCGCATGTGTGCCTAGACCATGCTTGAATTTCCAATGTTTATTTGTAATTTGTCTGACATGCCTACAAACAAACGGTTCGTTTGAAGTTTCACTTTGCCTCCACTATGTGTCGCTTCGCGTCTTAGTTTTGACATCCCATTCGGTTCATGCCTCGACACATGTTGACGAGATCGATTGATGTTCAGAGATCAATTGCGTGCCATGCAAGGATATAAAGGTGTGGCACCCCAGCTGAGAGCGACCGGTTTACAATGCATTGCCAGCCCAGAGACCATGTCTTCTGGCAACACACAACATCTTGGTACAGAAAAACAACCTCTTTATTGATGCTAGCGGAACAGAGTTACATTAGAACAGCTGTCGAGGCCAAGCGGCACACTCGGTGTGGCTGAATTATATGTACATTATTTAGTGAACATAAAGGGTCCTCGACCCGAACAACTGCGTGGCAGCGGAATAACATCATGGCGGAAGCTCCATATCACAGGGACACCGATGTGGACACGATATAGACTCGAACAGCGCTCCTTTCCAACGATACTATCCTGAAATCTGGCATGACACGTCAGGTCAGTACATTGAATGTACTTGCAAGCTGACAACATGCATAATCATAATGACAAACAATATCATGATATTTAACCAATTGTTAATAATGCAACACTATATGTCAACATGTTGTGATCATGCTCGAATGTCCCTCGGGACAGCTTACCAACCGTGATCATCTCTGGATCAAAAACATACCACCAAAGTGGTCTTTCTCAAGAACAACTCGTGATCCTTACGACGATCACAACCACAACCATCATTTCGTCCCAAATGCCTCAATGGCCTTTCTGCCATCCATCAACAATGCAAAGTTCATAGCTTACTGTGCAATTTTTATTAAACGTTGACTCATACTACGAGGTGTCCGTGACCGTGGACTCGGCTATCGATAGATTACACACTCTACAGAGGTAGCACACTGTACCCACACCACGGAACCCATGGTCTCGCACTCCCCTTCGGGTGGACCAACGGCCTTACGACAAAACCCTTCCATTGCCACAACACTCTCCCGGCCACTCCGACCCAAGTCCCCAATGGGCTGGTCCTGGGAGGCCCCGTGTCTACCAAAGACACCCTGACCACCGCCGTGGTCAAAACACTCCCACTCGGGGACACTCCCACTCCAGGACTCGGTACCATAATCTCATCAACGAGCACACAAGATTATGCTTGCTTACCGGGCCAGGGCAAGCACGACATAACCTCCCTAGATGGAGGCACCGACCAGAGGCCGTGTCAATGGACCGAATCAAGGCCTTCCCACAAAGGCAAATGTGGTTGCACTGGAAAGAGACTCGATTCAGCGGCACCATGACACAGTCAACGGTATATTCAAGTTGAGTTATATTCAGGTTCAACTTTAAACTAAAAATTATCGGTGTCATAGCATGCCATGAAATGCAAAACAACACATGCATCATAAAATGATAAAATGACCGATGTCATCCCTATACATACCAAGCATAAATGTCAACAACTCAAATTACTCTACTTGCTTCAAAATGACTCACAACTTAACCAAAATATTTTGCAACAAGTTTTATTAATTTCTTACGCAAGAAAGTAACTCCGATAAATTTCTCATATGCTTGACAAAAAGGTTTCACTATCAAAAACTCTTAATTTCTGTATCCCTAAGTAGGGTTCAAACATTCTGTAAGACAAGTAATATGATTAAACAAGTATTTAACAGAACATTTTCTAACAAATTTTTATCAATCTATCAAGGCAAAAACATAGCTTTAAATAATTGCTAACATGCGTACCAAAATTATTTCTAACATCACCTCAAATAAATCTTAACTTGCTTTATCCACTAAACTAGTTTCAACTATTTTGTAAATCAAGCATAACAACTAACCAATATTTAACAGAATATAAATAAATCAATAATTACTTAAATGCATGGATTAATCATTTCATTCAAGTAAGAAAATCACAAATATTGAAATGGCATCATGAAAATGTTGTTGTGGCTTGCCTTAGTGCAGATGAGGTTCACAAGCCTCCTGGTGATCCTTAAGACAAGCCTCACCTTCTGGAAATAATTTCAAACACAAAAAGAAAATATCAGGAACACTTCTGGAAATCACCAGAAATTCTAAACAGCTCAGAAAAATCTCATCTTTGTTGAGTTGCTAGATTTCTAATCAAAGAACACCATGCAAAAAGAATCAATTCATTTGGACTTATGGTTGAAGAGTTATAACTGTTTGAAGTGTTCTGTAAATTCAAATGAATTTGAATAAAAGAAATAGACTGGGGGTGACGTCAAAGGCGTAAAGCCCAGGGGCACCACCACTCGTACCACTTCAGGCACGTACAGAGTGGCTGACTAGCGGGCCCCGCTAGTCAAGTGGGGGAAGAGGGAGAAGGAAACAGAGGGGGCCGTGGCTTCGCTGGAGCTCTCACCGGCGACAAGGGCTCCTTGGCCCAAACGAGAGGGAGGGATGGCAAGAGGGGGTTGAGGCGCACCTGCCCGTACCCATAGTGTGGCTAGGGACGGTTGGACGGCGTCGGACTCAACCTCGCAAGCGGAGGCAAAACATGGAGGTCGTCACAGTTGCGGAAGACGGCGAGCAGAGGACACTCCTGGGGCGCCAAGCGGGCGAGATGACTTCACCGAAGAGAGGCGGAGGCCCTGGAGGGGTCGACGAGGCCTATGAGGGGCTGGAGCTACTGCGGCGACCAGAGGGGATCGCCGGTGAGCTCGAGCTCGGGGACGGCGGCCCAAGGCCTGCCCGGCCGGGCTCTGGCTTCCTACTCGATCGTGGGGTGTGTGTGAGTGCTGGATGGTGCTCGAGGAGGCTGGGGGGGGCTCTATTTATAGGCGAGCGGCGAGGGTGCTTCGGGCTCCGTCGGTGGACACCTGTCCACGACGCCCGGCGACGAGCGGCGTCAGTGAGAGGGGGAGAAGGCGACGGAGGTCACGCGGCCACTGTGCGTGGGCGGAGACGAGCATAGGATCAAGAGGATGGCGACGAGCACAGTGCGCTCCGCATTGTTGGGCTGGTCGTACCTTGCCCGTGCGGGCGCCAGGGAGGTGTTAAGGACATTGAGACGATGATGGTGGTGAGGTTTGGCATGGTTGGGCAGGCGGGGAAGCAAGCACGCGAGCAACAGAGGCTCGGGCGGGTCGCAGAGCGCGTCGACTGCATGCCAGCATCCTGGATGAACGCGGTCACCGCGTGAACTATGACATCAGGTCGATCTAAGCATAAACTCAATGTGTGGCATGTTGTTCGTGGTAGTTTTGAGTGTTACCATGATTTGGTTTGGATCCAGGTGCAGTAGAGAAGTTTTCACACACCAAGTAAGTTTCTGGTCAGTAACTTTGTGATGTTACTGTGGTCAAATGGCTTGGAGTTTGAAGTCGTGCTTTGGAGGCTAGTTATAAGTTACTAAGGTAAAGATGCACAAGAAAGTTCAGGTCAAATGGAGCAAGTAAAATGGTAGTTGCTGTAGAAACCACAATTTTTGTCCAAAACAGAAAAGATTTTCTGTAGGAAAAATATTCCAAAAAGTGATGAAATATTTTTGCTCGGGAGGTGCACTAGGGTTCATAGAATATTTGTGAATTATCTCAGTTTTTTCTGAGCCATAAAAATTGGGGTTGCTTTGAAGCAAACAGATCTGGCTTAGGGTTTTTAAAAGAAAATGCATATTTTTCATTTAAGAAAAATATTCCAGAGATTATTTTTTGGTGGGTCAGAAGTGAAATGATGATTTAGGAGGGAAGTGAAGAACTTGGGTGAAAGCCAAGGATTCCCAAGTGTTTAAGCCCATATGAAAAGATTCAAGAACTCCAAGTTTCAAAAAAATTCAAATAAAAAGTCAAGCAAATAAGAAAGGGCAAAACCCAGGCTATCACAAACCTCCCCCACTTCGAATGAATCTCGTCCTCGAGATTCGGTTGCTTGGAAAAACCATTCTGGAGACTGATCCCTAAGGAATTCTTCCTGCTCCCAAGTTGCTTCTGACTCTGTGTGGTGCTCCCACTGATCCTTGTAAATTTTTTTGACTTTACTGCGAGTGACCCTTTCCATCTGATCTAAAATTTTGAACGGTCTTTCTTCATAAGTTAGATCTTTTGCCAATTCTATCTCAGCCGTTGTAGTTCTTTTCTCAGGTGGGGATATGCATCATCTCAATTGCGAAACATGGAACACGTTGTGTATGTCTGCCAATTCCGGGGGTAGTTCCAGTTGATATGCAGCCGTACCCACCCGAGACATAATCAGGAATGGACCAATGAATCTGGGTGCCAGCTTTCCATGAGTATGAAATCTCTTGACTCCTTTCATAGGAGTGACTCAGAGGTATACGTGTTCTACGGGTTCAAAACTGACCTACCGATGATTGGCATCATAATAACTCCTCTGTCGACATTTGGCCAATTGCAGCCTATCTCAGATTTCCCTAACTTGTTTCTCAGCTTCCAGCATGAGATCCATTCTGAAGATACAACTATCTCTAGTCTGAGACCAATTTAGAGGAGTGCGGCATTTACGGCCATGCAGAGCTTCATATGGTGTCATCTTTAGACTGGTCTGGAAACTGTTGTTATAAGAGAACTCGGCATACGGCAAGCAGTCTTCCCATTTAGTACCTTTGGCTAGCACATAGGCTCGCAACATATCTTCGAGTATTTGATTTACCCGCTCTGTCTGTCCATCTTTCTGAGGGTGATAGGTAGTACCATATTTCAGTGATGTCCCCAAGGCTTGATGGAGACGGGACCAAAAAGCAGAGGTAAACAAAGAACCTCGGTCGGAAGTGATAGTTCAGGGTACTCCGTGCAGACTGACTATTCTGGACACATAAAGCTGTGCAAGTTCATCTGCTCTGTATCTGGTGCTGATTGGAATGAAATGAGCAAACTTGGTTAGGGTGTCTATTATAACCCAGATTGCATCCTTGCCTTGCTGAGTCCTAGGCAATCCTGTGATGAAATCCATGCAAACGTCGTCCCATTTCCACTATTAGACTGGTAGCGGTTGGAGAAGTCCGGCTGGCTTCTGATGATCTTCTTTCACCTTGTTGCATATGTCGCAACAGGCTACAAAATAGGAAATTTCTTTCTTCATTCCATCCCACCAGAATATTTGTCTGAGATCCTCATACATTTTCCTACCTCTCGGGTGAATGGAATATGCGGATTCGTGGGCTACTGACAGGATTTTCTTCTTCAAGTCCGGTTGATTTGGCACACAAATACGTCCACGGAATCGGAGGGTACCGAATTCGTCCTTGGAGAGGTCAGAGGCCTGCTTTGCCATCTGGCCCTTGGCACATTTTTGTAGATTGGTGTCAGCTGGCTGGGCCTTGCGGATCTCCATCTCAAGTGTGGGGGTAACTTCCAAAATATTAGCGAGGCCAGCATCTATGATGACCAGGTTGAGCTGAGCGATCTCCTCTTGAAGTTCGGTAGGCAATGATTTTAACATGACATTTAAGCTGACGGGCTTTCGACTGAGCGCATCGGCAACGACGTTGGCCTTGCCTGGATGGTAATTTATTCCAAGGTCATAATCCTTGACCAACTCTAACCATCTTCGCTGACGGAGATTTAAATCTGGCTGAGTGAAGATGTACTTGAGGCTTTTGTTTTCGATAAAAAATTGGCACCTGTGGGAGTCCTGGATTAGGGGGTCTCCGGACAGCCGGACTATATCGATTGGCCGGACTGTTGGACTATGAAGACACAGAATTGAAGACTTCGTCCCGTGTCTGGATGGGACTCTACTTGGCGTGGAAGGCAAGCTAGGCAATACGGATATGTGTATCTCCCCCTTTGTAACTGACCTTGTGTAACCCTAACCTCTCCGGTGTCTATATAAACCGGAGGGTTTTAGTCCGTAGGACAACACACAATCATACCATAGCCTCTCTGATCTCGTAGTAGATCTACTCTTGTACTACCCATATCATCAATATTAATCAAGCAGGGCGTAGGGTTTTACCTCCATCAAGACGGCCCGAACCTGGGTAAAACATTGTGTCCCTTGCCTTCTGTTACCATCCGCCTGAGACGCACAGTTCGGGACCCCCTACCCGAGATCCGCCGGTTTTGACACCGACATTGGTGCTTTCATTGAGAATTCCTCTGTGTCGTCCCCATTAGGCTTGATGGCTCCTACTATCATCAATGGCAATGCAGTCCAGGGTGAGACTTTTCTCCCCAGACAGATCTTCATGTTCGGCGGCTTTGCACCGCGGGCCAATTCGCTTGGCCATCTGGAGCAGATTGAAAGTTACGCCCCTGGCCATCAGGTCAGGTTTGCAAGCTTAAACTACACGGCCGATATCCGCAGAGACTTGATCTTCGACGGATTCGAGCCCCTGCCTTGTGCATCACGCGGTCACGATAAGTACGATTTAGCTCTACCATCAGACAACATTTTGGAGATCGCACCTGCAGCCTCTCCGACCCTCAATTCGAAGCCAGTTGTGCAAAACATGGACGGGGGGATGGACCCTGACCCCGCCACGGAGGCGTTACCCTCAGCGGTGATCGAGCTGAACATCGACCTTACCTTGTCCGAGAGCCGTGTTGTCAAACTGCCGAATTCTTCTCCAGCCACGGACTCCGAACCGCCTACGCCCGTTCCTATCGAATCTGATTGGGCGCTGATCATGGAGTTTACCTCCGCGGATATCTTTCAGCACTCGCCCTTCGGTGACATACTGAACTCATTAAGGTCTCTCTCCTGTTGGAAATATGCCCTAGAGGCAATAATAAAATGATTATTATATTTCCTTGTTCATGATAATTGTCTATTATTCATGCTATAATTGTATTATCCGGAAATCATAATACATGTGTGAATACGTAGATCACAACACGTCCCTAGTGAGCCTCTAGTTGACTAGCTCGTTGATCAAAGGATAGTCATGGTTTCCTGACTATGGACATTAGATGTCATTGATAACGGGATCACATCATTAGGAGAATGATGTGATGGACAAGACCCAATCCTAAGCTTAGCTCAAAGATCGTGTAGTTCGTTTGTTGTAGCTTTTCTGAATGTCAAGTATCATTTCCTTAGACCATGAGATTGTGCAACTCCCGGATACCGTAGGAGTACCTTGGGTGTGCCAAACGTCACAACGTAACTAGGTGACTATAAAGGTACATTACAGGTATCTCTGAAAGTGTCTGTTGGGTTGGCACGAATCGAGACTGGGATTTGTCACTCCGTATGACGGAGAGGTACCTCTGGGCCCACTCGGTAATGCATCATCATAATGAGCTCAATGTGATCAAGTGGTTGATCGCGGGATCATGCATTACGGTATGAGTAAAGGGACTTTCCGGCAACGAGATTGAATAAGGTATTGGGATACCGACGATCGAGTCTCGGGCAAGTAACGTACCGATTGACAAAGGGAATACGGGATTGATTAAGTCCTTGACATCGTTGTTCATCCAATGAGATCATCGAGGAGCATGTGGGAGCCAACATGGGTATCCAGATCCCGCTGTTGGTTATTGACCGGAGAGGCGTCTCGAGCATGTCTGCGTGTCTCCCGAACCCGTAGGGTCTACACACTTAAGGTTCGGTGACGCTAGGGTTGTAGAGATATTAGTATGCAGTAACCCGAAAGTTGTTTGGAGTCCCGGATGAGTCCCGGATGAGTTCCGGAGTGGTCCGGAGATAAAGATTTATATATAGGAAGTCCAGTTTCGGCCAGCGGGAAGGTTACGGGGGTTACCGGTATTGTACCGGGACCACTGGAAGGGTCCCGGGGGTCCACCGAATGGGGCCACCTATCCCGGAGGGCCCCATGGCCTGAAGTGGCGTGGGGAATCAGCCCTTGATGGGCTGGTGCGCCCCACCCAAGGGCCCAAGGCGCCTAGGGTTGGAAACCCTAGGGGGCCGTTGCCCCTCGAGGGGGCATGCGCCCCCCTGGTTGGAAACCCTAAGGGGGCCGTTGCCCCCAGGGGCCGCCGCCCCCCCCCCCTTTAGATGGGATCTCCAAGGGGGCATGTGCCCCCTAGCCCCTATATATAGTGGAAGGGAGGGAGGGCAGCCGCAGCTTGCTGTTGGCGCTTCCCTCTCCCTCCGTAACACCTCTCCTCCCCGCTTGTGCTTGGCGAAGCCCTGCCGGGATCCTGCTGCATCCACCACCACGCCATCGTGCTGCTGGATCTTCATCAACCTCTCCTTCCCCCTTGCTGGATCAAGAAGGAGGAGACGTCTTCCCAACCGTACGTGTGTTGAACGCCGAGGTGCTGTCCGTTCGGCACTTGGTCATCGGTGATTTGGATCACGGCGAGTACGACTCCATCATCCCCGTTCACTTGAACGCTTCCGCTCGCGATCTACAAGGGTATGTAGATGCACTCCTATTCCCCTCGTTGCTAGAATACTCCATAGATTGATCTTGGTGATGCGTAGAATTTTTTTAATTTCTGCTACGATCCCCAATAGTGGCATCATGAGCTAGGTCTATGCGTAGTTACTATGCACGAGTAGAACACAAAGTAGTTGTGGCCATCGATATTGTCAATTTGCTTGCCGTTACTAGTCTTATCTTGATTCGGCGGCATCGTGGGATGAAGCGGCCCGGACCAACCTTACACGTACGCTTACGTGAGACCGGTTCCACCGACTGACATGCACTAGTTGCATAAGGTGGCTGGCGGGTGTCTGTCTCTCCCACTTTAGTCGGATCGGATTCGATGAACAGGGTCCTTATGAAGGGTAAATAGAAATTGGCAATTCACGTTGTGGTTTTGGCGTAGGTAAGAAACGTTCTTGCTAGAAACCTATAGCAGCCACGTAAAAACTTGCAACAACAATTAGAGGACATCTAACTTGTTTTTGCAGCAAGTGTTTTGTGATGTGATATGGCCAAAGGTTGTGATGAATGATGAATGATATATGTGATGTATGAGATTGATCATGTTCTTGTAATAGGAATCACGACTTGTATGTCGATGAGTATGACAACCGGCATGAGCCATAGGAGTTGTTTTTATTTATTTATGACCTGCGTGTCAACATAAACATCATGTAAATACTTTACTTTATTGCTAAAGCGTTAGCCATAGTAGTAGAAGTAATAGATGATGAGACAACTTCAAGAAGACACGATGATGGAGATCATGATGATGGAGATCATGGTGTCATGGCGGTGACAACGATGATCATGGAGCCCCGAAGATGGAGATCAAAGGAGCAAATGATATTGGCCATATCATGTCACTATTTGATTGCATGTGATGTTTATCATGTTTTACATCTTATTTGCTTAGAACGACGGTAGCTTAAATAAGATGATCCCTCGTAATAATTTCAAGAAAGTGTTCCCCCTAACTGTGCACCGTTGCGAAGGTTCGTTGTTTCGAAGCACCACGTGATGATCGGGTGTGATAGATTCTAACGTTCGAATACAACGGGTGTAAGACAGATTTACACAAACAATACGCTTAGGTTGACTTGACGAGCCTAGCATGTACAGACATGGCCTCGGAACACAGAAGACCGAAAGGTCGAGCATGAGTCGTATAGAAGATACGATCAACATGAAGATGTTCACCGATGTTGACTAGTCCGTCTCACGTGATGATCGGACACAGCTTAGTTAACTCGGATCATGTTATACTTAGATGACTGGAGGGAGGTCTATCTGAGTGGGAGTTCATTTAATAATTTGATTAGATGAACTTAATTATCATGAACTTAGTCTAAAATCTTTACAATATGTCTTGTAGATCAAATGGCCCACGTTGTCCTCAACTTCAACGCGTTCCTAGAGAAAACCAAGCTGAAAGACGATGGCAGCAACTATACGGACTGGGTCCGGAACCTGAGGATCATCCTCATAGCTGCCAAGAAAGATTATGTCCTAGAAGCACCGCTAGGTGACGCACCCATCGCATAGAACCAAGACGTTATGAACGCTTGGCAGACACGTGCTGATGATTACTCCCTTGTTCAGTGCGGCATGCTTTACAGCTTAGAACCGGGGCTCCAAAAGCGTTTTGAGAGACACGGAGCATATGAAATGTTCGAAGAGCTGAAAATGGTTTTTCAAGCTCATGCCCGGGTCGAGAGATATGAAGTCTCTGACAAGTTCTTCAGCTGTAAGATGGAGGAAAATAGTTCTGTCAGCGAGCACATACTCAAAATGTCTGGGTTGCATAACCGCTTGACTCAGCTGGGAGTTAATCTCCCGGATGACGCGGTCATTGACAGAATCCTTCAGTCGCTTCCACCAAGCTACAAGAGCTTTGTGATGAACTTCAATATGCAGGGGATGGAAAAGACCATTCCTGAAGTATTTGCAATGCTGAAATAAGCAGAGGTAGAAGTCAAAAAGGAACATCAAGTGTTGATGGTGAATAAAACCACTAAGTTCAAGAAAGGAAAGGGTAAGAAGAACTTCAAGAAGGACGGCAAGGGAGTTGCCGCGCCCAGTAAGCAAGCTGCCGGGAAGAAGCCAAAGAATGGACCCAAGCCCGAGACTGAGTGTTTTTATTGCAAGGGAAGTGGTCACTGGAAGCGGAACTGCCCCAAATACTTAGCGGACAAGAAGGCCGGCATCACGAAAGGTATATGTGATATACATGTAATTGATGTGTACCTTACCAGTACTCGTAGTAGCTCCTGGGTATTTGATACCGGTGCGGTTGCTCACATCTGTAACTCAAAGCAGGAGCTGCAGAATAAGCGGAGACTGGCGAAGGACGAGGTGATGATTCACGTCGGGAATGGTTCCAAGGTCGATGTGATCGCCGTCGGCACGCTACCTCTACACTTACCTACGGGATTAGTTTTAGACCTCAATAATTGTTATTTAGTGCCAGCTTTGAGCATGAACATTGTATCAGGATCTCGTTTAATACGAGATGGCTACTCATTTAAATCCGAGAATAATGGTTGTTCTATTTATATGAGAGATATGTTTTATGGTCATGCTCCGATGGTGAATGGTTTATTCTTAATGAATCTCGAGCGTAATGCTACACATATTCATAGTGTGAGTACCAAAAGATGTAAGGTTGATAATGATAGTCCCACATACTTGTGGTACTGCCGCCTTGGTCACATAGGTGTCGAACGCATGAAGAAGCTCCATGCAGATGGACTTTTAGAGTCTCTTGATTATGAATCATTTGACACGTGCGAACCATGCCTCATGGGTAAAATGACCAAGACCCCGTTCTTAGGAACAATGGAGCGAGCAACCAACTTATTGGAAATCATACATACTGATGTGTGCGGTCCAGTGAGTGTTGAGGCTCACGGTGGCTATCATTATGTTCTCACCCTCACTGATGACTTAAGTAGATATGGGTATGTCTACTTAATGAAACACAAGTCTGAGACCTTTGAAAAGTCCAAGGAATTTCAGAGTGAGGTTGAGAATCAATGTGACAGGAAAATCAACTTCTTGCGATTAGATCGTGGGGGAGAATACTTGAGTCATGAATTTGGCACACACTTAAGAAAATGTGAATAGTTTCACAACTAATGCCGCCTGGAACACCTCAGTGTAATGGTGTGTCCGAACGTCGTAATCGCACTCTATTAGATATGGTGCGATCTATGATGTCTCTTACTGATTTACCGCTGTCATTTTGGGGCTATGCTTTAGAGATTGCCACATTCACTTTAAATAGGGCTCCATCGAAATCCTTGAGACGACACCGTATGAATTATGGTTTGGGAAGAAACCTAAGCTGTTGTTTCTAAAAGTTTGGTGATGCGATGCTTATGTCAAGAAATTTCAACCTGAAAAGCTCGAACCCAAATCGGAAAAATGCGTCTTCATAGGATACCCTAAAGAAACTGTTGGGTATACCTTCTACCTCAGATCCGAAGGAAAGATCTTTGTTGCCAAGAATGGGTCCTTTCTAGAGAAAGAGTTTCTCTCGAATGAAATAAGTGGGAGGAAAGTAGAACTTGATGAAGTATTACCTCTTGAACCAGTAAATGGCGCAGCTCAAGAAAATGTTCCTGAGGTGCCTGCACCGACTAGAGAGGAAGTTGATGATGATGATCATGAAACTTCAGATCAAGTTGCTACTGAACTTCGTAGGTCCACAAGGACACGTTCCGCACCAGAGTGGTACGGCAACCCTGTCTTGGAAATCATGTTGTTAGACAACGGTGAACCTTCGAACTATGAAGAAGCGATGGCGGGCCCGGATTCCGACAAATGGCTGGAAGCCATGAAATCCGAGATAGGATCCATGTATGATAATGAAGTATGGACTTTGACTGACTTGCCCGTTGATTGGCGAGCCATAGAAAATAAATGGATCGTTAAGAAGAAGACAGACGCGGATGGTAATGTGACCATCTATAAAGCTCGGCTTGTCGCTAAGGGTTATCGACAAGTTCAAGGGGTTGACTACGATGAGACTTTCTCACCCGTAGCGAAGCTGAAGTCCATCCGAATCATGTTAGCAATTGCCGCATTCTATGATTATGAGATATGGCAAATGGACGTCAAAACGGCATTCCTTAATGGTTTCCTTAAGGAAGAATTGTATATGATGCAGCCAGAAGGTTTTGTCGATCCTAAGAATGCTGACAAGGTGTGCAAGCTCCAACGCTCGATTTATGGGCTGGTGCAAGCATCTCGGAGTTGGAACATTCGTTTTGATGAGATGATCAAAGCATTTGGGTTTATGTAGACTTATGGAGAAGCCTGCATTTACAAGAAAGTGAGTGGGAGCTCTGTAGCATTTCTCATATTGTATGTGGATAACATACTGTTGATGGGAAATGATATAGAATTCTTGGAAAGCATAAAGGCCTACTTGAACAAGTGTTTTTCAATGAAGGACCTTGGAGAAGCTGCTTATATATTAGGCATCAAGATCTATAGAGATAGATCGAGACGCCTCATCGGTCTTTCACAAAGTACGTACCTTGACAAGATATTGAGAAGTTCAATATGGATCAGTCCAAGAAGGGGTTCTTGCCTATATTGCAAGGTGTGCGATTGAGCACGGTCAATGCCCGACCACGGCAGAAGATATAGAAGAGATGAGTGTCATCCCCTATGCCTCAGCCATAGGGTCTATTATGTATGCCATGCTGTGTACCAGACCTGATGTAAACCTTGCCGTAAGTTTGGTAGGTAGGTACCAAAGTAATCCCGGCAAGGAACACTGGACAGCGGTCAAAAACATCCTGAAGTACCTGAAAAGGACAAAGGATATGTTTCTCATTTATGGAGCTGGCGAAGAGCTCATCGTAAAGGGTTACGTCGATGCTAGCTTCGACACAGATCTGGATGACTCTAAGTCACAAACCGGATACGTGTATATTTTGAATGGTGGGGCAGTAAGCTGGTGCAGTTGCAAGCAAAGCGTCGTGGCGGGATCTACATGTGAAGCAGAATACATGGGAGCCCCGGAGGCAGCACAAGAAGCATTCTGGGTGAAGGAGTTCATCACCGACCTAGGAGTCATACCCAATGCGTCGGGGCTGATGACTCTCTTCTGTGACAACACTGGAGCTATTGCCCTTGCCAAGGAGCCCAGGTTTCACAGGAAGATCGGGCATATCAAGCGTCGCTTCAACTCCATTCGTGAAAGTGTTCAAAATGGAGACATAGAAATTTGTAAAGTACGTATGGACCTGAATGTAGCAGATCCGTTGACTAAACCTCTCCCTAGAGCAAAACATGATCAACACCAGAATTCCATGGGTGTTCGATTCATCACAATGTAACTAGATGATTGACTCTAGTGCAAGTGGGAAACATTTGGAAATATGCCCTAGAGGCAATAATAAAATGATTATTATATTTCCTTGTTCATGATAATTGTCTATTATTCATGCTATAATTGTATTATCCGGAAATCGTAATACATGTGTGAATACATAGATCACAACACGTCCCTAGTGAGCCTCTAGTTGACTAGCTCGTTGATCAAAGGATAGTCATGGTTTCCTGACTATGGACATTAGATGTCATTGATAACGGGATCACATCATTAGGAGAATGATGTGATGGACAAGACCCAATCCTAAGCTTAGCTCAAAGATTGTGTAGTTCGTTTGCTGTAGCTTTTCTGAATGTCAAGTATCATTTCCTTAGACCATGAGATTGTGCAACTCCCGGATACCATAGGAGTACCTTGGGTGTGCCAAACGTCACAACGTAACTGGGTGACTATAAAGGTACATTACAGGTATCTCCGAAACTGTCTGTTGGGTTGGCACGAATCGAGACTGGGATTTGTCACTCCGTATGACGGAGAGGTATCTCTGGGCCCACTCGGTAATGCGTCATCATAATGAGCTCAATGTGATCAAGTGGTTGATCGCGGGATCATGCATTACGGTACGAGTAAAATGACTTGCCAGTAACGAGATTAAACAAGGTATTGGGATACCGACAATCGAGTCTCGGGCAAGTAACGTACCGATTGACAAAGGGAATTGAAAATACGGGATTTATTAAGTCCTCGACATCGTGGTTCATCCGATGAGATCATCGAGGAGCATGTGGGAGCCAACATGGTATCCAGATCCCGCTGTTGGTTATTGAACGGAGAGGCGTCTCGGTCATGTCTGCATGTCTCCCGAACCCGTAGGGTCTACACACTTACGGTTCGGTGACGCTAGGGTTGTAGAGATATTAGTATGCATTAACCTGAAAGTTGTTCGGAGTCTCGGATGAGATCCCAGACGTCACGAGGAGTTCCGGAATGGTCCGGAGGTAAAGATTTATATATAGGAAGTCCAGTTTCGGCCAGCGGGAAGGTTTCGGGGGTTACCGGTATTGTACCGGGACCACCGGAAGGGTCCTGGGGGTCCACCGGATGGGGCCACCTATCACGGAGGGCCCCATGGGCTGAAGTGGTGTGGCAATCAGCCCCTGATGGGCTGGTGCACCCCACCCAAGGGCCCAAGGCGCCTAGGGTTGGAAACCCTAGGCGGCCGTTGCCCCCCGAGGGGGCATGCGCCCCCCTGGTTGGAAACCCTAAGGGGGCCGTTGCCCCCAGGGGCCGCCCCCCCCCCTTTTAGATGGGATCTCCAAGGGGGCATGCGCCCCCCCTAGCCCCTATATATAGTGGAAGGGAGGGAGGGCAGCCGCACCTTGCTATTGGCGCCTCCCTCTCCCTCCATAACACCTCTCCTCCCTTCTTGTGCTTGGCGAAGCCCTGCCGGGATCCTGCTGCATCCACCACCACGCCATCGTGCTGCTGGATCTTCATCAACCTCTCCTCCCCCCTTGCTGGATCAAGAAGGAGGAGACGTCTTCCCAACCATACGTGTGTTGAACGCGGAGGTGCTGCCCGTTCGGCACTTGGTCATCGGTGATTTGGATCACGGCGAGTACGACTCCATCATCCCCGTTCACTTGAACACTTCCGCTCGCGATCTATAAGGGTATGTAGATGCACTCCTATTCCCCTCGTTGCTAGAATACTCCATAGATTGATCTTGGTGATGCGTAGAAATTTTTTAATTTCTGCTACGATCCCCAACATCTCCTTGTCAGGAGAGTCCTGGCCGAACTACGTCCGGCAGGACTGGGATGCGGACGATGAAGAAATTCGTGGCCCACCCACCACCCACTTATTAGCCACCGTCGATGACTTAACCGACATGCTCGACATCGACTCTGAAGATATCGATGGTATGGACGACGATGCAGGAGACAAAGAGGAACCACTGCCCACAGGGCACTGGACAGCCACCTCATCATATGACATATACATGGTGGATACACCCAAAGAAGGCAATGGCAATGAGACAGCAGAGGGTGACCCCTCCACGAAGCAACCCAAGCGCCGACGTCAGCGGCGCTGCTCTAAGTCCCGCCAAAGCAAAAGTGGTGCTACCGACACAGGAGGTAATAACACTCTAGATAGTGCTGAAGACAACAACAACCCCCTCCAGCAAGATTTAGAGTAGGAGGATGGAGGAGCTAGCCCTCCTGAGAGAGCGGCAGATGGAGAGGCGGAGGATGATAATTACATGCCCCCCTTCAAAGACGAGGCAAGCCTCGGCGATGATGAATTCGCCGTGCCAGAGGATCCCGTCGAACAAGAGCGCTTCAAGCGCCGGCTTATGGCCACGGCAAATAGCCTTAAGAAAAAGCAGCAGCAACTTCAAGCAGATCAAGATCTGCTAGCTAACAGATGGACTGAAGTCCTTGCGACCGAGGAATATAAACTCGAGCGCCCCTCCAAGAGTTACCCAAAATGCAGGCTGCTACCTCAACTGGAGGAAGAAGCATATGATGCGGCTGATCAGCCACCTCATGGCCGTGATAGAGAGGCATTCCAGCCAAAAGCTCAGCCCACACCCTGACGGCATTCAAATAAAAAAGCATGGGGAAACACGCCAGACCTGCGAGATGTATTGGAGGACAAAGCAAAACATGCAAGATCGATCTACGGATCACGAGGGCGCGCCACTATGTGAGACGATAAACGTCACGCCGGATACAGTAAAAGTAAATCCGGTCGGGCCGAACACAGCGGGCAAGACCCATTTGAGCTGCGTCGCAATATAGCCCAATATAGAGGCGCCGCACACCCCTTATGCTTCACAGACGAAGTAATGGATCATCAAATCCCAGAAGGTTTCAAACCTATAAATATTGAATCATACGACGGCACAACAGATCCTGCGGTATGGATCAAGGATTTCCTCCTCCACATCCACATGGCCCGCGGTGATGACTTACACGCCATGAAATACCTCCCACTAAAGCTCAAAGGACCAGCGCGGCATTGGCTTAACAGCTTGCCAGTAGAGTCCCTCAGCTATTGGGAAGATCTGGAGGCTGCATTTCTTGATAACTTTCAGGGCACTTATGTGCGACCACCAGATGCCGATGACTTGAGCCACATAATCCAGCAGCCAGAAGAATCGGCCAGGCAATTCTAGACTCGGTTCCTAACAAAGAAAAATCAAATCGTCGACTGTCTGGATGCAGAGGCCTTAGCGTCTTTCAAACACAACATCCGCGATGAGTGGCTAGCCCGGCACCTTGGTCAGGAAAAGCTGAAATCTATGGCAGCCCTCACGACACTCATGACCCGCTTTTGTGCGGGAGAAGACAGCTGGCTGGCTCACAGTAACAATATGTCAAAGAACCATGGTACCTCGGATACCAAGGACGGCAATAGCAGGTCCCGTCGCAACAAACATAATTGCCGCATTAACAGTGGTAATACTGAGAATACGACAGTCAATGCCGGATTCAAAGGCTCTAAACCCGGTCAGCGGAAAAAGACATTTAAACAAAGTACGCCGGGCCCGTCCAGTTTGGACCGCATACTCGATCGCTCGTGTCAAATACACGGCACCCCAGACAAGCTAGCCAATCACACCAACATGGATTGTTGGGTGTTCAAGCAGGCCGGCAAGTTAATTGTCGAAAACAAGGATAAGGGGTCACATAGCGATGACGAGGAGGAGCCCCGGCAGCCACAGACTAGAGGACAGAAGAGGTTTCCCCCACAAGTGCGGACGGTGAACATGATATAAGCAACCCACATCCCCAAGAGGGAGCCGAAGCGTGCGCTCAGGGACATATACGGGTTGGAGCCAGTCGCCCGAAAGTTCAACCCAAGGTCCTCCTATCCGATCACAGGGACCACACCACTAGTATCCATCATGGCGGATTCTCTGCACTGGTTCTAGACCCAATCATTGACAGATTTCACCTCACTCGAGTCCTTACGGATGGCGGCAGCAGCCTGAACCTGCTTTATCAGGACACAGTGCGAAAAATGGGTATAGACCCCTCAAGGATCAAACCCACAAAAATGACCTTTAAAGGCGTTATTCCAGGCATAGAGACCCATTGCACAGGCTCAATTACACTGGAAGTGGTATCCGGATCCCCGAATAACTTCTGAAGCGAAGAGTTAATCTTTGTTATAGTCCCGTTCCGCAGTGGTTATCATGCACTACTCGAGCGAATCGCATTTGCGAGATTCAATGCAGTACCGCATTATGCATACCTCGAGCTCAAGATGCCAGAACGTCACGGGGTTATTACAGTCCACTACTAGGAAAAGGGCTATAGATAGGATTGACACTAATGGCGCACCAGGGAAGTAGTGCGCCACTACTATATACTAATGGCGCACCAGAAAACTGGTGCGCCACTAGTGATATTTTTTTTTCATTTTTACATACATACTAATGGCGCATCCTACCGAAGTGCGCCATTACTAGTTCTAACTAGTAATGGCGCACCAGACAAGGAGTGCGCCAGTACTGAAATTTTTTATTGTTTTTTTTGCAAAACTACTAATGTCGCACCGCCTCACAGTGCGCCATTACTAGTTTAAACTACTAATGGCGCACCCTGTAAAAGTGCGCCATTAGTATATATATATATATATATTACTTTTCTGCAAAACTACTAATGGCGCACCACCTACAGGTGTGCCATTAGTAACCAGGGTTACTAATGGCGCATTTGCAGGTGGTGCCCATTAGTAACCTGGGACCCAACAAGATATTTTGGACAGCCCCACACCTACCCACTCACTTTCCCCACTTCATTCCCTCCACCTCCTTCTCCAAGCTTTCGGCTGCCTCCTCCTCCTCACGTCATTTCCACCATAGATTCATCAAAATTAAGTGGCGAAATTACCTTTTTTTGATAGGTAAGTAAGGGGAAAGCTATCTTCATGATGTAGATCTACTTTTTTTCTCCCTAGCTCGCTCCAACAACGTGCACATGTACTTTTTGTGGCCTAGCTAGATCTATGTATGTTTGTGGTGTTGCATGTGTTTGTGGTGTTGCATATATGTTTGTGTTTGCAGGTACCGGTATTTGAAATGCGATAGTTGCCAATATTTTGCCGGAATGTTGATTCATTTCCGTTTCGGCGAGAATTTTGGCACTATGCATTCTTTTTGGTCCTATTTTTAGGGAAGGTCATGCCAAATTTTTTCTTGGTTCTAAAATATCGTTTTGCTCTACCCCGCAGGCGACCATGGTCCACACGATGACCGAAGGCATCGTGAATAGGTTTTTGAGCTCCGCAAAGGCCAAGATGCTTCAAAAGAACGAGACGGATATAAGATGTCCGTGTCGAAGATGCAAGCTGAAGAGCCTTATTGCAGACCCGGATTCTGGGCAGGTGCGGGACCACCTGCTCTTGCGTGGTTTCATGGATGGCTATCGGTGGCAAGGTGATGAATATGACTATGAAGTCGTCCATGGGGGCCGGGCAAGAAATGAGGAAGGGCAACAAGACAAGTACCACCGCGGCGAGGGCGGGCGAGAAGACGAAGAATCTCCAGGACATGATCACAACGGTGATGCTGTACACAGTCATCATGTAGAAGATGTCGTACATGATGATGAGGAAGATCAAGACGAAGGGCATGATCATGAAGATGAAGATGCCGGAGCAGACAACGATGGAGGCTGTGTGCAGGACCCTCATATTCAAGAGCTGCTTCCCGACAAAAAGCCAAGCTGGATCAAATGGAGATAGACGCGGTTACTCCATTGTATGAAGGATGCAGGCCCGAGGATACCCGCCTGAAAGTAACGCTCATGGCTCTAGAGATGAAGGTAAAACACAAAATGACCGATGCATGCTTCGACGAGAACATGTCATTCTAGCATGAACGTCTTCCCAAGGGGAACAAGTGCCCGACCAGTTTCGAGGAGGCGAAGAAAATCGTGTGTCCTCTGGATTTACCGCACGTGAAATACCATGTGTGCATGAACAATTGCATCATTTATCGGGACGAGCACACGGAGTCTACCATATGTCCGGTGTGCGGCGTCACTCTATACAAGAAGAGGAAGAAAGCTCCTCGAAAATCGGTGTGGTACTTTCCGATCACTCCTCGTCTGCAGCGGTATTTCGCGGACCCTAAGGTAGCAAAGCTCCTGCGTTGGCACGCGGATAGGGAGGAGAAGAAGCGGGAAGATGACGGAAATGATCCGGAGATAAATAAAAAAGACAAGATGCTGAGTCACCCTAAGGATGCGAGCCAGTGGCAAGCGTTGAACTTCGAATACCTAGAATTTGGGAAGGATCCAAGGAACATCGTGCTGGGCACGAGCACCGATGGAGTCAATCCGTTTGGCAGCCAGAGAAGCACACATAGCACGTGGCCTGTGTTTGTGTGGATGTACAACCTTCCCCCCTGGTTGTGCATGAAGAGGAAGTACATTCACATGAGTATGCTAATTAAAGGGACGAAACAACCAGGGAACGACATCAATCTGTATCTATGGCTACTGAAAGAGGAGCTAGACACGCTGTGGAAAATGCCAGCCAATACGTGGGACGCCGCAGAGAAAGAATATTTCCCTATGAGAGTCGCACTGCTCACGACGGTGCATGACTATCTCGATTACGGATATCTCGCGAGGCAGGTAGTCCACGGATTTTCTGGATGCGTAAGGTGCATGGATGACACAATGTATCGCCAGCTAGATAGAGATCTCGGATCTTCGAAAACCGTTTTCATGGCACATCGAAGGTGGCTTCGCGACGATGACCCGTGGAGGAAACACAAGGATCTGTTCGATGGTAAAACCGAACCCCGAAAATTCCCGCGTACGAGGAGCGGCGAGGAAATAGACGAGCTGTTGAAAAATTGGAAAGATTGCCCACTGCCGGGAAAGAAGCAAAAGGCGCCAGAGACGGGAAAGAAGCGAAAGGCGCCAGAGCCGCTGCTGAAGGTATGGAAAACAAGGTCTATTTTTTGGGACTTGCCGTACTGGAAGATCCACCGTGTGCCTCACAGCCTTGATGCCATGCATATCACAAAGAACGTGTGCGAGAGTCTGCTTGGTACCCTGCTCAACATGCCAGAGAGGACCAAAGATGGGCCGAAAGCAAGGGCAGACTTGAAATCAATGGGCATCAGGCAGGAGCTTCGCGCTAATGATGATGATGATGATGATGATGATGTTGATGAGGCGAAGCAGGACACAGAAACTCGTCGCAAAGGCAAAAAGGCCAAGAAGACCGGAAGTGACTACCCATCCCGCGTGCTTCACTCTAAGTCAGGGGGAGATCGAGCAGTTTTTCACCTGCCTCGTAGGAGTAAAACTTCCTTACGGTTACGCGGGGAAGATAAGCAGATACCTAGACCTAGTGAAGCAGAAGTTCAGCGGGCTGAAGTCTCACGACTGTCACGTGCTGATGACGCAGATACTTCCAATTGCAATCCGTGGGATCATGGACGCGCACGTCCGTGAAATGCTGTTTGTCCTATGCAACTTTTTCGACATCATCTCTCGGAAGTCGATTGGCGTGAGGCAACTCAGAAGGCTACAGGAAGAGATCGTGGTGATACTATGCGAGCTTGAGATGTACTTCTCACCCGTATTCTTCGACATTATGGTGCATCTGCTGGTCCATATCGTGGAGGATATCATCTAACTCGGGCCGACGTTCCTGCACAACATGATGCCGTTCGAAAGGATGAATGGTGTCATCAAAGGATACGTTCGTAACATGTCACATCCAGAGGGAAGTATAGCCAGGGGCTTTCTGACCGGAGAGTGCATCTCCTACTGCACGAATTATCCAGTCATCGAGAACCCCGTTGGTCTGCCCGTCAACAGGCACCTCGGCAGGCTCGCTGGATGGGGTCACCGTGAGGGTCGCCGCGAAATGCATGTCAACTTCGAGGTTCAACTCGCCGACTTTGAAAGAGAAAACCTAGTCGCGCTACAACACATAGACATGGTCGATCCTTGGGTGGTAGAGCACAAAACCTTTATTGAGAAGACGTACAATGACCGAGGCCAACAGAGGACAGACAGAGATATAATCAAACAGCACAACTCATGTTTCACGCGTTGGTTCAAGCAGAAGATTCTGTCGTACCCTTTACATGAGGATTCTTCCGCGGAAGAACAACTCATATTCACCTTGTCACAGGGCGCCGAGCACAACCTAATGACCTATGACGCGTACGATATCAACGGCTACACATTCTACACCGAGGACAAAGACATGAAGAGCAATGGTCATCAGAACTCCGGGGTAACGATGGAATCCTACACCGGTAATGACAAGGACAGATACTACGGAAGGATCGAGGAGATCTGGGAGCTGAGCTACGCTGGAGAGAAGGTCCCGATGTTCTGTGTCAGATGGGCCAAGAGCATCCTAAAAGAAGACCGGTATTTCACCACCATGGTTATATCCGAAGCCAAATCCAAGACCGCGGGCGCAAACGTCACCGCGAAAAATGAGCCATGGGTACTGGCTTCCCAAGTGGATCAATGCTTCTTCATTACCGACCCGTCAAAGCCCAGTCATGTTGTCGTGAGGAGAGGCAAAAGGAAGATCATCGGAATGGATGGAGTAGCCAATGAGCAAGACTTCGACAAGTACGGCGACCCAAAGATCAAACATGACGACGACGATGAAGTAGCAGCACACACCACAAGAAGAAGTAGGACCACCCTACCTAAAGGACGTCCATTCCACAAAAGAACTCCATTTGTGAAAAAGAAGGGCAAGAAGATTGTGAACAGATAGCTAGCTAAGATCGGTTGTATTTAAATCGTAGTCTTCATTTATCGATTGTATTTCATGGGCACTTTTTGATATCATGAATATTTTTAAATTTCACGGGCACTTTTTGAATTCATGAGGACACTCAATCTAAATCCCCCTCCACCGCCGCCGACGAGCACCCGGCCCCCCGCACCCTCCCCCGCTCCACCGCCACCAACGGGCACCCCCCGCACCCTCCCCCGCTCCACCGCCGCCGCCGATGATATTTTCAAGTAACAAATTTGAATATATTTTTTAAAAAATGATTACCGTTTTTATAAAAAAATATTACTGTTATGATTTAAACAAGTTTGAACATATTTAAACACAAATAAATATCAAACAACATTTAAAATGCAAAAAAAATTATTGCGAAGCCTGGGAATCGAACCCAGGACCTCTTGTGTGTGTGCTGCGTGCTAACCAGTCGGGCTAGTGGGCGGATTCTGATGTGGATTGGGTTAGGTGCAATATAACCTGTGCTTGAACTGTAAAATAAAAAAAATTCTAATGGCGCACCGCTGCGGGGTGCGCCATTGCTATCTAAAAAAAGATTTCTAATGGCGCACCACTCCGGGGTGCGCCATTGCTATCTAAAAAAAAGATTTCTAATGGCGCACCGCTGCGGGGTGCGCCATTGCTATCTAAAAAAAAGATTTCTAATGGCGCACCAAGGTCTGGTGCGCCATTAGTAAGCTTCCCCCTAGCTATCTCCCTCTCCCTCGCTAGATCCCCTTCGACCCTCTCTCCCTCGCCACCAGATCCCCATCGATCGATCGACCCACCCCCAACCCAACCCCAGAAGCGAGCGAGCGACCGCCTAGGGTTTCGATCGCCGCCGTCCGCCGCGCCTCATCCTCCAGTCCGTCGCCTTCGCCGCTCCGTCGCTCCATCGCCCTCGCTGCTCCGTCGCCCCGTCGCCCTCGCCGCTCCGCCCCAACCAAGGTGCTCCCTCTACCCCGCCTGCCCCTGCCGTCCTCCGCCACCGGCCCCCTGCTCTCCTTCGACCGCGGCGAGCAAGGAACCGGACGAGCTCGGACCCCGACCCCGACCCCAACCCCTCCGGCGACCAGGTACCTCTCCTCCTTTCTCCTTCCTCCCTCTCTCCACCATTCCCTATTCCCTCCCTCCCCTCGACCATGGTAGTCTATGGTTGCAAGATTGGGGAGGGCCTCCTCCTTCCTCCTTTTTCCACTGCTGGTGGCAACATCCACAACCCCCCGTCTTTTTTTCATTTTTGTTAGTTTGATTATCTGTAAATTGATGTGCCATGACCCAGTGGAGGCACATCCAAATTTTGTGTTTAGTTTTCTCACCCCAAATTGCATCCCATGACCTAGTAGACTAGTACAGATGACATGCCATGACCTAGTGCACTAGTAGAAATGTCATGGCAAATTTCACCACCATTCTGTACCATGGTATTTTTGTGATATGTAGTTTTTGATCTGGTTCAGAACTGGTAGGGGTATTCTAGGGCAATTTCCAGTATGCAGTGAATGACAAATTTAGATTCGTTCCACCACAATTTTTCCATTTTGTTTTTAGGGAGAACCAAATTTTGCCGCGGCAAATTCATACGTTCTGCCATCACTACATATGAGTTCTTTCTTGCCATGTCGTAGTTGCCATCAAGTTTTACATTTCTGTCATAGTTTCGATGTGTCAATCGCATTATTTCATCGAGCTGATGCATTGATTATGCCTTTGAGGCAGTTAGTTAACCTCTCACCTATGTTCATGGAGGGATATTATTCTTGGAAAAGCCACTGTTGGTGACGGAATAGAAAGATAAGTAGGTACCTATCTTTAGTCCCAATCTAACAGGGTAGTCCATGGATTCAAACTAGCTAAAGGAGATTCAAACTGCCGAACCTTTAGGTTAACAACTCAACACAAACCAATTCCTGAAAGCAAAAACTCAACACAAACCAAGTGCATTATTTTTGTGACTGTTTTCATGTTTGCAGAACCAATATTTTTGTGCCAACAATCAGTTTACTCCCTCATGCCAACAACCACTCATTTTTCAGTTAACTCCTTACAGTTCAGATCATATTTTGATTGTCAACAATAGTGGACTTTTAAGGCTTTTTTAGAGGCAATACTAGTGGATATTAGGCCTTTTTACAGGCAATAATAGTGGAATTTTAGGCTTTTTTGGAGGAGTGTGTTTCATGCTGGCCTACAGTGATGAATTAGTCAGAATTGTGTATGATTGTGCCTAAAGTAGATAATATAAAGATACAGACAAAATAATTAGGGGAGCATGTGTGAATCTAAAGTATATTGTCAACTTCCAACATTTGCTCTATTGTCCATGTGGTTGAAGCAATGAAGTTGAGTGTGTCATTCTTGAGCTGAAATAGAACTTGACAGCCTGTACAGTGAATATATGCAGTGAACAGAAATTGACAGGTTTTCTTGACTGAATTCAATCCTGTACAGTGAATATATGCAGTCAATATTCAATCATTGTAATTTTGGGGAGTAATTTTTGGTGTCAAATCACTCAAGTAGTAACTGAATTTTCAAACTGATACTATTCAGTTAATTTGCTTGGACAGTAGTATGTATGCTCGTCACTTTATGTATGGTGTTATGCCCTATTATCTCTGTTCAGTTGACTAATGAAGCACTAGGCTCATCCATGGTACAAGTTCACCTGTGAACACTTGAAATTAGTTAGGACATCCCGTACTGATAGATGTAAATTGTGTCCAGTAGGCTTTGAAGCACCGGTTTTTCCTGTTTCTAACTCTGAATCTGATATAAACCATACTGTTGGCATAAGTGGTCTTTTGTATATGTGCTGATGCTTTGTTAATATAAAGCTATAGATGATGTTGTACTTGTGATGATGATACTTGTGATCTTCTGAAATAACCCATTGGCGACTTCATTACGCGGGGATAATGATATTGCAAGTATCCCGAGAGGCCGTTGAGTTTGCTGGAATGTCGATTAACTTCCGTTCCAGCAAATTCGGGTACTCCATATGTCCTATTTTCAGCAAAGGTCATGCTGAAATTTTCCGTGAATTTTAGCATGACTTTGCTAAAAATAGGACATATGGGGTACTTGCGACTAATGCATGGGTCGGGGTATCTTAGTACTTAGTTAAGTAGGATCAACTGCCCCGCCATTCTTGCTGCATAGGTGGCAATAGAGCCAAGTGATTAGTGCCAAGTGATTAGGCCCAACCTAGGGTGCCTCGGCATCGATAAACCCTAAATGATGAAAACTTAACCTAGCATTTAGGGTGCCTCGGCGTCGATAAACCCTAAATGATGAAACCTTGGCTTCTATTGGGTGCCTCGGTGTCGATGAGAACCTAAATGATGTACGCTTAGGCTTTTAGGGTGCCTCGGCGTCGACAAACCCTAAATGATAAAAGATTAGCTTTTAGGATGCCTCGGTGTCGACCAAACCTAAATGATGAGACCATGATCTTGTTCCTTGACAATAACAAACTTTTTGACCAAACTTTTTTCCTATTTAGAGCGAAACATGGCCCACAACGATGAGGCCGGCGGTTCGAGCGGCAAGCAATTCTAGGAGCTGTCCCAGGAGTTGGAGGAAGAACCTCACCGCTATGAGGACGCCGCGTAAGACACCGATCCTGACTACACAACCCCTAGTGGCGTCGGGGATGACACCACTGATGATGGCGCCCCGGATGCCACCACTGATGATGGCGGCGCACACACATATGGCAGACAACCGAAGAGGCAACGGAAGGACCGGCGCCCGAATGTGCTCGGCACCGTCAGGGAGGAATTTACTGAAGTGAACTCCGACGGGCATCCGACGGCGCCCAAACACGTAGTCAAGGGGTACTCGATTCAGCTCGGGTGCATTCTCCGGAGCATCGCCTCGATCAACACCGAGAACCTAAGGCATAAGGACCGAGGGAATTTACGCAGCCTCCTCTTCACGAAGCTACACGAACGATACAAGTTCCCTGCTGAGTTCGCAAACACACGCCTCTCGGGTAATAAAGTGAACGGTGCCACCCTCACGACGATGAGCACGGCCCTGTCTACTTGGAAAAGCATGGTGAAGGCAATGATTGACAAAGGTGATAGTTATGAGAAGATCAAGGCGAAATATCCTTTGATGAGGGAAGATGACTACAAGGAGTTCAAGATCAAGTGCGAGAGCCCTGCAACCTCCGAATCAAGTCAGTGGGGGAAAGAAATGCGGCAGTTGAACATAGGGGTCCACCAACTCGGTCCCGGTGGTTACAGAGTGGCGGAGCCTGTATGGGACAAGGAGGACGCGAAGCGTGCCGAGCAAGGCCTACCGCCCCGCTTTGAGAAATACAGTGACAAGCAGACCAGGAACTTTCTCAGGGCCCGGTATAAGGAGGACCCAGTAAAAAAGGAGCTTACCACGGATCCGAAGACCAAGGAGCTTGAGCCTGTTCTGGTAAGGAATACACCCCCACGTAATTAGCTCCATATGGTTGCATTCTAATTAATCCCCAATATTTCTAAATGGTTCATGTTCCTTCCGCAGGACAAAGAAAGCAGTAGCGCGGGGTCGTCTCAGAGCTCCCCTTTCAACACCCCTTTGAATAGGGCATTGAACGTAATGAAAAACAGGGATAAGCTCAATAAGCCGACGTTAGCTGGTCGTGTGGCTGGCAAAGGCTTGTCCACAAAATGGTCGTCATACTATGGCGCTGGTGGGCGAAAGGAGAAAAAGACCAGCTCGGAAAGCCAGTCGCGCGAGGTTGAAGCACTCAAGGCGCAAGTGGCGCGGATTTCGGAGATGGTCCAAGAGCAAGTGCAACAACAACTGGGATCGATGCTTACCGGCATTATGCCTACCTTGATTCATGGGATAACGATGTGGATTGCGGGTGGCCAACAAGGGCCGCCCCCGATTCCCAGCTTCACGGCCAGCAACTCACACAACGCGCAGGCGGTGCCATTGGTGTCTCCGGCGGCGGCGGTATTGGTGTCTCCGACGCCGGCATTGGAGCTTAATGCACCCGGGTGTACATCGGCCGGCACCTCGCCAGCAAGTGGCCTCTCCGTCAGTTGCACGCCCGCCGTTGGCGGTGCCTCGACATTAGCCGAGCTCGACGGCATCACGGTAACTAAGCCTCTCGGCTGAGGACTTCATCTCCTTGCCTTTGACTGGGCATCCCTGACGCCCTACATGTTTTCGCAGGGCGCCGCCAACGTTCCTTGCACTCTCCTGCACTTCGTGGGCGGCGAGTTGGTCGATGTTGCCAAGGGCAGAATCATTCAACCGGGCAACCCCGTGTTCCACGGTAATCCGATGCCACCCACAATGTATAGGGTTGAAGTGGTTCGGGTGCTGCCAGGCTGCGACGAGCTGTTACCTCCGATTCGACCCACTGGGGCCGACGAAGAAGATGAGATGACCCTCAGCGCCTGCATAAGCTGGCCCCTGCTTTGGTCGAAGAGCCATATTCGTTTGGGGGCGGGGGACACCACCACGCAGACAAGACCACCAGTCGTGCCGACGCCAAGCCATGGCAAGAACGCCGCAACGCTACCGGACATGCCGGACATCCCTATGGCACAGGATCCGGACATGGATATGGCACAGGATCCGGACGACGACGACACCGACGATGGTACATTTACCAACGTCGATAAGTACTTTGCCGAACATGGGTACGGTGACGAGTTCTGCGGGCCACCTTCTCAAGAACCCAAACAAGACAACCGCGATCTAGCTGGTACGACGGAGAAACCCAATTGCAACAGGCGTCGTCTGGCGTTCAGTTCTCAGGAGACGCCTCCAGCTGCCACCTTCACCGAGCCTCAGATAGCGGAGGTGCCAAATATTATCAGCCCCAACACGCTCAAGAAGGCGGTCTGTGAGCAGAACTCGGTCCGATTACAACAGATCAAGAAGAAGGGCCGGAAATGGCTGACTAAAAAGGCCGCCGGTGCGAGCCAGCCGGCACCGAGTACGATCCATGCTCAGGACGGGCCACCTTCACCCAAGGATATCTCGAGGAGGGTGCATGTGGCGGGTAGGGTGATGCTACCGGCAAATATGCTCAGTGCTGCAACCGGTGCTATCCGGAGTCTGCACGACAGTGTTCTTTCTTTGGAGAAGCAGCGTCTCAGAGAGAATGATGTGGCATACCCGATTTTCATGGCCAAGGTGCCAGAGGGCAAGGGCTTTGTGGATGGCGCCATCGGGGGTACGATCGTCCCGCAGTTTGATGACATCTTTGCTATGTTCAACCTTCATCCGCTGCACTACACCTTCGTTCGGCTGTTTTCACTAAGTATGGAGATGCAGATCATTAGAGACCAGACCCCAGACATCGTGATCGTCGACCCCTTCTACATGCGTGCCAAGCTCTTGAGCAGCGCTGGGGACCGCCAAGTCGCAAGTTCACACCTCGAAGACGTCATTCTGGCAAACCCAGATAAGGATAACTTCCTTGTGCCTTACTTTCCCGAGTAAGTCATCCCTTAACCGCCCCGTAACATATGATTTCTTAGATTTCGATCGTTCTTTTTTTTTTCTAACATTCTGTGTTCTGTGTAGTGACATACATTGCACACTCATCCTCTTAAGCCTGAAATATTCCATGGCCACGTATTTTGACCCGAACTGTAACTCCAAGATAGACTACACAAATATCAAGAAAGTTCTTGATGACATTCTCCCCGGCTACGCCAAATCTGGAGGCACCTTCACCAGGGCAGTTCGTAAGTACGACAAGCATGTGTTCGCCCACAATACGACGTTCTGCTGCATCAAGCAGCCGCCTGGCAGTCAGAAGGATGCCTGCTACGCCCTCCATCACATGTGGGCGATCATAAGGGACCATTATCACCTTCTGCTACCAAATAATCTCAAAGATTGGGCCGCGAGCTTGTCGGCAATCCAGGACGCGGACATCAGACAAGAATTCTTTCGCATCTAGTCGGAGTTTGCGAACATCATCCATCAAGATGTTCTTCATACCTCGGGGCAGTTCTTCCTCAGATATCAACCGTCCAACATTGAGATAGACGGAATGCTACAAGTGCAGGCTGACAACGCACGCGATTTCATGACCATCATGACAGACGGCGGCTTCATCCACGCTCCTGTCCATGAGTCGAGTCGAAAGTAGTGATGTGTAGTTCTAAAACATTGATTGGCTCATGTTGTAATTAAACTTTAATGAATTGTATGTCTCTTTGGTTTGGACTGTCGTTCAACTTAGATGTAATCGATGCTATTTATTAGTAGGAGCATGAATCGTGCTATTAATGTCTTGCTTTTCTCTTCCGATCCTTTTGTTGCATACTTATATATTGCTTATGTATGTATTGTCTGTTGTTTGGCTTGTGCATAGAGATGTCGTTGTCGGCGTTCTGGGAACGGGGGTCCCCAGACTTGCCTGCCTGCGGCCTACGGCATGGCTCAAAGTGGGGCCCAGCGCGGCCCATCTTCACCAACACAAACCCAAGACCCTCGCGAGGGGCCAAGCCTCGCGGGGCGGACGACGCGGAGTTTCCTCAGGCGCGGCCTCGTCAGGCTGGCTCATGAGGAGGCGGAGAGATCAAGGTGGGGTACCTCACGAGGTGCCCGTGACGCAAGCCATGACGACCGGGGGCGCCAGGCGGGTGCCAGCCCGCGCAGTGTCCTCCCTTCCTCTTTGGTGCAAAGGGGGCAAGCGCAGCCGCGGAGTACCGAGGCATCAGGCAAAGGTTGCCATTTCGGTGCAACGAGACCAAGACCAGGAGGACTACGAGATGGAGGTCACCGTGGAGCCCAAGACGGCGTCATCACCAGAGCTTTGCGCAGGCGAAGACTACTTTTGTCAGGATAGCTAGTACCAGCTGTCCCCCTTCAAATTAGCCCGCCATTGTTTGCTCCCTTCCCGCTCGATATTTGGGAAGAGGACTAGGGCCTCTATAAATAGGACCAGCCACCCACGGGGCTGAGAGAGCGGGAAAGGTTAGGAAGAAAAGAGAGGGATCGAAGGATAGAGAAGATCGGGTAGAGAGAGGCAGAGAGAGAGAGAAGGGTGACTGAGCTCCTCCCAGCAGTTCATCGCCCCAGCCAAGAACAGATCCTCGCGAGGCTGTTCTTCCTTGTATTGTTCATCATCCATCAGCCCAGGTGGCAATCCACCACACCACACACTGGAGTAGGTTATTACACCACAACGGTGGCACGAACCAGTATAAACCCTGTGTCTCTTGTGTTGTTCTTTCCATAGTTTAGATCCTAGCAAGGCGGAGGAGTGCAGGTAGGTAGGAGGCGAAATCTCCACGCGCACCCCAGTGTTCGAACCTCAAGGGTCTGCCGGAACCTGAAATCCGACATTTGGCATGCCAGGTAGGGGTGCGTCGGGATTCGTCGTCCACCACCCCGTTCTCCTCTGACCATCACGCCCATGTCTGACGCTCGTCGGGCCCGTGCCGAGCGCCGGGCCGCGCTCACTTCCCGCATCGCCCAGAAGGCCCCTGTCGGTGGGCCTCCTCGCCGTTCCCTATCGCCTGCCGTCAACGCCGCCACCGGCCTGGTGGGGGACGAGCAGCAAGCATCATCCCAGCATCCGTCCGTGCGGCAAGACGGCCGCACCGCAACTCCCTCGCTCACCCAGCTGGTTCTTCGTCCCGCGCGCTCCGCGCGCCCATGGAGGCTCGGGCTGCACTCATCGCAGCGAACGAGCTCCTGCGCTACCGTCCCGTCGACGACGTCTATGAAGAATGGCTCGATCGCGTCGCCGAGCTCGTCCGCGCCGCAGGGGGCTCTCCTGCACCGTCCATTCCGCTGCACCGCACCCCGCCCCGTGCGGGCAATGAAGCTCCGGCGGCGCCCCGGCCGCCTCCTCCTCAGGAAGGCGCCATGGCTCCAAGGCGCGTGGCCCCTGGGCGGAACCCGCTCCGTCAGGCACCAGCGCAGCAAGAGCAGAGCTGTCAAGAAGTCCCTCATCCGCAAGAAGCTACCCAGGCGCTCCCTGCTCCAGCACGTCGCGACCATGCTCCTGCTCCCGCGTGTCAAGACCCCGTGCTGCTCCCAGCTGCAGCGCGAGGGGACATGCAAGACCAAGCTCCCCGTCATCCAAGGCTTCCCATGGCCACAGCAGGCTGCCGCGCCTTCACCGCTGAGCTACGCAGTGTCGCGTGGCCCGGCAAGTTCAAGCCAGACTTGCCTCCTCGCTACGACAGCACGGCTGACCCTGCGGAGTTCCTCCAGCTCTACGAGCTGGGCATCGAAGCTACCAACGGAGACGAGAAGGTCATGGCGAACTGGTTCTCCATGGCACTCAAGGACGGGGCCCGCACCTGGCTCCTGAACCTAGCTCCAGGCACAATCTTCTTTTGGGACGAGATGCGCACCCGCTTCATCGCCAACTTCCAAGGCACTCGCGACCGGCCACCCGCCGTGAGCGACATGCGCCGCATCAAGCAACAGCCCGGGGAGACCCTGCAGAAGTACATCCAGCGCTTCAACAACGCGCGCCTCAAGATTCCCAAGGTGACTGAGGAGGCCATCATCTCGGCCTTCTCCGACGGCGTGCGCGACATCAAGATGAAGGAGGAGCTGGCGATGCATGAAGACCTGTGCACTTCCTTGGAACTGTTCAACCTGGCAACCAAGTGCGCCAGGGACGAGGAAGGGCGTCTCTCCCTCCTCAAGCTGCCTGCCGCAGACCCAGAATCGAAGAAGCCCAAGGCGCAAGGGGGCTGCCGTGCTCGCGGCAGAACCAGACACCAAGCGGGGCAGAGATCAGCCCGAACCTTCCAAGGGCAGCCGGTACTGTGTGTACCACAACCTCCACACCCACAACACTAACGAATGTCAAGAGCTCCAAGCCGTGCGAGAAGGAAGGATCGGCCGTCGCCCTGACCGCAGTGACCGGGGCTACGGCCGAGGAGGAGGAAGGAACACAGGACGCTGGGAAGACCGTGGCCCACGCCAAGGGTGGCGCGATCAACCTCACGAGGATCGCTGGCAAGACCCGCCTCGCGAGGGAGGCTGGAGGGATCAGCCTCACGAGGGAGACTGGAGGGATCAGCCTCGCGAGGATCACCCGCAAGGCAACGCAGGCCTCCCACCGCTGCCGCCGCAGCCAAGGAGAAACGAGGACCGCCACCAGGACGAGGGGGCTGGGGGCTTCTAGGAGCCGCGCGCGATCGCTTGCATCCTGGGTGGGGCACAAGCCCCAGCCTCTCAACGCATCTTCAAGCAGTTCGCCCATGAAGTGAACACAGTCCTCCCCAGGCTCGAAGCCACGTGCCCTCTCAGGTGGTCGGCGTGCGCCATCACGTTCAGCTCAGCAGATTAGCTCAAGTGTGCGGCTACAGCCGGAGTCCTCCCGATGCTTTGTTCCCCAAACATCAGCAACGTGGTGGTCACCAAGACCCTCATCGATGGCGGGCAGGGCTCAACGTCCTGTCCGTGGAAACATTCAACTACCTCCAAGTGCCCTGCAGCCAGCTTCAGCCAACCAAGCCTTTGTCCGATATCACCGACGGCTTCACAGTCCCGATTGGGCAGGTTCGCCTCCCTGTCACCTTCGGGGCACGCGAAAACTACCGCACCGAGCTCATCGACTTCGACGTCGCTCACATTCGCCTGCCGTACAACGCCATCCTTGGGTACCCAGCGCTTGCCAAGTTCATGGCCGTAACTCACCACGGCTACAACGTCCTCAAGATGCCAGGAAGTGGCGGAGTCATCACGGTGCCCTGTGAAGAGAAGGACGCGGTGTGTTCCCTCGAACGAGCCTTTCAGGCCGCGTCACTGGAAGACCCAGATCGTGGAAGCAGGAGGCCTCCCGAGACCGCCCCCAAGAAGAAGAAGACATCGTCCGGCCCGACCACTCAGGAGGCAGGCCCCTCTGGGCCCGCGCCTGCCCAGGGGGAACCTCCTTCCATCGCATAGGAAAGCGCGCCCAACGCCCTCCTCAGGCAGGGCTCGGGAGCTCTCCCCTGGAGGGCCACCGACCTAGCCAGGGTCACGAGGGAGGCGCTTGGGCACCACATGGAGGCGTGTTTCGAAGCATGTTTCCCTCAAGAAGGAGCAAGGCAAGGAGCCCAAACCCTTAGGAGTTCGTCGACAAGGCCATTCACGAGCTACAGGAGTCAAGAGTCATGAAAGGCGGCCGCCGCCTACCAGCAGTGGCTCCCCATCCAGGCGAGGATGGTGGGCTACGTGTCTGCATCGACATACCAGGGCTCAACCGAGTCGCCTCTCTGGAGCGCTTCTGGCCCTCGCGAGTGGGGCGCTGCGGAGGCCCACCCCACAGCTACGTTTGCACGCCTTACGGCTTGCCGAACGTGGCTGACACGTACCGGCGCCTCATGAGGGGCATCACGGAGGCATGAGAGGCCAGGCGTTCTGCAGCCCTGGCAGGGATGGAGATGGCCCGTGAGGAGTCGCTAGCGCCTCCAGAGCCTCCCGAGGCCCCTGGGCCTGGGGGCTCGTGAGGATCGTCTTTCGCAGCCCGCCAAGCCTGCTACATCAATGCTCCTTCGTCCTCAACATCATCAGGTGACATCTTTCGAGTTTTATTTCCAGCTAGGAGCGCCCCCCCAGGGTTGCATTATTCCCAGGCCGCGTGGGTCCGTCCCTGCGGCGTGTATCCCTTTTTTATTCGATGTTGTTAGCTTACCTTGTTGGGGGCGCCCCTCGGGCTGCATGATCCCCAAGCCGCTCGGGCCAGGCCCAGCGGCATGTATCCCATTTGCGTATATTTCCGATTATGCGTTAGACCCACCATGCTTGATTATTTGATGCCGGTCCATGGCACCTCTTCTTCTCCATGCCGACCACTTGCACGTTAAAGGGGGGGTACCTGAGCATCGCGACTCAGGGCTCTTACTGGCTCTCCAGCCCACACCCTCTGGCCTTGTCCATGGCATAGCGACCTGGCATACCAGCGACGGCTGAGACCAGCTCGAGGGCCGGGACCCGAGGACGTAGAGTGCCGACATCTAACCAAATTTGCAGGGACACATCACAAGATAAGGCCCAGTGCCAGACACAACCCGCCTAAAGGTAGGGCCCCGTGAGTCCCGCGCTGGCTCACGGGTGACCAGATACACCTCGCCAGGCCCTACCATGCCAGCCACGTGTCAGGGCGGGGCTGTACACGCCCCGGGGGATCCTCCCGGAGGGGGCCCCCTCCCACGTACCAGTGGAAGCACCATGCTCCGCGCTGGCTGACGACACTGCCAAGGAGCGGCTATGCCCATACACATACGGTAGCGCTATGCTCCGCGCTGGTGATAAACAACTGAGGGTGGCCCCCGGGCCGCACCAACCTCAGGGAGCCCAGAGCTCAGTGTCTAGCCTCATCGTAACGCGTCCCCTTGGGAGTGCCGTGCAAGGGGGCTGGGCACAGGGGCTACGCCTGGGTCACACCCAGACGCATGCCGCCCAGCCAGGTCCTCCCGGGCCTAGTTCGTCGCGCGTCTCTCCCCGAGCGGAGCCAAGGTATGAAGGCCGTTTGAGCATCAAGGGGGACTCCTGAGCATCACGACTCAGGAGCCTAACTGGTCACGTAGCCCCTCACTCCGTGGCCCCATTCCGGTTTCCGGTCAGGACTAACGCTGGGTGAGGCACGCGCGTGGCCGGGCTCTGCAGACGTAGAACGATAGATCCACCCGCATCACACCTCCCTACTTGTTGTTCGTGCGCCAAGGGGGACTCCTGAGCATCGCGACTCAGGAGCCTAACTTGTCATGTGGCCCCTCACTCCTTGGCCCGGTCCTGGTTTCCGGTCGGGAGCAACGTTGGGTGAGGCATGCGCGGGGTCGGGCTCTGCCGGCATAGAACATAAGCAAGTAGGAAGGAAAGGCGCAAATTTCAAGAAGTTCAAAAGCAAATATTACAGTCCACACTGTTATCTCGATGCCAAACGCAAGTTTAAACGCCTGCCTGAGGCATGATACATGTGCAGGAATTAAAGACAGGACAGGAGCCGCGACGGAGTCACTTGTCGGTGATGGAGCAGCGCGGATTGGGTACGCCTCACGGAGCGGTGGGGTCGGCAGCACCTTGCTTCGGCTTGGTGCTGAAGGCCCGGGACCTCCCCAGCAGGGCCTCTGCGCGACCCTTCACGGCCTCGGCAGCGGCAGCGGCACGCTCGCCGCTCACTGGCTCCAGCAGGCTGTCGAGGCCGACACCGGGATCGCGAAGGTAGATGTGGGTGAGGACCCGCGTCATTGCTGCAGAAGACAGGACACGCGCCTCGGCCTCGGCCGCAGGGCCAAGGCCAAGGGCGACATCTTCAAGAGCGTGAACCAGGAAGGGAAGCAGCTTGGCGGGGCCGTCCTCGGTGCCAGCCAGTGGGCTCTCCAGGCCGCTGTCGTAAAGCATCCTCAGTGAGGAGCGAGCCCTCGCCTCCATCTCCGCGAAGGCCACGCGGTCCTCGGCAAGAACCAGGGCCTCGTCGTCCAGCTTGGCCTTCCTCGCCCCCAACTCCTGCTCCAGCGCGCCTAGGCGGGCGCGACGTTTCTTGAACTTGACCTTCCTCTCCTTGAGACCGGCCTCGCGAGCCTTCACGCCTTCTTCCTGCTCTTGGCGAAGGCGGACCTAGTTCGCGAGCTGGTCCCGCAGATCTTGCAGTTCACCCTCCAGCGCCTTGCAACGTCCACGAATGTCGACCACCTCCCCCAGGGCTGCATCCCGAGTAGCCTTCGCCTCAAGGACAGCCTACTTCTCCTCGTTGCATGCCATCGAGGCCTAGACCAGCGCCGCCCGAATCAAAGCGTCGGAGCGAACCCATCCTGAAGCCAACTCCAAGCGCCCGGCCACCAAGCGGGGGTCGGTGCCAAGAAGATCCTGACGCAGTTGATCCAGCTCAGCAACAGCACAATCTAGAACGGCAGAAGGAGTCAGAGAGACAGTAGCTGGTGGAGTAGGAGGAGAAGACGGCAGCGCGGCCATAGCATCCTGAGGCGGAGTCTGCCGCGCCCCGACAGCTGAAGTGGCGGCGGCAGGCAAGAGCACCTCGGGAGCCACTTGGGCTGTGGGGGCTGAGCTCGCCCCAGCCGGCTCAGCCAGGCCTCGCGAAGACGACCGGGCAGGAGAAGCCTGTGCGTCGCGGTCACCCTCCTTCGCAGGTAGAAGCGCTGCCACGGGTGGAACCTCAGGAGCCCCCTTCGGCTTCTTCGCTGCGGGCGCCAGCCTATCCAAGAAATGCGGACGTCAAGCCTCAGAAGCAGAGCAAGAAATAAATACAAGAATCGAATACTTACGGGTCGTCGCCAGTGTGCTCAAGAGGCCTCTGGCTAAATTTGAAGCCTGAAAGCCGACTGGAAGGGTCAACCTCGGGAAGCTTGGAGGCGGAAGGTGCGTCTGCGGTCCGCCCCGGGGCCGGGGCAGACCCGCGGGAGATCAGCCCGGTCCTGTCCTTCTTCGGGATCGGGGGTGAGCTCCCGTCGTCCTGCTCATCGTTGTCCTCGTTGTCGTCTTCATCGTCATCCTCGTCGTCATCGCTCGGAGAGATGCGGAGAATGCGGGACTTGCGCCGGGGGAGGGGAGCCCTTGACTCTCCGTCAGTCGCCTCAGAGTCCGGCCCTTTTCCCTGCTCCCCTCCATCCTCCTCTTCGCTGGAGTCGTCAGAGGGCACGTCCACTGGTTCCTCGGGAGTTTCCATGGGCACGGGCCCATCCTCGTTGAAGACGGGCATGGACTCCACTACCTGCTCCCAGTCGTCGCGGAGGAACAAGGGCGTAGGAGCGCCCGCCAACCTCGCCACATCGCCCTCGACCAGAGATTGGAGGACAGCAGCCAGATCTCCGTCGGCTAAGGCTGCGGGGCTCGGGTGGGGCCTCCACATCGGAAGTGAGTACTGCTGAAGCGGAGCCAGCTGGTGCTCCAGGAATTCCCTCAGCAGCGACGCGCCGGTCAGCTTTGCCGCTGCCATGTTGGCCAGCCTCAGATCCGCATCCATCTTCTCCAACATCAGCTTCACGCGGGGGTCCGTGAGCTCCGCTCGACCCCAATCGTTGGAGCTCGTGGGTGCTCCGTGGGCAAGATCAGCTGAGGGTGGATGGGCCCAGCATCCACCAAGACCCACTTGCTCCTGAAGCCCTCAATCCTTTTCCCGGGGTTCGAAATGGCAATGGCACCACCGTACGTGACGAAGCTCGCGCACGCGGAAGCAGTACCATGAGAGGTCCGGAGGTAGAAGTAGTGGTGCAGCAAGGCCACTGAGGGCTGCACCCCTACGTGAGCCTCGTAGTAATAGGCGAAGATTGCCAGGAGAAGGACGGAGTTGGGGTGGAGATGCAGGGCTTATAGCTTATAGTGGCGGAGGACAGAGAAGAAGAACTCGGAGAAGGGAGGCACCAGGCCAGCAGCAATGGCACTTACGAAGAGCGGATAGAAGGTGCTCCCTTGACCCTCAGGGGTGGTGGAGCCAGCTTTAAACACCTTCGCCCCGTTGATGCCCCGCGCCATTGCCATCCGGCGCAACCAAGCGAGGCTCGCCTCCGACACATTCGGCGGGTCCAAGGCAGACGATTACCAAGCCACGGCCAGGGGCTGACGAGGTATCATGGCTTCCTAGGTCACACGGTCAGAGTGGATCTGGAAATTTTGGAGGAAGGAAGGAGAGTCGCAAGAAAGGGGATCTGAACAGCAATCGGGGAAAGCAAGAAGCAAAGCCTAGGTGGATGCCGCTCCTTTATCAACTCGCGCGGTTGCTAGGGCGCCCACGACCAATCAACCGCCATGCGGCGCCCAAGGCCGCAGGCTGTTAGGGCCCGCAGCGCTTCGCTCTTGCCCTTCTGCCTCCCTGCACGGCCAAGTCCGGGTGCGCCTTGGGCCCGGGGGCTACTGTCGGCATTCTGGGAACGGGGGTCCCCAGACTTGCCTGCCTGCGGCCTGCGGCATGGCTCAAAAGGGGGCCCAGCGCAGCCCATCTTCACCAACACAAACCCAAGACCCTCGCGAGGGGCCAAGCCTCGTGGGGCGGACGACGCAGAGCTTCCTCAGGCACGGCCTTGTCAAGCTGGCTCACGAGGAGGCGGAGAGATCAAGGCGGGGTACCTCACGAGGTGCCCGTGACGCAAGCCATGACGACCGGGGGCGCCAGGCGGGTGCCAGCCCGCGCAGTGTCCTCCCTTCCTCTTTGGTGCAAAGGGGGCAAGCGCAGCCGCGGAGTACCGAGGCATCAGGCAAAGGTTGACATTTCGGTGCAACGAGACCAAGACCAGGAGGACTACGAGACGGAGGTCACCATGGAGCCCAAGACGGCGTCATCACCAGAGCTTTGCGCAGGCGAAGACTACTTTTGTCAGGATAGCTAGTACCAGCTATCCCCCTTCAAATTAGCCCGCCATTGTTGGCTCCCTTCCCGCTTGATATTTGGGAAGAGGACCATGGCCTCTATAAATAGGACCAGCCACCCACGGGGCTGAGAGAGCGGGAAAGGTTAGGAAGAAAAGAGAGGGATCGAAGGATAGAGAAGATCAGGTAGAGAGAGGCAGAGAGAGAGAAGGGTGACTGAGATCCTCCCAGCAGTTCATCGCCCCAGCCAAGAACAGATCCTCGCGAGGCTGTTCTTCCTTGTATTGTTCATCATCGATCAGCCCAAGTGGCAATCCACCACACCACACACTGGAGTAGGGTATTACACCACAACGGTGGCCCGAACCAGTATAAACCCTGTGTCTCTTGTGTTGTTCTTTCCATAGTTTAGATCCTAGCAAGGCGGAGGAGTGCAGGTAGGTAGGAGGCGAAATCTCCACGCGCACCCCAGTGTTGAAACCTCAAGGGTCTGCCGGAACCCGAAATCCGACAGCCGTCGTATGTCGTGTACAAGGGTAAGGTTCCCGGAGTCTACGACGACTGGGAGGAGTGTCGGAGACAGGTTCACCGTTTCAGCGGTAACAGTTACAAAGGGTACACCACTAGGGCGGAGGCCGAATCTAGATACGCCCGCTATCTAGCGGGAGAGAGGAGGGAGCGTTGGAGGAACCGAATGAAGACCAGTTTGATCGCGATGATGCTCATCGTGATGACCGCAGCTCTCTTCTATGTGATGGTAGTTTAGATGATTGATATCGACTTGTAATGTGAAGACAAATTCGATACTCGCGGTCTCGAGACTTGTAATGTTTTATCTTTGTTCGGTCTTTTGAATTCGAAGACTAATATGATGAATTGTATTCGGAGACTAATCTTCTATTGTATTCGATGAATCTGCTGTTGCTGTGTGGTCTATATTCTGTCAAATAATATATTTTGTAACCTGCGCAAAAATCAGAAAAGTAAAAAAAAAACAAATATTCATACTAATGGCGCATCACCACAATGTGCGCCATTAGTATGCCAAAGGATACTAATGGCGCATCAATACAGAGTGCGCCATTAGTATGCCAAAGGATACTAATGGCGCATCAAGACAGAGTGCGCCATTAGTATGCCAAGTATACTAATGGCGCATCTATCCGCAGTGCGCCATTAGTGTGCCAAAGCACATGGTTAAATATGGCCCCTGGGAGGCACACTAATGGCGCATGGTGTTATATACTAATGGCGCACTGTATGGTGCGCCATTAGTATACCAGATACTAATGGCGCACCAGTGGTGCGCCATTAGTACAAATTACTAGTGGCGTGCTACTAATGGCGCACCGGTGATGCGCCATTAGTAGGCACAACCGGTGCTCCATTAGTAGGCCTTTTCCTAGTAGTGGTCAATGGAAACACAGAGCGCTCTCTCCGAACGGAGGAGCACACTGCGGCCCTTGCAGCAGAAGTGCAAAGCAGCCTCTCAAGGCAATCCACTAGTTCGGCATTTCAAGACCCGGACACCTGCAAGCGCGCTCAGAGCAATCGGCAACTAGACCGCCTGGCGCAATCTAAGCTCGCGTAGCAATGCGGCCCCCACCCCAGCCCCAGCCAAGCGGCGAAACTCGTGCCACGCGTACATAATTACGCATTAAAAATACCATGGGCATAGGCGGGGAGGGGGCACAACTGCGGCACGCCCCAAGACACGGCTTAGACCGCACTAGCGGCTTCTTGCTTGGTAATTTTTCTCTTTTTCAGGACATTAATCTCTGGAAACCCTGTCCGGTAGCACTATTGCCGAACACATGATGCAGCAACCAAGGAGGCAGAAAGCTACGTCACACCACGAAATTCCCAGGTGGATTACTGTAACGAGTGAAATATTTGATTTAATACTATTCCTCAGCTTGCCCTTGGAAGGGACATAGTCCTACTCTTTGCTTATCGCACTATCTGTATCACTCTGCTTTAACGCACCTTTTTGAATAAAAAATGCATAACATTACGACTATTATTGCATTCCTGTTTTATGTATATGTGTTCATTAATGACGCCTTGCAACCGTACACTTTGGTACGGCCAATACACCAGGGGCTTACGTACCCCACAATATGGTGTGAAAAGTCCGAACACTTTCACAAGTGCGGCACCCCAAATTATAGCATTATATGCATCAGCTCTGAATCATGTCTTTGGTTAAACGTTGGGTTTGCTCGGCTCCTATGTTTTGGTACCTTATGTTCCGCTCTATCGGCTAAGGTAGCGCTAGGAGAACTACTGCAATTGTGCCCCGGTTCTGCTGGGTTAAGCACCTCAGTAGAGAAAGCTAAAACTGACTATCATGATAAGGCGAGAGACTGGTCGCTGTTTGGCGAGGTTTCGAGTCCCTAAAGACTTATGCCGCTTAGAGCGAGGGGCCGGCCCTGCCGGCTTAAAGGCGTGTATCGCGCCCCGAATTCAGCCTTCCGAATACCAGGGGCTTCGCCGAAATTTAAAATTATAGAATTCTATGGCTAAGTGAGAATGATAAAGCATTATTAGTCCGGTTGCCTTGTTTGTTGTGCTGAGCACCTCCCTCGAAGGACCCAAAAATGGGAACAAGAGTGCTCAGGTATATCCCGAACACGCCAGCACTCATGGCATGGGGGGCAGAAGCCGAGGACTAGCCATCTCTCAGATTGGATAAATAGCCAAACGGAAGGTAAAATTTTAAATTCCAACAAGCGTTGCATAGCGCATACGAAACAAGTTTTCATAAATACAGGATCACACAAGCAAGTCTTACTCAAATATTACATCTTTTGTGCACTCGTCCACTATGAGACGGGCACCAGGCAGAACACCCTCGTAGTACATCTCGGGGTGGCGATGCTCCTTGCCCTCTGGCGGCCCTTCCTTGATCAGCTTCACGGCGTCTAGCTTGACCCATTGCAATTTTACATGGGCGAAAGCCCGGCATGCACCTTCAAAAGGATGAACGAGGGAAGGCCTTATTTGCAAATGTGGAGAGGTGTGTGGGTACCTTTTTGAAAAATTGTCATAGTTTCTTTCCTATCCGTCAGATATAAATCGGATGGCCTATATTGCAGGATGGCAGGCACACCATCATCACCAACTTTGCTTTTTATAAGAGTGTATTTTATCCCTACTCTTATAAAAAGCATAGTCGGTGATGATCGTGTGCCTGCCATCCTGCAATATAGGCCGTCCGATCTATATTTGACGGATAGGAAGGAAACTACATCAATTTTGCAAAAACATACCCACACCCCACTCCACATTTGCAAATAAGGCCTTCCCTTGTTCATCCTTTTCTCCCACAAGATAAACTACTCATACAAATGCATCTTGATGTTCCATGCAACGCATGGGCATCTTGCTAGTATTTTATAAGAGTGTAGATATAGAGTAGATACAAGCCGACAGATGGGCCCGATGGTAGTGAAATCATGTGAGGCAACACTAAAGGTGCCATGTGGAGCGTTTAACTGGTCAACTAGTCATGTCTTGAGCAAATACAAAGTTGTACGGTGAGCCCATGATTGTATAATAACCACAAAATGTAAATGGTCACCGTAATGAGTGGATTCTGAAGTCGAATGTACGTATCGTGCTTTCTCTTCAAATACAATGATCGTCATTGTATATATCACGAGAGAAAGATGAAACATGCGTGAATGTGCTGGGGGCTTACTTTTAGAGGGCCTGGAGATAGTTTGTGTGCGTACGTGAAAGGGGCGTAGAGGGGAGGGTATGTGATGGAGAGAGAGATGCTCTTCGTTTCTCTTTATTATGACTAACTTTATATATAGTATAAAAATATACAAATTAACAGTGTTGAATAAATATCATTGTGGGCACCATGCAATGGAAGCGTTCATACTCCTCCATATAACTTTGTAATGTTGTATATATGTAGAAATTCTAAAAAAAATTGGCCACACTTTATTCAAAAGGAATGTTGTATGCAAAATAAACGTGAAGAGAGGGCTTTTTAGATCAATGTGGTACATGATGTAACATGTGCGAATGTGTAGTTGATGCATTTGGCAGGGCCTAGAGAGGTATGTGTGTGTATTACATATTCACGAGAGGCATTGATAGAGGGGCCGACAGGGGGCGTGGGAGAGATAGCACGAGAAATGAGAGTGGTGTAGAGAGAGAGAGGGACGAATATGACGTCACAGCGAGAGATTCCCTTGAGTGTGTATATGGAAGGGGGGAGTGGATAGAGGCACCATGAGAATATATTTTTTGTGTGTGGTGTCTGTGTTGGTATGTGTGGGTGTGAGAAGATAATGAGACGTGATGGCAGAGGGTCTGTCACCGCGTGAGGTCCGGTGGGACGAGGTGAGGCCCTTCGTTCGGTTCCGTCCTGCGCCACAATGATCGGCCCGTGACGCATTTAGGGAGACCCATGGATGACTAGTCGTACAAGACAAAGATAGCATAATTGTGAAGGACTCTATGTCCACTGACAAAGCCGGCTAGGATTTGTAACCCTAGGTTCTCGGACTAAGGTAACCCCTTTATCTCTGATATTACTATTCATCCAACCTAACTTTAAGGGGCATCCTACAGAATGCTCTACTAGAATCATACTCGTCGATTAGGAAGAGAGGTGTGAGACAATGCGTGAGAGACAGGCCTAAAGATAATGTGCGTGCAGGAGACAAGTAGGCAGGTCTCTGTATATAGGAAGGGTCGATGGGGATTGTGCGTGTGTATGCTTGCGAGAGGAACAGTGCTTGTGATAAAGGTTAGTGAAAACAGTCGTAAATGGTTATGAGAGGGAGGGAGGGTTATATCGAGAGCATGTGTGCGAGAAAGACACCTCGGGGGAGAGTGTGTGAGCATGTGTGAGAGACCACCGATGGGGAGTGAAACTACACGTACAAGACTGTTGTACACATTGATTAAAGATTTAAATTGTATCCATATATTAGGATGGGATCATGATATTTGCAATTCGCATAAGGAACGGTCATTGATCCATCAAACATCTTGATTATTCTATCGAATTTGAGCATGCCTATGTTATTATTCGACACAATTGATCCACATAGATAGTTTTTTGAACTCCATACAAGGCATCGCTTTAGCAATCAAATATAAACATGAGTATAGTTCATGTTGCGTGTGTAAAGCACATTATACATACGAAAGTTACACAATGAACATTATAAATAGCTACCTATGAACTAGCATACATTTGAATTCAACTTAAGGTGGTTTTAAAAAATCAAATTCAACATGAAGTCCATTCAATTATTTGAATTTGATACCAAGGCATTTGTAAATCATACCTAAATTATGGGGGCATCAATATTTGCTCTGATTTTGTACATAATAGCATATGTAGTCATGTACACAATAGATTCTAATTTAGCTCCTCCATTCCAAAATAATCGTAGTTATAGGATTTTCAATTGTCAAAATTTCAAAAAGAAGCGGATAATTTAATGAGGTTTTCAAACATACAAGGTCAAATTTAACATTGTCTATGTAGGTCAATCCTGAAAGTTCAAGAGTACTCTAAACCTGAATGCTTGTGTTTCAAAATTTTGAACGAAGCGCCAAAAGAGCCTCTACTCGCCCGAAACCGTTTGATTCTAATCTTTGGTAGTACAAGGAAATTACTTTTCTAGTAACTCCGACTCGTGAAATCTACCGGCCCGACGTGCAAAGGTCTAAACCGGGGTAGGTTTGTAGCTTCATCCAGACGCCACACAACCGCCTCCGAAAAACATTCATACACAATGGCCGCATAAGCACACATGCGTGTGGCCGAAATTGCTCCCGCCCACTATTTGGGACACCAGGGATTACCGTCCTACCCCCGACCCGCAGTAGGTCTGAAATTTAAGAGGGGGAAAAGTTTGCACTTTACCCAAATTTCAAACAAGCGCGTCCAATATTCTGTTCAAAAAAGCCAAAAACAAGCGCGTCCCAGACCGAAACATGGTTCTCCCCCCTCTCCCGCCCACCCATCCGATTCCCCATTCGTACTCCATGGGCGCAAAAACTACCTCTCCACCAGCCGCGAAACCCCGGCGTCCTCCGTCCGCCACCCCATTCCACCCATGAACCGCCGCCCTCCTCCATCACGCCGGAGCCGATACCCTGACGTCGTCGTCCACAGCAACCTCAGCCGCAACGCCCTCCATGGCTAGTAGTTGAAGCCGAGGCCGAGCCGTCCGTACCCAAGCCAGTTCAACCACGCCGTCCTACGCCTCACTGTTGCCGCTCCAACTTCGCCACCTTCCACCGCACTGTAGTTGTTCCTACTACGCCGTCCTTTGCCGCCTCATATCTGCTTCCCCTCCACCGACATACGACCACAACAACACAATCAACAATTTGGCCATGGGTTCGTCCAAGCCTGCACCCTCCAGAACATCGGTTTCCCCGGCAAAAAGAAGAAGATCGGCGCGACATGTGGAGGCGACCACACCAACAACCGAAAATGGTACTCCTCTTACCTTATTCGTGCAAATCTTACATGTCTACTTGCACGGTATTCATCCCACAAAAGACACTAGTTTACCACTGCTTCTTGATACTGGATGTTCCAAGTAACTCGCGATGCACAAGGTTTCTCCTCATATACTATTTCACCTTAGCTAGAGGTCCGTCGCCCCCCTGAATTTCAATTCCTGGTCAGTTGATTCCCAATTAATGGAAGCATTCCCTGGCGTAACAGGCGCTAGTCCACCTATTACGCCGGGGAAGCAGCGCCTCGGTGTTTATCTTAGGGGCGTGTGGGGCCTAGAGCTACTGGCGCTCAATCTGGAGGCCGGCCGGGATTAAAGGGATGGCCTGGGGGCGCTGCCAAGCATGGCTGTGGTGTGAGGTCGAGGGGAGGGCGGGGCGGCGGAGGCAGGGGTCTGGGCCGGTGGTCGCTGGCGGTTGGAGAAAGATTGTCAACAGTGACTGGCGGGAGGTAGACGAAGGCCATCTGCCCGTTGCTTATAGATAGGACGGTTTATTAAAAAAATCAACTGACCTATTTATTTTCAGTCGACTGTTATCTTGATATGACCACATGTGGTGCTGTGTTGGAGGAGTACCTGCATTTCCTGTGCTCATATATTACAAAATCATATGGAGTAGAATCTAATTTTGTTTGCCATGCAATGTTGTAGAACTATCATATGTCTCCTGTCATTTATTTTTCAGCCACCTGGTATCTGCTACTTTTACAGTGCACTAGTTCTGCACACACTTCACCCATACTCTCACTATTGTGTTTTATCCAAGGTTATTTCAGAGTCTGCCTCGAGAGAAGCAGAAAAGAAAAGAGAGAAGTTGCTCCAGATTTCTACGCGGGTAAGCACGGCACGCTACACTGCTATAAAGGGTGTAGTGTCAGCAGATGGAGACAGTAAACGTAGCTCTGGAGTTGATGACCTCGCTCACAACGAACGACCATCTGAGGTGCTTGCTTTAACTTCGCGGTGTCATATGTAGTTGCATGTTTCATATGCTGTCTAGCTTGTATTTGAAAGGCCGAAGTCAGTCTTTATTAAGATAAGGAAAGATATTTTTTACATGAACCACCATCCCGTGAGCACCAGAAGACAAATAGCTAGTCAGAGCACTGGCCGAGCCAGTGACAAGCCCAGCAAAGAGAGGCATCACCTGGAAGCCAACTAAAAAGCCGCGATGGTGGCGAAGCAGCCCGCCTCCCACCAGGCTCTCATGTACTAGATGATCATGCTCACCACTCCAGCCGGATGTCTAGCTTGTGTTGCTTCCAATTTGCTTAAATTGCATCTGCTTAGCTTACACATTATACCTTCGAATATGACATGCCTTTCTGTTTTTGGTACATACTAGTACATCTGTGTATTAACCATGTATTACATCAAACTAATGTTCTTGTGTATCCCTCATCAATCTCTTATGATGAGGCAATCAGGCAAGCGGATTACTCCTTACTTAAAGAATGCAACGTTAGCCTCCCGACATGATTCTCAAGAAACAACAAGGCTAGATGAACATAGTGAACGTAGCTCTGTAGTTGATTACCGCATTTCCCCTACACTAGCATCATAGGTGCTTGCTCTAACTTGGCAATGTGATATGTGGTTGCATGTTGCATATGGTGTCTAGATTGTAATTCTTCAAATCTGGTTAAAATGCATGTGCTGATCTGCTTAGCTTATACATTATACCTATTAATGTGACATGCCTTCCTGTATTTAGTACATAGTACATCTGTCTATTACGCATGTCCTCACATAAAACTATTGTTTTTTGTATCTAGCATAAATCAATATGTTGAGACACCTTCAGTATATGCAGTGTCATATTAGTTGCATCTTTGATATGATTTATACCATGCGCTGCTTCTAATTTGTTGAAATGCCATTTATGATGGGACACTTTTAACTTGGCAGAGTCATATTGGTTGCATCTTTCATGTGGTGTCTAGCTTGCATTGCTTATTATTTGGTGAAATGGTTTCTGCTTAGTTTACACAAACAGTTGTGAATATGCCATGTCGTCCTGTTTTTCGTATTATTCCATCCTGGAATCATGTGTTTGCCTTACATCAAAGTAGTGATTTTCAGTATCATGCACAAATGAGTTCTGAAGAGTGAATTTTATTGCTTTTTCTTGTCGGTTTTACTTGACAATTCAATATCAATAAAGCGGAAGGAAGTTAGCAAGGTAGCGGATGAAGGTGCTCCTTCCAAATGGATGGCCTCTACAGATTCTACTCCTCCACCCCCCAAGATGATTTCCAAGACAACACATGCATAGACACTCAACATAGCTGTGTTGGTGATGAGCACGTCTCCCCTAGTGCACCATCACAGGTGCTCCCTCTAACTTGGCGCTGTTATATGTGGTTGCATGTTATGTATGATGTCTAGCTTGTATTGCTTCTAATTTTGTTGAACATACAATATCTGTCTATCACACCATGTCAAAGTACATTTGTTCTGAAGAACTAAATTGTTATTCGTTTTTCTTGTCGGCTTGACTTAACATGACACCGAGAAAGAGGAAGCAAGACAGAACGACAGGGAAAGGGAAGCGAAACAATTGTGCAGATTCTGCTGGTACTGATGGTGCAATAGAAGGTCAAAGTCTAGCGGAAAATTGTACCGACAGGGTATCCCATGCTACACGAGCTGCAGAACAAGCCAAACAAAAACAAATAGCTGCCACCAAACAAGCAGAGACAGCCCTAGTTGTTGCAACACCTTCCACAGTACCACCAGCTCCACGATTTACTCATTCGTCAACTCAGCTAGCAGCACGTTCCCAAGATCCATTGCCACCTAACACTACTTCCGAAGCACTCTTGACACAAGATGAGTTGGCAAGATCAGATGAACTTTGTGAGCTTCAATAGCAAGAACGTAGTTGCTGGAGTCAGGTTACAGTTGCATGCTTCTTTATATGTAGTCTCACAGTTTGATGTACACTAACACTTCCTATGTTTGTTGTTGGACTAGCACCTAGGCGCAAGAGGAAACAAACATTAGGTATAATGCTCGATACGTTAACTAAATCTAGAGGAGGAAGAATGGAGATCCATTTTGAGGCAGGTTTAAAAAGGCAATGTGATGCTACAGAGTCAGCCAAGTTAGTATCAGAGGCAACGGTTGATGTTAGGTGTCATGTACGTATCCTCCCAACATGGGTTCAGTACAGGAATGACAAAGACGAAACCCAGTTCAACACCTTCCTCGACCATTTATCTGTAAGTATGGTTGTCGGTGTCAAAACCGGCGGATCTCGGTTAGGGGGTCCCGAACTGTGCGTCTAAGGCAGATGGTAACAGGAGGCAGGGGACACGATGTTTTACCCAGGTTCGGGCCCTCTTGATGGAGGTAAAACCCTACGTCCTGCTTGATTAATATTGATGATATGGGTAGTACAAGACTAGATCTACCACGAGATCGGAGAGGCTAAACCCTAGAAGCTAGCCTATGGTATGATTGTATGTTGTCCTACGGACTAAAACCCTCCGGTTTATATAGACACCGGAAAGGGCTAGGGTACACAAGGTCGGTTACAAAGGAGGAGATATACATATCCGTATTGCCTAGCTTGCCTTCCACGCCAAGTAGAGTCCCATCCGGACACGAGACGAAGTCTTCAATCTTGTATCTTCATAGTCCAACAGTCCGGCGAAAGGATATAACCCGGCTATCCGGAGACCCCCTAATCCAGGACTCCCTTAGTAGCCCCTGAACCAGGATTCAATGATGATGAGTCCGGCGCGCAGTATTGTCTTCGGCATTGCAAGGCGGGTTCCTCCTCCGCATACACCACAGAAAAATTTGAATACAAGGATAGTGTCCGACCCTGCAAAATAAGTTCCACATACCACCATAGAGTGAATAATATTTCCACAAATCTAATCTGCTAACACGTTTTGGCAATATGACATTATGCCATGGCCCGGTAATTATTCGAACCGTTTCCGTTAACTAGCCCCGCACATAATGCGAGGAAGTTTCTTGACACGTCTTGTCAAAGCAGAGATTGTGTTCCCCTTATTAAGGGATTATCATCAATACGGGTGTGGGTAACCCAACCGCGCCATCGATTACGGTGCTTGGGGGATAAGCGAGTTTTACTAGGCTAGTGGGGACACATAGTTTCGTCCGCCCATATAAAGGGATAAGGATTCACCTTTTCATCCACGCCTTTTTCCTCCTTTGCTCATCCATTTTCGCACACTCGAGCTCCAGCGCCCAAGTCCGCACTTCCCACCTCAAACCTCTCCAACCATGTCCGGAGCAGGAGGCAGGTGGATGGTCTCCTCCGTTACGGAGGGACACATCAAGAAGTTAAGGAGAGCCGGATACCTGCTCGGCGACATCGCACACCGGCTCCCAGATGAGGGGCAACTCATCCCCACCCCCAGGCCCCATGAGAGGGTAGTGTTCCTTACCCATTTCCTCTGCGGACTGGGACCATGTTCTACTACGGCCTGGATTTCCACGATCTGGCCCCGAACTTTATCCTCAACATCTCGGTGTTTATCCTCGTGTGCGAGGCCTTCCTCCGCATCAAGCCCCACTTCGGATTATGGCTGAAGACCTTCAATGTCAAGCCGAAGGTAGTGAGCAGCCGCCAGGCGGAGTGCGGAGGCGCCATGGTGGGCAAGATGCCCAACGTCACATGGCTCGAGGGCTCCTTCGTGGAGACCATAAAGGGGTGGCAATCGGGGTGGTTCTACATCACCGAGCCGCGTGACCCTAAATGGGCAGCGACCCCCGAGTTCCGATCTGGCATCCCCATGCGGCTCACCTCCTGGCAAGAGAAGGGCCTGTCCTGGGGTAATTCGGGAGAGCTGATTGGACTCCAAAGATGTATTCAAAACATGGTGAACAAAAAGATCAAACTCGTCAACGTAGTCCAGGTCATGCTCATCCGCCGGATCCTCCCGTGCCAGCAATGGGCTTTCAACTTGTGGGAGTTTGACCCGGCCCAGCACCGAACTCTGAACAGGCTCTTCGACACAACACACGAGGATGCCTGGAAGGTGCTATTCAAGGGTGCCGAGGTCCCACCTCCCACTACTGAAGATCGCGGATTCAGCGCGAAGCGCCAAGCCAGCGCGGTAAGGTGTTTTACCTCTTATAGGATACTTGGTTTTCATAGTTTGACTCTATGCGGGATCTAAGCTCTTGTACCTTTGACAGGACTGGTAGGAGACGGCCAGACAGATCGACTGTCCGGCTCCACTCCCCCCCTCCCCCCGCGAAGACGAGTAGGAAGATGAAGATGCTCCCCCTCCAGTCGAGGGAGACAAGAAAAGGAAGGCCGCCCCAACTGGCGAGGCCGAAGGTTCCAAGAAGGGAAGGACTCTCCTTCCGGACTACTCCACCACCGCCGCCGAAGGTGAAAACGAGTGGCTGCTCAGGGACAAGCCCCTGGCGAAGTCGTAATTATTCGGATACCAGAGTAACTCATAGCATCCCTTTGTCGCACTGCTTCTCCTAACGCCGAACTATGTCTATGCAGACCGCCACGAGCCCGTATCGACGTATCGTCGAACGGCTCCCTGGGCTCGTCGAATATGGATAGCAATCCACTTCCGACCACCACCTCCCCTGGCCCTATGGACAATGCCGAGGTATTGTCTCAAGAGGCACCGGGTCGAGGGGAGACAGTCCCGGAGGCGCCTCAAGGCGACCTTCCAGACTCCGGGAGCAGAGGGAGCAAAGCCCCCGAGGGCCCCGAGTTCGGCCCTCAGCCGGACACCGCGCCGGAACCTCCAGTGGTTCCGGACTCGAGCAGGCGGTCTCCTTCCAAGAGTGGAAAGACGCCTGTACCGGTGACCTCTGTCCATCTAGAGGCACCAGACAATCTGCTAGGAGCACTTCGCAGCGCTTCCATCGACGAAGAGCACCACACTATTATGAGTGCGGTTATCGAGAAGGTTCAGTCCGCCAAAAGCGGACTGACTGAAGCCTGTGCCAGCCTTCTAACAGGCTTTGAGGTGAGTATTTAAAATATACGAAAAATATTACCGCATAGATAGTAGCCCCTGATGCTCTGTTCGGTGTTCACAAAGAAAAGCCGAACAGAGGATCAAACAATATCGCAGGAGTCTAATGTAAGTATGTCTATATGCGTATGCAGGCTTCGCTGCTGGCCTCTGCCGCACTGACTGCGGAGGTCGCCGTACTGAAGCAGGACCTGAAAGGGTCCAAGGAAGAGCTCAGCCTTGCCAAGAGGCAGCTCGAGGAGAACAAAGGTAAGTAGTACCTAGTCTATGGATATGTATAAAGAGAATGTGATTGCAAAATGATAGGATTATCGTAAATTTGCCAGGGGCCACGAACAAGGTGGCGACCCTGAAGCAAGCACCATCCGAGGCCGAAGACAAAGCGGCCAAGGAGTGCACCGAGTGGTAAAGGCATGAGGCGCGGGTGGGCGTGGTGCAGCAAGAGCTCCAAGCTCTCATGACGAAGCACGAGGCGTTGGTGCTCGACTCGAAGACTCGAGAGTCCGAGCTTGTCGCGGCCCTTGAGAGCGCAAGAATGCCAAGGCCGAAGCCCAAAAGGCGCTCCAGTAGATTGATGCGATGAAGAAGATAGGGGCGGGTAAGGCATTCTATATGCAAAGCAAGCATGTTAAAGTGAATTACCTGTTACTCACCCGGATCCTGAGCTCTCCAGGAGCATTCGCAGATTTGCCCCGCAGCATGTCGGATGCCGCAAAATTTTACTGGGTCGAGGAGGGAAGCTCGATGGAGAAGTTGTTCTGGGCCCAGTATACTGGGACCGAACACCCAGTACCTATGAGCGACCAGCTAAATTAGCTGGTCGAGCTACACAAGGCGGGCGAATAGGCCATGAAGGGCTTGATAGTCTGGATGTGGCCTGGCGACGCCCTTCCCAACAGCTACTTCGGCCTGGTGAGGCGGCTTGTGGATGCCTGCCCACGGTTGGAAGTTATCAAGCGGTCTGTCTGCATCGAAGGTGCACGACGGGCTTTCGCCCGTGTGAAGGTGCAATGGGCCAAGCTAGACGCCGTGAAGCTGATCAAGGAAGGGCCGCCGCAGGGCAAGGAGCATCGCACCGCCGAAATTTATTATGAGGGTGTCCTAAAGGGTTCTCGTCTTGTAGCGGACGAATGTCCAAAGGATGTAATATTTGAGTAAACTTGCTCGTGTGATCCTGTATGATGAAAAACTTGTTTCATATGTGCTACGCAACGCTTGTTTGATTTTAAAATATTACCTTCTGTGTGGCTGTGTATCCAATCCGAGAAATGGCTAGTCCTCGGCTTCTGCCCCCATGCCGCGAGTGCTGGGGTGTTCGGGATAAACCTGAGCACTCTTGTTCCCATTTTTGGGTCCTTCGAGGGAGGTGCTCAGCACAGCGAACAAGGCAACCAGACTAATAATGCTTTATCACTCTCACTTAGCCATAGAATTCTATAATTTTAAATTTTGGCGAAGCCCCTGGTATACTGCACGCCTTTAAGTCGGACAGGACCGGTTCCTCGCTGTAAGCGGCATAAGTCTTTAGGGACTCGAAACCTCGCCGAACAGCGACCAGTCTCTCGCCTTATCATGACAGCCAGTTTTAGCTTTCTCTACTGAGGTGCTTAGCCCAGCAAAACCGGGGCACAATCGCAGTAGTTCTCCTAGTGCTACCTTAGCCGATAGAGCGGAACGTAAAGTACCAAAACATAGGAGCCGGGCAAACCCAACATTTGACCAAAGACATAATTCGGAGCTGATGCATATAATATTATAAGTTCGGGGTGCCGTACTTGTGAAAGTGTTCGGACTTCTCACACCATATTGTGGGGTATTTAAGCCCATGGTGTATTGGCCGTACCAAAATGTACGGTTGCAAGGCGTCATTAATGCACACATATATATATAAAAAGGAAGAATGCAATAATAGTCTTAATGCTATGCATTGTTTATTCAAAAAGGTGCGTTAAAGCAGAATGATACAGATAGTGCGATAAGCAAAAATAGGACTATGTCACTTCCAAGGGCAAGCTGAGGAATAGTATTAGAGCAAATATTTCACTTGTAATCGTAGTCCACCTGGGAGTTCCATGGTGTGACATAGCTTTCTGCCTCCTTGGTTGCTGCATCATGTGTTCCGCAATCATGCTGCCGGACGGGGTTTTCAGAGATTAAAGTCCTGAAAAGAGAAAGATAACAAAGCGGGAAGCCCCTAATGCGGTTTAAGCCGCGTCTTGGGGTGTGCCATCGTTGTGCCCCCCTCCCCACCTGTGCCCATGGTATTTTTAATGCGTAATTATGTACGCGTGGCACGGATTTTGCTGTTTGGCTGGGACTGGGGTGGGGCCGCATTGCTACGCGAGCTCAGATCGTGCCAGGTGGTCTAGTTGCCGATTACTCCAAGTGCGCTTGAAGGTGTCCGGGTCTTGAAATGCCGAACTGGTGGATTGCCTTGATAGGCTGCTTTGCGCTTCTGCTGCGAGGGATGCAGTGTGCTCCTCCGTGCGGAGAGAGTGCTCTATGTTTCCATTAACTGTGATGACCCCCGAGGTCCTGGCATCTTGAGCTTGAGGTATGCATAATGTGGTACCCCGTTCAATCTCGCAAATGCGGTTCGCCCGAGCAGTGCATGATAGCCGCTGCAGAACGGGACTATATCAAATATTAATTCTTCGCTTCGGAAGTTATCCGGGGATCCGAAGACCACTTCCAGTGTAATTGAGCCTGTGCAATGGGCCTCTACACCTGGAATGACGCCTTTAAAGGTTGTTTTTGTGGGTTTGATCCGTGAGGGGTCTATACCCATTTTGCGCACTGTGTCTTGGTAAAGCAGGTTCAGGCTGCTGCCGCCATCCATAAGGACTCGAGTGAGGTGAAATCCTCCAATGATTGGGTCAGGACCAATGCGGCAAATCCTCCATGACGGCTACTAGTGGAGTGGTCCCTGCGATCGAAGGTGATGGGACAGGAGGACCATGGGTTGAACTTTGGGGCGACTGGCTCCAACGCATATACGTCCCTAAGCGCACGCGTCCGCTCCCTCTTGGGGATGTGGGTTGCGTATATCATGTTCACCGTCCTCACTTGTGGGGGAAACCTCTTCTGTCCTTTGGTGTTCGGCTGTCGGGGCTCCTCCTCGTCATCGCTATGTGGCCCCTTATCCTTGTTTTTGCTAATTAACTTGTCGGCCTGCTTCGACACCCAACAATCCCTGTTGGTGTGATTGGCTGGCTTCTCTGGGGTGCCATGTATTTGACACGAGCGATCGAGTATACAGTCCAAATTGGACGGGCCCGCCGTACATTATTTGAATGGCTTTTTCCTCTGACCGGGTTTAGAGCCTTTGAATCCGGCATTGACTGCCGTATCCTCAGTATTATCGCTGTTAATGCGGCGCTTATGTTTGTCGTGATGTGACCTGCTATTACTGTCCTTGGTATCTGAAGTACCATGGTTCTTTGATATGGTATTACTGCGAGCCAGCCAGCTGTCTTCTCCCGCACAAAAGCGGGTCATGAGTGTCGTGAGGGCTGCCATGATTTTGGCTTTTCCTGACCCAGGTGCCGGGCTAGCCACTTGTCGCGGATGTTGTGCTTGAAAGCTGCTAGGGCCTCTGCATCCAGACAGTCGACGATTTGATTTTTCTTTGTTTGGAACCGTGTCCAGAATTGCCTGGCCGATTCCTCTGGCTGCTGAATTATGTGGCTCAAGTCATCAGCATCTGGTGGTCGCACATAAGTGCCCTGAAAGTTGTCGAGGAATGTGGCCTCCAGATTTTCCCAACAGCCGATGGACTCTGCTGGCAAGCTATTGAGCCAATAACGAGCGGGTACCTTGAGTTTGAGTGGGAGGTATTTAATGGCGTGTAGATCATCACCGCGTGCCATGTGGATATGCAGGAGGAAATCCTCGATCCATACCGCCAGATCTGTTGTGTCGTTGTATGATTCTATATTTACGGGTTTGAAACCCTGTGGGATTTGATGATCCATTACTTCGTTTGTGACGCATAAAAGGTGTGCGACGCCTCTATACTGGGCTATATCGCGACGCAACTCTAATGAGTCTTGCCCACCGTCACTAGTAGAAAAAGGGTCAAACGTGAAGCACATTAGTGCCTGTTTGTAAAAAAAACCGGCACTAATGTGATCAATAGTGCCGGTTCGAATGGCTATGCATTAGTGTCGGTTCGTAATGAACCTTTAGTACCGGTTCGTGCCACGAACCGGTACTAAAGGGGTGGTAGCAGGCTGGCGTCAGGCCAGGGCCCCATGAGCCCCTTTAGTGATGGTTTGTGACACAAACCGGTACTAAAGGTCTAACCTATAGTACCGGTTTGCGTCACCAACCGGCACTACAGAGTCTTAATCTATAGTTCCGGTTGAAGACACAAACCGGCA
>NC_041390.1:169540582-169558640 GCF_002162155.2 Triticum dicoccoides | reverse complement strand
TGAAAAAATCAAAAGAAAATGATAAAAACTTCAAAAAATAAAATCCTTCGAGAGGTAGTTATATTACTACATCTACTAGTTAGGAAAATTTGAAAACTTAAATTTGGACATGTTTTGCAAAAAGTGTAGGGAAAATGTAAAACGGCTATAACTTTTGCATACGATGTCGGAAAAAAACGTATAATATATCAAAAAATTCAGCACGAAAATCCGCATTCGATGGAGATTGCCTACGGCCTGTTTGGAATTTTTTAGAATCCTCAAATTCCAAAAGGAAAAAAAGATATGGTCAAATTTTAGTTTTTTTTTAAAATTTTGGTTAAATTTGGTCAAACTACTTATTCAAGAATATTAGTGTTACTAAATAATTATTTCAATTTTTTGAATTTTGGTCAAATCTGGTCAAACTATGGTCAAACTATGGTCAAACTTATTCAAGAAATATTAGCGTTACTAAATAATTACTGTTTTTTTAGAATAATAGTTTCAAACTCAAACGGTGAAATGTGTGACTTCATGCTCAAGCTAAACTCCTGAGGGTTAATAGGATTAACATCTTACTATTGTCAGGAAAACAACAAGTGCAGACTTGGAAACGAAGGAGAATAGAACCCGAAAGTTAAGCGTTCTCGGGCTGGAGTAGTGAGAGGGATGGGTGACCGGTCGGGAAGTTAGATGATTTGGAATGAGTGATCCACACTTGAGCAGTTAAGAGAGGTGATTAGAGACTAAATCATCAAATAATTCAGAAAAATTAAAAAAAAATCAAATTTTTTTTCCAAAATTTTCAAAAAAAAATTCAAAAAAAAAAACCTTCAACACCAACTGGTACTAAAGGTCCCCCATACCAGGGCGTGAGCTCATGCCACGTGGTGGCACTTTAGCGCCGGTTCGTGCTGAACCGGTACTAAGGGGGGGGGGGGCTTTAGTGCCCACACTTTAGTGCCGGTTCCATAACCGGCACTAAAGGCCATTACAAACCGGTTTTAAAGCTCCGTTTTCTACTAGTGTGTGCTCGGCCCGGCCGGATTTACTTTTACTGTATCCGGCGTGACGGTTATCGTCTCGCGTGGTGGCGCGCCCTCGTGATCCGTAGATCGATCTTGCATGTTTTGCTTTGTCCTCCGATACGTCTCGCAGGTCTGGCGTATTTCCCCATGCCTTTTTATTTGAATGGCGTCGGGGTGCGGGCTGAGCTTTTGGCTGGAGTGCCTCTCGGTCGCGGCCGCGGGGTGGCCGATTAGCCGCATCATACGTTTCTTCCTCCAGTCGGGGTAACAACCTGCATTTTGGGTAACTCTTGGAGGGGCGTTCGAGTTTATATTCCTCGGCCGCTAGGACTTCAGTCCATCTGTCAGCTAGTAGATCTTGATCAGCTTGAAGCTGCTGCTGCTTTTTCTTAAGGCTATTTGCCGTGGCTATAAGTCGGCGCTATAAGTCCAGTCGACTTCAGTCCTCTAGCACGATAAGGCTATTTGCCGTGGCTATTCATCATCGTCGCGGCTTGCCTCGTCTTTGGAGGGAGGTATGTAATTATCATCCTCCTCATCTGCCACTCTCTCAGGAGGGCTGGCCTCTCCATCCTCCTTCCCTAAATCGAGCTGGAGGGGATTATTGCCATCTTCGGCACTATCTGGAGTACTATTATCTCCAGTGCCGGTATCACCACTTTTGCTTTGGCGGGACTTAGAGCGGCGCCGCTGACGTCGGTGCTTGGGTTGCTTCTTGGAGGGGTCATCCTCCGTTGTCTCATCGCCATTGCCTTCTTTGGGTGTATCCACCATGTATATATCGTATGATGAAGTGGATGTCAAGTGCCCTTTGGGCAGTGGTTCCTCTTCGTCTCCCGCATTGTCGTCCATACCGTCGATGTCTTCGGAGTCGAAGTCGAGCATGTCGGTTAAGTCGTCGACCGTGGCTACAAAGTGGGTGGTGGGTGGGTGTCGAATTTCTTCATCGTCCGCATCCCAATCCTGCCGGTCATAGTCCGGCCAGGATCCTCGTGACAAGGAGAGAGACCTTAATGAGTTCAATATGTCGCCAAAGGGTGAGTGCTGAAAAATATCCGCGGAGGTAAACTCCATGATCGGCGCCCAATCGGATTCGCTAGGCACGGGCACAGGCGGTTCGGAGTCCATGGCCGGAGAAGGATCCGGAAGTTTGACAACACAGCTCTCGTGCAGGGTAAAGTTGATGTTTGGCTCGATCGGCGCTGAGGATAAGGCCTCTGTGGCAGGGTCCATCCACCCGTCCATGGACGGCGCAACTGGCTCTGAATGGAGGGCTGGAGCGGCTGCCGGTGCGACCTCCTGAACACTGTCCGATGCTAGAGCTAAATCGTACTCATCGTGACCATGTGGCGCAAAAGGCAGGGGCTCGAATTCGTCGAAGATCAAGTCTCCATGGATATCGGCCGTGTAGTTTAAGCTTCCAAACCTGACCTGGTGGCCAGGGGCGTAACTTTCGATCTGCTCCAGATGGCCAAGCGAATTGGCCCGTAGTGCAAGGCCGCCGAACACAAAAATCTGTCTGGGGAGAAAAGTCTCACCCTCGACTGCATCGCTATCGATGATCGTAGGAGCCATCAAGCCAAACAGCGACGACACAGATGAACTCTCAATGAAAGCACCAATGTCGGTGTCAAAACCGACGGATCTCGGGTAGGGGGTCCCGAACTGTGTGTCTAAGGCGGATGGTAATAGGAGGCAGGGGACACGATGTTTTTCCCAGGTTCGGGCCCTCTTGATGGAGGTAAAACCCTACGTCCTGATTGATTAATATTGATGATATGGGTAGTACAAGTGTAGATCTACCACGAGATCGAAGAGGCTAAACCCTAGAAGCTAGCCTATGGTATGATTGTATGTCGTCCTACGGACTAAAACCCTCCGGTTTATATAGACACTAGAAAGGGCTAGGGTTACACAAGGTCGGTTACAAAGGAGGAGATATACATATCCGTATTGCCTAGCTTGCCTTCCACGCCATGTAGAGTCCCATCCGGACATGAGACGAAGTCTTCAATCTTGTATCTTCATAGTCCAACAGTCCGGCCAAAGGATATATCCCGGCTGTCCGCAGACCCCCTAATTCAGGACTCCCTCAATGGTTATGTATGGAAACTAGTAATATCGTATTGCTCTGTCCAATACTTTCTAGGATGCTGATAATGAGACTCCCATAATTTTCAACAGATGAGGTTCAAGTTGGATAGCCAAGATGATTTAACCAGACAAGCTTGCACCCATGTTTTCAAGTCTGCTCTGCGCCAGTATCGGTATAACTTGAGGAAAACTCACTTTGAAGGCAAGGCTAACAGTGAACTTGCCCAAACATCTCAAGTGGAAAATATATCAGATCAAGACTAGAGAGGCCTTGTTAAGCACTGGTCCGATCCAAAGTATCAGGTACATTATATATATGTGATCAGATCACATGCTGAAGTCCTATTTACGCATGTACCACACAAATCTATCTTCTTGGAGGTGAACTGTTCAAAGAATAAGGCCAACTGTATGAAAGTGAAATTCAAACAGACGATAGGATCTCGTAGCTATATTGCACAGTGTGAGGCTCTTGTAATTAGCTGTTGTTTCACTCTTTTCACTGTACCATATTATCAGATCTATATTGACTTGTTCCAAATGCAGAGGAAAGACCGCAAGGACCAAAAAGTACCTGAACCAAATGCTATCGAAATCTTCAAGGACTGTCACACAAGCAAGAAGAAGGGCATGACTACACCAGTCAAAGCCGCTGGTGTAAGTCCTTAATCCTCATGCCCTTTAACGACTACTCACTCTGACTTGTGCCTTGAACTGCATGGTTTGCAGCCAATGTCTATTACTCTTTTCCATTTTATACACAATTGTCTTAGCGTATCATTGCACCATACAAGGTTTAAAAGAGAGGAGTGCTGTTCCTTTCATATTGACCTATAATCTAGTTCAATGCTTTACTTGCCCACACAATGTTACAATTGCCTGTTTGTCTGTTCTTAGTATTTTTGTGATATGAATGATGTCATACTATGGTTACCGTATTATAAACTTCGTCTCTTTATCCTTAGCCCTCAGTACAATGTGAAGAAATAGACAATACATTAGCGATGGTACATGGTCATATGTTTGGAACCTGGTTTTATTATGTACTTTGCAATAAAATACAACTATTATTTTACATGGGTTCACCAGAATAAGTTCTGTATATAGACCAAAGCTATTTTGTTTGGTTTTGCCGCCTCCTTAATATCTTCTGTTCTGGTACTACTAATGTAAAACCACAACTTTTCAGCGAGCTATGGAAAAATGGTGGAACCGCCACTTTCTAAAGGTGGCGAGGCAACTATAACCGCAATGTCAGCTCTTGCTGAAATGGGTCAGTACCTGTCCAGTAATAGTGCCAAAAGCACGTTCCTGTGTAATACTGGCTTGGTTGTTAAGGCAATCTCGTCTAAACTGCCTCATGATCAAGATATGCAAGCTCAAAACAATGTTGTAACTGCGCTCCACGCACAAGTCCATTGCCTAACTAAGACCCTTTGTTAAACAAGGAGAGACATTGTTCGGTGTTGTCAAGATATGCATGGTTTTGAAACAGGACTATCATACATTTGCTATGTTGTTCAGGAGCCTAGGAGAACTGAAGGTTAAGGTTATGGTGCTCCATCGGACAATACATCATGAAAACGTAACAGTCAGGTCAAATGAACTGACCTTCTAAACTTCTGGTGGTGCATTTATCTGCTAGACTGTTAACTTTTATGCCAACCTTCATGTTGTTTTATAGTTGTTATTTGTTTTGGTGCGATACAAAATTTGTTTTTAACATGCAGCCACCGGCTGAAGAAAATAGCAAGCCATTTTTGTATAGTGTAGAGTGTTCCCTATATTTTCACTCCTGGCGAACTTTGATGCCCACCGGCTGTAGTTAACATGGGCCTCCTATGGGCCATAGAAACAATGGGCCTTCCCAGGGCCGTAGAAACAATGAGCCTTCTATGTGGCATAGAAACAATGGGCCTTATATGGGCCATAGACACAATGGGCCTTCTATGGGCCATATCATCAATGGGCAGTCTACGGGCTTTTGATCGGTTGGCCAAACATGGCCGTAAATGGGCTAGAGTTGAAATCTTCCGTTCATGGGCCGACCATAACGAGCCGTCGTTAATCGCCTGTATTTTGATGACGCTATGAAAACGGCCCAACGTATTAATGGGCCACAAACGGGCCGACTGTAACCACGGGCTGAATTTGTCCCACAAGCAGAAAATGACAGTAACGGACCATAAGTAAACGAATGTGGAAATGAGCCCAAGAATAAATGGGCCCCGAGAAGGCCGAAAGATAACATGGGCTGGAAACGGCCCAACGGAATAATGGGCCATTAATGGGTATAAAGTGATACACTGTTCATTATGGGCCAGTTTCACCACGTGCCATTAATGGGTATAATGTGATACACTATTCATTACGGGCCAGTTTTACCACGGGCCGTTAATGGGCCGAGAGTAATAAGTGCCTCATACGGGCCGAAAGACGTCATGGGCCATACATGGGCTGGAAGTTAAAACAGGTTGGGATTATATTGGGCGGCCCAGATGACGCTACTGGGCCTAATTGGGATAGGCCGTAAACGGGCCCCGGGTTAGCGGGATGTAAATGGGCTATATGCGAACAGGCCGTTAACAGGCCTGCCGTGGGCCGGCCTGCCACCTTTTGACCAAGTCAAACGGACCGGCCTTTTCACTGTAATGGCCCTCTATTGGGCTGTGCCACGTGTCGACGTATCATAGGCGCTTTGGGTCCAGTGAGTGGATGACATCTATCCCAACGGTGAGCCAACACGTGTTTCCTCCAGCCAATGATGATTTTACACGTGGAAAATCCCCATTGGTCGGGGTTGTTAACGGGTTATCGGATCCAAAACCGGACACGATATCTTAACTCTGTTCTGTTATGGTGGATGCCATGTGTCGGTCACCCTTGACGAAAGCACTTCTGTGACGCGCGATTTATCGTCATGGAAGCGGACACTTTCGTGATGATAATTTTGGTAATGTCATGGAACACTTGTACGACAACACGGGTATGACTATCTTGATTCTGTCAAAAAAAATTCATGGATGTACATGCATGAGAGAAAATGTGACCTACTGTGACAAACACATATCATCATGGAAGTGTATTTTTTGTAGTGCCATTATTGATGTATTGGTTTCGTTAGAGCGAACAAGCAGCATCCACGTCTATGGGTTACCTACTGTACAAACTGTAGATACGGGTTACAAATGCTATGAAGACAAATACAAATATTTGAATCCACTTTATTCCCATTTTCTCTCTATAGGCCCTCTGAAAGTACATCTCTACACGTTCTCGCATGTTACATCTAAGAATTATGCAATACAACACTACTACTACACTCTAACACAATAAATCATATGTTTTTTTAGTTTTACTAGATCTCATATTGTTACTTCATTATTCAGTTTGCATACACTAAAATTGCCTTTGAAATGTATTGCTAGTATCATCTACCGTGCGGGGAAAATCCCTCCCTTGCCTGTTTAATCGGGTTTGTATCAATGGATCGTGCGAAACATCAAAACTATACTAGTACTATAGTACAAGTAACAGTTCACTAGGCTATCATGTCATGTACTCCTCCATCATAAGAGTGGACGCTGGCTTTCATATATGTTCTAGTCCCTTTCTCCGACATGTGGGACATCAAGGAACCGGGTCCATGTGCCATACCGAATAATAGTGCAGAGCAGCAGGGGTGAAGCACCCCAGTCATGGCGTAGGTGTAGTAATGAACAATGAGGCGTCAAATCACAAAGCTGCACCTTTCCCACAGTTAAGTTGGAGGCACAAAGTAATAATGCTAAAAAACAAGTAGGAGGGATGAAGCAACCATCATTTCACTCATTGTTGAATCCGCTTCTCCCTCATCTTCTTCAAGTTAACCATGTGTTGCTTCTGCCATTGTTTGGCCTCATGTGGGACGCAGATCGGCTTGGTAAAGCACTGACACATGGGACCGCATGTTAGCAAACCGCTAGGATAACGTCCTCTAAAATTAAGAAACCTCCCCCACCATCCACGTGGCAAAATCACCTCATGGAGCAAAACCAAGTGGTACGGTTAAGGGCATCCACAATGTGTAGCCAAATGTGAAAATAGCTTTTGGCATCAATGGGAACCATTGTGGATGGTGCTTCCAAAACCAAGAAGATGGAACCGAAGCTCCCTAATTGGTTGATTAAAGGAATAGAAAAATGCAACCTCTCTCCTCTTTCTCCCATCCCTAGACACATGTACAGTATAGAGCACAGAGTCTACTCCCCCGTCCCTTCTATTACAAATCACAAAGCAGTGAGGCGTCAAATCACAAAGCACGGACGGAACAACCATCATTTCACTCTTCGCTGACTCTGCTTCTCCATCGTCTTATTCGAGAAACCACCTTACCGCACTAAGATGGAAGGACGACGCTATTGTCTAGTACTAGTACATCTACACGTCCTTTGATTCAACAGACTTCCTGGATGTAAATAAGGCGGTTGTCTCAGATTGCAAGTGGCACTTGCGATCGGCTTATTGTGATCTCCCTCAATGGTGTTCTCTGTCGAACGCACTTCGCCAAACCACAACGTTCGAGATTGCAGGTGGTCGATAGAACTTGAGGGAATATTTGTTCTACCTTTAGCTCCTCGTTGGGTTCGACACTCTTACTTATCGAAAACTGGTGTGATCCCCTATACTTGTGGGTTATCAGAGACCCTGCCTGAAACAACTCCTCACAGCCTGCCAGACCACCCCCTCCAGCCGAGCCTATGGACCCCGCGTACGAGGCTGGTGCTCCCGCAGTAGAGGAGGTGCCGCTAGTACTCGTTGCCGAGCCCCAGGCTCCAACTTGGGCAAGGCACATTGTCCACTTCCTCCAAACCGGAGTACTCCCTGGCAACCAAGATAAAGCTGAAAAGTATCCTGGAGGGCCAGTATGTATCAGTTTGTCGATGACACTCTATACAGAAGAAGTCCCAACGGTGTGAAATTGAAGTGTGTTTGCCAGGAGGATGGAAAGGTACTGCTGGCTGAGATTCACAGAGGAATGTGCAACTCACACATTGGATCAAGGGCATTAGTTGGGAGAGCATTCCGGCAAGGATTCTGTTGGCCCACAGCCCTCCAAGATGCAGTTGAGCTCGTGACGAAATGTGAAGCCCGTCAGTTCCATTCCAAGAGAACACATGCCTGCCCAAGCCCTTCAGACAATCCCTCTATCATGGCCATTTTTGGTCCAGGGGCTCGATATCCTCGAGCCCTTCCCTCGAGCAATCGGGGGCTTTGAATTCTTGTTCGTTGCCATCGACAAGTTAACAAAGTGGCCGGAAGTGACTGTCGTCAAAAAGGTGACTACTCAGTCAGCTATCAAGTTCTTGAAAGAATTGGTATGTTGTTTCGGAGTTTCGGCAAGGATCATCACTGACAACGGCACCCAGTTAATGAGCCACGCCTTCATGCAATACGTTCACACTCTCGGATGCAAAATCTCGTTCACTTCTGTGGTACACCACCGGAGCAATGGACAAGCTAAGAGGGCGAACGCTGAAGTGCTTCGTGGACTCGAGACACGAACTTTTGATACGCTGCAGAAGCATGGAAGGTGGTGGATTGCAGAGATGCCGGTAGTTCTCTGGTCCCTCAGAACGACACCTAACCGAGCTAACGGGTAGTCTCCCTTCTCCCTGGTCTACGAGGCAGAAATAGTTATCCCCACGGAACTCATTTACGGGTCCCCTCGAGTGCTTGCCTACAATGAAGTAGCGCAAAATCGGCACCGGCGTGACGACGTTGTGTTACTTGAGGAGAACCTTCTCCGGGCTGCTACGCGTGCTCCACACTACCAGCAAGCCTTGTGTCGCTATCATAACCGCAGGGTTCATGCCCGGTGCTTTGAGGAAGGTGACCTTTCTCTTAGGCGCGTTTAGTCTGCCAAGGGTACACACAAGCTGTCACCAAAGTGGGGAGGCCCTTACTTGGTGGTACGAGTCACCAGACCTGGCGCAGTCCGTCTGGAGACTGGGGATGGCACATAGTTGCAAAACTCATCGAATATTGAGCATCTCCGTATGTACTACCCGTAAGGTGCGAGGCTGCCGGGCACTGCCCGGCAACCACCATTTTGTACATGCCTTGCCTTAGTTGCATGTAACCCCTTATACAAAGCCAGGGAGATGACCCCGTGCAAGATAAAATAAAGAAACGTTGTGGGGGAGCCTGGTCGAGAGCGCATGCATGCACGAGCACACCCAGATCACTGCATAATCATTTCATGAGCATTTGCATATGCATATAGATATGATTGCATCATGCATTCATTCTCATCTACATGTAGTTGCAGGTTCTTGTCGTGAACTTGACTCTGACAAGGGATGAGAAGATTCCATCTCTCAGTGATCCTAGGCAAGCCAAACAGATAAGTTTACCTCCTGTACATTAGTGTTCTGTAAGCTATAACTTCTGCAAAGAGAAACCTCGCTGCTCTCTTGGAACTAGGGTGCTCCCATCCTTCACTCGAACGCTGCTTCGACCTGGATGGTCGTAGTGGCCCTTGGTGAAAAGGGAGTGGGCGGGGGGCTGGCGCCTCAGTCTATTCCCCGGCAGACATGGTTCTCCGGTAGACAAAAAGGGTGTCAGCAGGATATCCTGCCGGGGAAAGCTCGTTTAATTACAGTAAAGAGGCACTCCACCTTTGCATGGACATATACATGCACGACTTCCCGGCAAGGTTTATCTCTCTCATTGACATGTGGATACAAGTACAAGCATTACAGAACACAAAGATGGATTCGAGAGATTGCATTATTTGAATTAAAATTTGGCAATTGTCGGCTAATTTAAGATTGAAAAAAGATAAGTGCTCTGTAATGCCCTTTCTTGTCCCTGTCCTCCTAGGCACGGTCGTCGAAGGCAAGGAGGGCAAAAGAAGTGCCAGAGCAGGGGTCCAGCCCGCTCCCATTGGGCTCCAGGAGAGATAGCCCGATAGGAACGGGAGCACGAAGGGACGCTGTCGGTGTCAAAACCAGCGGATCTCAGGTAGGGGGTCCCGAACAGTGCGTCTAAGGTCGATGGTAACATGAGACAAGGGACACTATGTTTACCCAGGTTTGGGCCCTCTTTATGGAGGTAAAACCTTACGTCTTGCTTTATTGAGATTGATGAATAGGAGTATTACAAGAGTTGATCCACCTCGAGATCATAATGGCTAAACCCTAGAGGTCTAGCTTGTATGGCTATGATAATGAGTGTCTATCCGGACTAAGTCCTCTAGTTTATATAGACACAGGGAGGATCTAGGGTTACACAAGGTCGGTTACAAAGAAGGGAATCTACATATTCGGTCGTCAAGCTTGCCTTCCATGCCAAGGAGAGTCCCATCCGGAATCGGGTGCACTCTTTGGTCTTCGTATCTTCACAGCTCATCAGTCCAGGCCATGGCTAATAGGTCGGACGCCCGAGGACCCCTTAGTCCAGGACTCCCTTAGTAGCCCCTAAACCTGGCTTCAATGACAAGGTATCCGGCGCATAGTGCTATCTTCGGCATTGCAAGACGGGTTCCTCCTTCCGAACTCAAGAATAGTCTTCGGATGAATTGACCGTGTCTGTACCTGTAACACACACCACCCACAACCATAGAGAGAATATAATAATACACGAGTCCAATCCGCTGAGAACTTTTACAACATGACATCACGTCCATCTGGTCATAATTTCGAACCATTTTTTTCCTGCCACTCCATGTTTCGAGACGCGGTTGCCATTGGCACATCTTGTCGAAGCAGAGATCGTGTGCCCTTATTACGGGATTCTCATCAATACGGGCATGGGTAACCCAACCGTGCCGTTTACACAGCCCTCGGGAGCAGGCGAATTTTGAGGCGAGTGGGGTGGCATTCAATATTCACAGCCCTTATATGGAGATAAGATTCCCCTTTCTTGTCCCACGCCTTCTCTCTTCTTCTGCCTTTCCACCCTTGGGCTCTAGCGCCCAAGTTCTCATTTGTTTCCTACTCGAGAAAGCACTCCACCCATGTACGGATCAGGAGCTGGTGGCAAGTGGATGGCCTCTTCTGTCAAGAAGAAAGACATTAAGGAGCTTCGACAGGCCGGATACCTAGCCAAGGAGATCGTTCGCCGTCTCCCGGCCGAAGGACAGATCATCCCTACCCAGAGCCCCATGAGAGGGTTGTATTTCTCGCACACTTAGTCTGCGGGCTGGGATTCCCACTTCACCCATTTGTCCGCGGACTGATGTTTTACTGCGGGCTAGATTTCCATGATCTAGCCCCCAAATTTTTCCTCAACATCTCAGCATTCATATTCGTTTGCGAGGCCTTCCTCCGTATCCCGCCTCACTTTGGCCTATGGCTGAAGACGTTCAATGTAAAGCCGAAGTTGGTGAGAGGCCAAAAAGTAGAGTGCAGAGGCGCCATGGTGGGCAAGATGCCCAACGTGATATGGCCCGAAGGTTCCTTCGTGGAGATGGTGAAGGGGTGGCGGTCGGGGTGGTTCTACATCACCGATCCGCGCGACACCAACTGGGCAGTGGCCCCCGAATTCCGATCCGGAACTCCGCTGCGGCTTACCTCCTGGCAAGAGAAGGGACTCGCCTGGGGCTCTTCGAGTGAGCCAACTGGGCTCCAGACATGCGTTCAGAACATGCTAACCAAGAGGATCAAACTCGTCAACGTGATCCAGGTTATGCTCATTCGTCAGATCCTTCCATGCCAACACCGGACTTGCTTTTTGTGGGAGTTCAATCCGGCCAAGCATCAGACACTACGAGAGCTCTTCAGCACAACGCACGAAGATATCTGGAAAGTGCTCTTCAAAGCTGGCGAGACACCACCGCCCATGACCGAAGATCCCGGGCCCATCTTAAAGCGCCAGGCCAATTCAGTAAGTTCTTTCATGTATTCAAGGTCTAGCCTTTACTGGCATATTTTGGGAAGGAGTCACTAGTAGAAAGCAGGGCTATGGTCCAGGCCGGGTCAGCCCATTAGTCCCGGTTCAGTCTAGAACCGGGACCAATGTGGGCATTGGTCCCGGTTCGTGAGCCCAGGGGGCCGGCCGGGCCACGTGGGCCATTGGTCCCGGTTCATTTGGACCTTTTGGTCCCGGTTGGTGGGATGAACCGGGACCAATGGGCCTCGCTCCTGGCCCACCACCATTGGTCCCGGTTGGTGGCTTGAACCGGGACCAAAGGCTCCCCTTTAGTCCCAGCTCATGTCACCAACCGGGACCAATGAGGTGCCTATATATACCCCCTCGCGCAAGAGCAGAGCACACTGCTCTATATTTTCTGGCTGAGGGGGAGAGGGCTTTGTGGTGCTCTAGCTCACCTCCTATGCACATGAGGTGTTCGATGGAATGCCCGAGCCACACTACTTAAGCTTTCTCCTCTCGAAGCTCGACCTCCAAGCTCCATTTTCCTCGAGATTTGTCTAGATTTAGCGGTCCGTCACGCCCCGTCCCCGTCTTCACCGCCGTCGATCACCCGCGCCGATCTCATCACCAACACCACCGTGGTGAGCCTCTTGTTCTTATCTTCTTTCTGAAAGGAAAAATATTCTTACTTGTATGTTTAGATAGATGCTTGTATCATTTTCTTACATTTATTATTGCATCTTATATAGTGCCATGGTTTTCGTATCCGCCCCCGTTGGCCCTCGTCCTGTCTATGATTCGAATGTGGTATGTATATTATCTTTATAACTATTGGTTCATTTATTGTTCATGAAAATTATGCCGACCAACATGACATAGATTTTGTTTATCTAGGATGTATGTGAATCGGAAATGCCAACCGACCCTATTGTCGAGAGGTTAAATTTAGTAGAAGAAGAAAACAATTTGTTGAAGGAAAAAATAAAAAAAATTGAGGAGGAGAAGATGATATTGGAGTTGCATGTTGCGGATGTCGTCGATGATCACAAGATCAAGATGGATGCAATGCACTTGAAGATTAGAAAGATTAGAAAATATGCCATTCATACCGAGGCTTGGTATCATTATGCCGTTGGATCAATTGTTACCTTGGTTGCGATTATGATCGCATTTGTTTTCGCATTGAAATGTTTTACATATTTTCAATGTATGGTTTAATTAATTAGATGCTCTGGAGAGCTATATGTTGTTAGATGAGAACTACGTATGCACTTTGGTTTTAATGTGATGATGAACTTCTATTAATTTGGACACTTAATTATATATAATGCGCGCAGATGAACCGGCAATGGATGTACGGTGACAGACACACCCGCGAGTACATTAAGGGCGTGCATGAGTTTCTCGATGCGGCTGAGGCAAACAAGCAGAATGGTTTTATGTGTTGTCCATGCACTGAATGTGGGAATACGAGGTCTTACTCTAACCGGAAAATCCTTCACTCCCACCTGCTTTACAAGGGTTTCATGCCACACTATAATGTTTGGACGAGGCACGGAGAAATAGGGGTTATGATGGAAGATGGCGAAGAAGAAGACTACGATGACAACTATGTGCCCCCTGAATACGGTGATGCTGCAACGGGGGGGAGCTGGTGAAGATCAAGAGGAACCAGACGATGTGCCCAATGATGCTGCAACGGGTGAAGCTGCTCAAGATCAAGAGGAACCAGACGATGTGCCCGATGATGATGATCTCCGACGGGACATTGTCGATGCAAGGACGCAATGCATTAGTCAAAAGGAGAAGCTGAAGTTCGATCGCATGTTAGAGGATCACAAAAAATGGTTATACCCCAATTGCGAAGATGGCAACACAAAGCTCGGTTCCGTACTGGAATTGCTGCAGTGGAAGGCAGAGAATGTTGTGGCTGACAAAGGATTTGAGAAGCTACTGAAAATATTGAAGAAGAAGCTTCCAAAGGATAACGAATTGCCCGACAGTACATACGCAGCAAAGAAGGTCGTATGCCCTCTAGAATTGGAGGTGGAGAAGATACATGCATGCCCTAATGACTGCATCCTGTACCGCGGTGCATACAAGGATCTGAACGCATGCCCGGTATGCGGTGCATTGCGGTATAAGATCAGACGAGATGACCCTGGTGATGTTGACGGCGATCCCCCCAGGAAGAGGGTTCCTGCGAAGGTGATGTGGTATGCTCCTATAATACCATGGTTGAAACGTCTGTTCAAAAATGAAGAGCATGCCAAGTTGATGCGATGGCACAGTGAGAACCGAAAGAAAGATGGGAAGTTGAGAGCACCCGCTGACGGGTCGCAGTGGAGAAAAATCAAGAGAAAGTACTTGGATGAGTTTGCAAAGGACCCAAGGAATGTATGGTTTGCTTTAAGCGCGGATGGCATTAATCCTTTCGGGGAGCAGAGCAGCAATCACAACACCTGGCCCATGACTCTATGTATGTATAACCTTCCTCCTTGGATGTGCATGAAGCGAAAGTTCATTATGATGCCAGTTCTCATCCAAGGCCCTAAGCAACCCGGCAACGAAATTGATGTGTACCTAAGGCCATTAGTTGAAGAACTTTTACAGCTGTGGAATGAAAACGGTGTACGTACGTGGGATGTGCACAGACAGGAGGAATTTAACCTTAACGCGTTGCTCTTCGTGACCATCAACGATTGGCCCGCTCTCAGTAACCTTTCAGGACAGACAAACAAAGGATACCACGCATGCACGCACTATTTAGATGACAGTGAAAGTATATACCTGGACAAATGCAGGAAGAATGTGTACCTGGGCCATCGTCGATTTCTTCCGACCAACCATCAATGTCGAAAGAAAGGCAAGCATTTCAAAGGCGAGGCAGATCACCGGAAGAAGCCCGCCATGCGCACCGGTGATCACGTGCTTGCTATGGTCAATGATTTACACTACGTAATCTTTGGAAAGGGTCCCGGTGGACTAGCTGTTCCGAATGACACTGAGGGACATGCACCCATGTGGAAGAAGAAATCTATATTTTGGGACCTACCCTACTGGAAAGACCTAGAGGTCCGCTCCTCAATCGACGCGATGCACGTGACGAAGAACCTTTGCTTGAACCTGCTAGGCTTCTTGGGCGTGTATGGGAAGACAAAAGATACACCTGAGGCACGGGAGGACCTGCAACGTTTGCAAAAAAAAGACGGCATGCCTCTGAAGCAGTATAAAGGTCCTGCCAGCTATGCTCTTACGAAAGAAGAGAAAGAAATCTTCTTTGAATGCCTGCTCAGTATGAAGATCACGACTGGCTTCTCGTCAAATATAATGGGAATAATATATATGCCAGAGAAAAAGTTTCAGAACCTAAAGTCTCATGGCTGCCACATGATTATGACGCAACTACTTCCGGTTGCATTGAGGGGGCTTCTACCGGAAAACGTCCGATTAGCCATTGTGAAGCTATGTGCATTCCTCAATGCAATCTCTCAGAAGGTGATCGATCCAGAAATCGTACCAAGGCTAAGGAGTGATGTGGCGCAATGTCTTGTCAGTTTCGAGCTGGTGTTCCCACCATCCTTCTTCAATATCATGACGCACGTCCTAGTTCATCTAGTCGACGAGATTGTCATCCTGGGGCCCGTATTTCTACACAATATGTTCCCCTTTGAGAGGTTCATGGGAGTCCTAAAGAAATATGTCCTTAATCGCGCTAGGCCAGAAGGAAGCATCTCCATGGGCCATCAAACAGAGGATGTTATCGGGTTTTGTGTTGACTTCATTCCTGGCCTTAACAAGATAGGTCTCCCTAAATCGCGGTATGAGGGGAGACTGACTGGAAAAGGCACTCTTGGAAGAGACTCAATAATATGCAGGGACGGATATTCTTGGTCTCAAGCACACTACACAGTTCTACAGAACTCTACCTTGGTGACCCCGTATGTCGATGAACACAAGAACAGTCTGCGCTCCAAACACCCGGAGCAGTGCGACGACTGGATTACATGTGAACACATCAGGACTTTCAGCAGTTGGTTGGAAACACGTCTCAGAGGTGACAACACTGTTTGTTATGAGTTGTACTTGTTGTCCAGGGGACCATCTTTGACTGTATTGACTTACAAAGGATACGAGATAAATGGGAATACATTTTACACGATCGCCCAAGATCAAAAGAGCACCAACCAAAACAGCGGTGTCCGCTTTGATGCAGCAACCGAGTGCGGAAAGGATACATATTATGGTTACATAGTGGACATATGGGAACTTGACTACAGACCTGATTTTAAGGTCCCTTTGTTTAAGTGCAAATGGGTCAATCTGTTAGGCGGCGGGGTACAGGTAGACCCACAGTACAGAATGACAACAATGGATCTGAAAAATCTTGGGTACACTGACGAACCGTTCGTCCTAGCCAATGATGTGGTACAGGTTATCTATGTGAAGGACATGTCTAACAAACCGAGCAAAAGAAAAGATAAGGAAGCGAATACATCATACGATGAGCCAAAGCGCCACATAGTTCTTTCAGGAAAAAGGGACATCCTGGGAGTGGACGGCAAGACAGACATGTCTGGAGATTATGAAAAGTTTCATGAAATTCCTCCCTTCAATGTCAAGGCTGACCCAAGCATCTTGATAAACAATGAAGATTATCCATGGTTACGTCGCAATAAGCAAATGACACAAGCAAAGAAAAAGTGAAGACTTTCTCCCGCAACTATTATGATGATACCATGCCAACTTTGTAACACACGAACATGCTACCATTGTCTTCTTTGTACATGCACATGCTATGTGGGTGAAATTATGATACCATCCCAACTTTCAACCTTTTCAGAGTTCATTTGAAATGCTTTCATGTCTTATGGTTCAAAGTTTTATGTGTTGAGGCAAATGGATCAATATGTCAGGAGGCGGGGTACAGGTAGACCCACAGTACGGTATGACAACAGTGGATCTAAACAATCTTGGGTACACAAACGAACCATTCGTCCTAGCCAATGATGTGGCGCAGTTATTGTCCGAAACTTTGATACTTCGAAAGTGATTGTCCATTTTGTACACGAAGTGCATCAAATTTTTGTCGTAACCCTCTCTACTTTTTGGAACATGCTATGTGGGTGAAATGATGATACCATGCCAACTTTCAACCTTTTCAGAGTTCATTTTAAATGCTTTCCAATTTCAGGGTCATTTAGCTCAAAGAATGAATTAATAGCAAACAGAATGAACTACAAAACTTTTATGAAAATAAAAACAATCAATTAAAATATTATGTTGTGATCAACTAAAATAAAACTATAATATTCTTCAATAGCAAAAAGAATATAATTTTTGTGACCTAAAATCAAACTATAAGTATTTAATTGTAAGTATAAATAAAAAATAAATAGCAAAAAAGAAAAAAAATTCTATTTTTATAGTAAAGTTATTCATAAACTAGTGATTCACACAAATTTTAAAAAAATACAAATTTAAACTATTCAAAATTTTAAAACTAATGGCACTAACAGAAAGTTTATAATTTTTGTGACCTAAAATCAAAAAGAAATCACTAAAAAACTATAAGTATTTAGTTGTAAGTATAAATAAAAAATAAATAGAAAAAATTTTCTATTTTTATAGTAAAGTTATTCATAAACTAGTGATTCACACAAATTTTTAAAAATTCAAATTTAAACTATTCAAAATTTAAAACTAATGGCACTAACAGAAAGTTTATAATTTTTGTGACCTAAAAGAAAAAAGAAATCACTAAAAACTGTAAGTATTTAGTTTTGAGTAGAAATAAAAAAATAAAAAACCAAAAAAAATGTAGAAATAAAAAATAAAAAACCAAAAATATGCCACCTACTGGGCCTCCACGGCCTGAATAGGACTAGAAACCCTACATGGGCCAGGATTCAGGCCCGCAGAAGGCCCAATAGGCCCACAGGAAGTAGCAAGTTTAGGCCCGAAAGCCTGCATAAGAGAGGAGCTCGAATGGGGAGGCACACCAGCGCTTATAAACAAGTGTCGACGCCCTTCAGCTAGCGAGGTGGGACTAAACTTTTGGGCGTGGGGCAGCACAAGGCCATTGATCCCGGTTGGTG
>NC_041390.1:169539711-169540572 GCF_002162155.2 Triticum dicoccoides | reverse complement strand
ACCCCGTCGCCATCGCCGCGCACGCCGCCCCTTCCCCGACCCCGTCGCCGTCGCCGCGCGCGCCGCCCCTGTCCCGACGCCGTCGCCGCACGCGCCACCCATTGCCCTGACCACAGGCCGCCACCTTTGGTCCGGCCGTCGGCGCCCTTTTCTCTTATTTTTTGCATTATTATAAGAATGTGTATATATGTATATGTTCTCTGTGTATATATGTTCATATATGCAAAAGTTACATTTTAGAAAAACTTTATATATGCAAAAGTTTATATATGCAAGTATATATGTATGTATAGATGGATGTATGTGGATAGATTTGTTTTATATGCAAAAGTTACAATTTTAGAAAAGTTTTATATATGCAAAAGTTACAATTTTAGAAAAAGAAGGATAGGAAAGAAGAAAATTAATAAGAAGAGGAAAGAAAGAAGAAGAGGAGATGAAAAGAAGAGGAGAAATAAATAATTAAGAAGAAGAAAAGGAAGAAAAAGAAGAGGAGAAGAAGAAAGGAATAGTGGAGAGGAAGAGAAAATAGAATATTCTATTTTCTCTTCTTCTCCACTATTCCTGTCTTCTTCTCCTCTTTTTTTTCTTCTTTTTTTCTTTGATCTTCTCCTCTAGCTATTCCTTTCTTCTTCTCCTCTTCTTCTTCTTCTTCTTCTTCTTCTTCTTCTTCTTCTTCTTCTTCTTCTTCTTCTTCTTCTTCTTCTTCTTCTTCTTCTTCTTCTTAATTTTTATCGGGAACGAGGGTGTCGAGGGTCGCCGAGGGGTCAAGGGTCGGGAACTAGGGTAGACGGTCGAGGGTCGTTAAGGGGTCAAGGGTCGAGGGTTCGAGAGTTCTATAGGGTCTAGGGATCGAGGGTC
>NC_041390.1:169297390-169539587 GCF_002162155.2 Triticum dicoccoides | reverse complement strand
GAGGGTTCTATAGGGTCTAGGGATCGAGGGTCGAGGGTTCCAGGGTCGTCTAGGGGTCGAGGGTTCCAGGGTCGTCGAGGGTTCGAGGGGTCGAGGATCGCCGAGGGGTCGAGAGAGGTTTCCTAGTGTCAAAGTATTGAAGAAATCCATGGCTTCATCATTAGCCGGAAGTAACCAGGGCATGACGAAGTCCTCCAAAGTTATTTTGGAATGGTGTCCCGGATAGGATAATTTGCCTTTTTGTATGAATTTCAGCAAAGGCCTTCCAAATAACGATATTTGGAAGGTGTTGCTGAACTTTGTACCAAAAAGCGAATTATCTTATCTGGGACTCCATTCGAAAATAACTTTGGAGAGCTTGGTACCATCATGCACATGTTACTTTCGCCTAATGATGAAGACATGGTTTTGTTGAATCCTTTGACACTAGGCAACCTTCCGACCCCTATTCTTTCTTCTCCTCTATTGTCGAACATGAGAGGAAGAACGGGATAAAAAAAGAAGAGGGAGAAGAAAAAAAAAGAGGAGAAGAAAGAATAGAGGAGTTCTTCTCCTCTATTCTTTCTTATCCTCTTTTTTTCTTTGTCTTCCTCTTTTTTTCTCGGGAACGAGGGTCGTCGAGGGACATATAGATGTAGTGTCGTCGTTGTCGATATATACCCCCTCCCGATAGCATCAACACGTGGGGGGGGGGGTCGAGGCCACTAATTAATATATATGATTCCTTACTATGATTAGCTAGCTAGTTCTACGTTTGGCACTAATATATCCATCTGTCATGTTTGAATAATAATTGCCATGTTGTAAATATTTGTAGAAACTGTCACGACCGGGTTTTCCGGGTAATAAATTTCCAGAAAAGACCGTCGTGCTCATCAGCCCCAGGATTACTGTTAGCTGATGAGGCTCCAACTTGATACAGAAATTCCTGGCAAAAATACAAAAAAATATGTAGTACAAGACCATTCTGGCCTGTGAGTACAACAAATGGTTTCTAGTGGTTTATGGCGGAAGCGGGTTGTGAAACATCAGCGTCTATGGGACTCCATTTCCCACGGGAACAGCTGACCAGGTTAATTCCTATCTTCGCGAGGCTGCTATCTCCATTGAGTGGGTTCCGGGGCTGGCATCGCGTCGCTCCTCTCCGTGCAAGAAAAATCTGGCCAAGACAATAGCCAAGGACAAGCCAGTGAGTACTTTGAATGTACTCGCAAACATTATGAACACAGGTATAATATAACCATGATGTGCTAAAAATATTTTTATGCTCATGACGTCAGTCAAAAATAGTAAATAAAATACTGATGCATGCAGGCGGTTATTTATAAAAAAATGCAATACATAGCAGTATTAAAATTTATGAAATAAATAACAAGCAATGCCACAGTCGGGCGTCTGAGCGATACCACATAAAGGGCTTTAAAAGAAATGCCACAGTCGGGCGTCTGAGCGACGCCACATAAAGGGCTTTAAAAGAAATGCCCCAGTCGGGCGTCTGAGCGACGCCACATAAAGGGCTTTAAAAGAAATGCCACAGTCGGGCGTCTGAGCGACGCCACATAAAGGGCTTTAAAAGAAATGCCACAGTCGGGCGTCTGGGCGACGCCACATAAAGGGCTTTAAAAGAAATGCCACAGTCGGGCGTCTGGGCGACGCCACATAAAGGGCTTTAAAAGAAATGCCACAGTCGGGCGTCTGGGCGACGCCACATAAAGGGCTTTAAAAGAAATGATCATAGTGAATATCCCGAAGGTAGAACCATCCTAGAGATATTCGTTAATAATATCACGGGTTAGTCAACAATAATAATAATCATAGATATCACAAGTCACGAGTAGTAATTCCATTTTTCTGGTTAACGGTTTCACCTCCGAAGACCGACACTAAGACCGACACCTGACCCATCCCAGACTGTAATCCTTAACCATAGACACGGCTATTCGAATAGGTTTATTCTCTGCAGAGGGTGTAATCTTTACCCACGAGTAACGGATTTCTCTAGTCCAGCAGGACTAATTCCGTCTACGGTCTTTTTGTTGAAAACACACCTAACTTGCACACACCAGCTTATCTCACACGTGTCTGGAATCACCCACGACACTTGTTAAGCAAACTCTAAGTGGGGAGGCTACAACCTCGCGTAGCATGGGATCAAATTTATATCGCGCGCTCTAAGGGGTGGCCTCCCCTCTCGGTCCCAACCGGAAACACCCATGCCCCCGGACCAGGTGGCCTGCCTACCAGCTACAACCGGTATCTTCCACCATGGCCTCTCTGTACGGTGTGTGCTGGAAAGAGGTTGACAACTTACTGAACCGTACTCTACTTGCTGTAGAGACGAGTGGTAGTACGAAACAAGTATGGGGGTTACTGGAACAAGACTCGATCTATGGTCGACTCAGGAGGTTCAAGTATTCCCTGCATGATTAGCATGACGAATATATTTCATCCATCAGAGTCACCTCTCATATCGCCTTACCATGCCATACCAGACATAACCGTCCCGACGGAGACCGGCGACAAACTCAAGCCTACCCAAGGCAGAGGTTTTCCAGGGTTCCTGCCGGTATGCATGTAAGGCATATGAGGGTGATTATCATCACAAGTGTGTCCATTTCCAACAGCATGGAAGTCAGCAACATGTACCCATGCATATGATCATATCACATGAAATAACAAGTCCTTCGAAATGCGGTGGTGTTATAAATGTATCAACGATCACACCAAAAATATTATGCCGGGATTCAGAATGCTTGCCTTCAATGTTGTGGAGGGGTGAGATGCTCTCCAAAACTTTTGAAAGCTTCTTCTCTCTCCCAAAATCCTATTTAAAAATATATTTGAATTAACACACATTTCAAAAACAGAACCAAAAATTTGTTTGAAATTTTTTCAAATAAATCTTAAAATAAACTAGACCAAATTTAAGGAAGGTAGGAAAAAGAATCAACTCATTTGGAGTTATATTTAAAAAGTTATAGCCAGTCAAAGATTTGGTCAAATCTGTTATTTAAAATAAAACAGAAAAGAAAACGGTTCAGATAGAAATACGCTTTCGGTACAGAGGAGGCGTACTTGAGGCTTTACGCCTCCACTTCACCACGTGGACGGTGCGGGGTGTCACTGACAGTGGGCCCGCCTAGCCCACTGGTCAGGTTTGACCAGTCGCCGCGCGTCGTCTCCCTCCTTTGCCCGAGCGGAGCGGGGCTCCGGCGATCGTCGCCGGCGTTTGGCTGCTCCTCGCGCCCCCCCGAGGGTGGGGATGGATCCGTAAGGTTGGGGCGGTCCTCCCAGTAGTCGTTGGGTCGGCGGGGACGGAGTGAGCTGCCGGCGGCGAGCTCCGCGGCGGAAGAAGGCTTCGGTGGCGAAGTGACTTTGTGGCGGCGTTGGCTCCCGATCAAAATCAAGTAGGGGAAAAGGCTCACGGGAGGATGAGGAGGTTCTTGGTGGAGAGAACGGAGAGTGGGAGATACTGGAGGTGCTGGATTGGCCGGGGCGGTGGCGGCGGCAGGAGTTGCCGGAGATGAGGAAGGAGGCCTCCCCGGGTCGAATGCGAGCTAGGGGAGTGCCATAGGGGTGGTCTGAGGTCGCGTGCGTGCTCAGAGGGGCTCGGGGTGTCCATTTATAGCGCGACGAGGTCGGTTCCGCGGCGGCCGTGGATAAGCTCTCCGGCGAACCGCCTCTCTGTGGCTAGGGCGACGTGGCGGCGACGAGCGCTAGGGGACGAAGCCGCGGATGAGCACGCACTGCTCACAGGGGCAGGTGGCGAGCCGGGGTGGCTTGGGCGGCGCTGCACGACGCAGGGCTGTCGGGCGGCGGCGGCGGCTAGCGTTTGGCCTGTCGGGCGCGGCGGGGGCGGCTTGGCGCGTAGCTGAGAGAAGGGGAGCGCGTGGCGTGATGCTGCTGTGTGGGCCAAAGCCAGGGGGGCCAGCGTGTCGGCTCGGGCGCGCGGCTGCAATACGCGCGCTCTGGGCGCGCTCCAGGTGTGCACGAGACGTGTTCGAAACTATGCCAGAGCACGCTAGAGGTCGTGGTCGAGGCTGGCAATTAACAGACCCAGGTTAGGAGCAACTGGAATCCTAGTGGACATGCTAGTATGATCCGAGGTGCAAGGTCACAATGCAAAGACAAAATCATGTCAAAACTGGCCATGCACACCAGGTGTTTGACAAAATGCTAAGGGCACTCAGGCAGGTCTTGGAATGGTCAAAAACTCCAGATCAAGATCTCCTTAGATGCAAGAGAGAGTGGTGAGGTTAGTTGGCCAAAAGCAGAAACTTGTTAGTGCAAGTTTCACAAAACTTCAATTCTGGACAAGAAATAAATGACATTATTTCATGAACCAAAAATGACCCAAAAGGTGCATGCTCCTGGACTTAAGGGTTTAACATGGGGGACTACAAGTAGGAGAAATAATCAAGGGTTAAAGAGCAAGTAAAAACATGGTTGCTGTACAAACCATCCAGTTGGTCCAGAATGAAGATGAGGTTGATTCACTCAAATTTTTCAAAGAACATAAATAGGTTTTTGCACAAAGTGAAACAATAGGCTCCTACTGACCTCCCCTAATTTTTGTAGAAGTTTTAAAGAAATATTTAAATAGGTTGTAGTGCAAAAAGCACTCTGGACCAGAGATGAAAAATTGAGTGTAGGGCTCAAAATATTTCATGAATGAAATATATTTTAGCATAAAAGTGATTTAAAAACATCACATGACATCTCCAAATTTTTGTGGGAATTTTAAGTGAATTTATCAAATGGTTGTAGTTCAAATATGGCCATTTAACCTAGAAAACCCTTTTCAAGAAAATAAAGATCAAGCAACCTAATTATTTAATTAGTTACACTGATAAAAGGAAAGTTTCTCTTTAGAGGTTAAACAAGTCCAACAACATTTTTGAAAAGTTTTCTCTTTGGGAAAAACTCATCATAACAGGGAAGGAAATGATTTAAAAAAAATCAAAATGGAGCTCAAAAATTCAAAGTTTTAAATCCTGGCAAAATTTTATTCCATTAAAACAAGGCCAAAATTTTGGGGTGTCACAATACTAACCCCCTTAAAAAAATCTCGCCCTCGAGATTTGCTAAAAGCGGTGTTAAGAAAATAATTTACGCAATAAAGATGTAGCTACAGTGAGAGGGCAATAAGTGGTGAAAAACCACAGTGTGAAAAACTGGGGCTGCGCGGAAAAGTCTATGGTTCGGGACAAAAACAGGTGATTTCTATGCTGGATATAAATTTAGGATAACTCCTAAATTTAGATATACGCTGGTTGTACCCGAGAGCACAGTGCTCTCTCTGGCCGATAGGTGGACCCGGGGTCCTCTGTCAGTCTCCTCTCCTTCTCCCTCTGGCCCTTTCTTCTTCCTCTCTCCCGCGCGCTTTCTCCGCCGGTGACGCCTAGTGTGTAGGGCATCTAGGCCGTACCGTGGTAGTGCGCGGCGTGCTAGCTGCCGGTGCAGCGTGCACTCACCTCGCGGGCCAGCGCGCTGTCGGCACTGCTCGCGGATTCGATTCCGAACACCGGCGATCGGCGACGAGCGGCGTTGGTGGACTTCGCCCACCGTACACCGAGCTCGAGCTATAAAAATGACCGGGGTGCCTCTCTCTTCTTCCTCACACCTGGCCTCACTTCTCCTCCTCCTTCTTTCTCCGTTACTGCTTACAGAAGCTCGGTCGAGGCTCTAATGGCGGAGGCGATGCCGGACTGGTTTGTGATCCTGATATGCGGAGGGCTGGCGACGCTGCTGGGGCTCTTTGTGCTCCTGTGCGCGATGATCTTCGACGAGTATCGCGACGCTGCGGCTCGGGTGTTGGCTCTCCGCGGTGGTGGTGATCATGAGGAGTAGATGGGGTGTGCCGGGTGCTAACTGTTGTTAGGGGGTGATTAGCTGGATGTAACACCGTTGCAAAGTTTTGCAAACAGTGTATGTGTCCGAATGATTATGGTTGTGAGTTTGCTCGTGGTGCTGAGTGAAATTAAATAATCCACGTCGTGAGAAAGTGTAGATGTAGCAACTCAGGGAAAAGAAAATCTCACTCCAGGGTTTTGCGAGGGAAAAACAGTTAATTTAAAGGAGCATAAACCACAACAAAAACTACACACATTAGCAGAAGCCAAATAATTGACTCCTCGTACAAACTCAGGGTATTACGCATAAGTCACACACATAAATAAATGCTGGAAAGAACAAATATAGTAGCGACGTCTAAAATGAAAACGGTAACTGGGCGGGGTCCTGATAAAATGTCTCTGGTAAAGGGATACATTCTTCTTCTATCGGAGGAAGTGGATTGACCAGTCGATGTATGCGTCTCTCCGTGTCGGGTCTTAGTGGTCTGCCGATGGCAATCTGAGGATTTAAATCTGCGAGGCTCTGGAGATAATCCATCACTCGTTGGTTTAAATGCTCTTGAGCAATGATGTACTGGATAAGGTTGGCCAGAACTGGGTCTCTCTCAATACGTCCACCGGAAAAAGATGTAACTTCTCCGGGTGCTGCACGACTCGAAAAGTAATAATATCCTCGTTCACGGGCATAGGGTACTGCGGATCGAAGACGAGCAATCGCTTCTTTCGCAGCAGCTTCTATGGCCAAGTGTGGGGTTGGCATAGATTTCCCCACGAAGGAAACTTCTATTGGATCTTGGTTGGGGTCTACAGGGGGAATGTGTACTGCTGCCCAATATTCCGAGGTGGATGGGGTGATCCTCGATTTGAACAGCTCGTACTGGGGTGGCTGGGTAGAACCCATGGTACTGCGGGTAAAATCCCACAATATTTTGACAAAGCTACCTGGAGTTGCATCTGGGGTTCTCAGATGAATGCTGGGGCTCGTCATGACAGGAAAAAGCGTGAGTGTTGTGCACAAAGTGAGGGTTGCTGGGTAAGGTCACAAGGTGGCCTTTATATAGCAATGGAGCCGGGTCATTTTACCGTGGTGAAAGGTAAAAATTTGCCAGCTTAGCTCCAAAGGTCGGGTCAGTGTCAGAGATACACATATCTCATAAAGAGACGTGTTACTGTGGTTGCCGTCGGGTTGGTTTTGGGTAGTTGTGCCCGGAAAAATATGCAGCTATGCGCTGACCAAATATGCAAGGCTATTATTAAAACAGAGGCACAAAGACAGGCTGCGTTAATATACGCGGTCGCATGATTACAAAACGAGGATACATTGAAACTTGGTGCTACTCATACGGCTTAGTCTACATCGTTTATGTCTAAATGGGCGTGCCTGGTGGATGTCGAGGCTTCTCCACGTGTCTCTCTGCCGGGATTAGTCGGGGATGGCGGAGGAACTGCAGGGTCGGGGTAGTGTTGATGACCATCGCGGGGATTGTTGGCCACAACCCCGTTGGAGTGTGCTCCCAAAATGCGTCGAAGCACTTCTGGGGTTATCGCAGCACCTTGGCCGATGGCTGGGGCAGATCTCGGGGTCTCGATCGGTTGTCCAAACAGCACGACTGGGTTGTCGGTGTTGGGCTCGTTTTCTTCTCTCACCGGGGCTCGACGAACCAGCTCTCCACGAGCTGCGATTAGATCAATAGTGATCTGGTCGAACAGTGCCTCTAGTGTACCTACATAGCGCACTAGGTGCAACAATGCGGGGTCCGTCTCGTGATCTCCATTGGCAACTTGGGGTGGTCTACCATACCCTTCACGTCTGGGATAGTAGTGGAACGAGCGACAGTTAACTCTGGGCGACAAGTGCCTGAGATGAACTATAGCCTCTCGAGCGGCTAGCTGGATGGCTTGTGGCTCAAAGGATGTTGTTCTTCCGGTGAACCGGTAGGGGCGCTCGGGTGCTAGACTCCTACCGTAAATGTGCACAGTGGCCCAGAATTGGCGGTCTTCACCGCTCATGGGTCCTTGATACACAACATATTCTGGTGGCTCCTCTAACGCGTAGGCACGACGGGTGAGGTTTGCGAGGATGGTCACAAAACCTCCAAGGTTGGTTGCTGTGGTTTCGTTGTGCACTATAGGTCCAGGCATTGTGGCTCGGTTTGGGGTAGCGGCTGTGTTGTGCTGGTTTGGTGCTAGCGCACCCTTTTTATAGGAAAAAGGGGACGAAATCTTCCTTCGAACGCTTGCGGGAAAGGATTATTTAGGGGCCGGTCACTAGCGCATGAGTGACAGGTTAGGTTGATAGGTTGGGCACCGACTGCCAAAAGTGTTGGGTCACTGTGTGGCTATCTTGCACGAGAAGCTTGGCTGGGGTTTGGTTAAGGTCTGGTGGGTTGGTTTGCCTAGTTTAATGACCTGGCTAAGATAGGATTAGCCAATGGTCAGCCTGGCTCTGATACCAAGTCTGTCGCGACCGGGTTTTCCGGGTAATAAATTTCCAGAAAAGACCGTCGTGCTCATCAGCCCCAGGATTACTGTTAGCTGATGAGGCTCCAACTTGATATAGAAATTCCAAGCAAAAATACAAAAAAATATGTAGTACAAGACCATTCTGGCCTGTGAGTACAACAAATGGTTTCTAGTGGTTGATGGCGGAAGCGGGTTGTGAAACATCAGGGTCTATGGGACTCCATTTCCCACGGGAACAGCTGACCAGGTTAATTCCTATCTTCGCGAGGCTGCTATCTCCATTGAGTGGGTTCCGGGGCTGGCATCGCGTCGCTCCTCTCCGTGCAAGAAAAATCTGGCCAAGACAATAGCCAGGGACAAGCCAGTGAGTACTTTGAATGTACTCGCAAACATTATGAACACAGGTATAATATAACCATGATGTGCTAAAAATATTTTTATGCTCATGACATCAGTCAAAAATAGTAAATAAAATACTGATGCGTGCAGGCGATTATTTATAAAAAAATGCAATACATAGCAGTATTAAAATTTATGAAATAAATAACAAGCAATGCCACAGTCGGGCATCTGAGCGATACCACATAAAGGGCTTTAAAAGAAATGCCACAGTCGGGCGTCTGAGCGACGCCACATAAAGGGCTTTAAAAGAAATGCCCCAGTCGGGCGTCTGAGCAACGCCACATAAAGGGCTTTAAAAGAAATGCCACAGTCGGGCGTCTGAGCGACGCCACATAAAGGGCTTTAAAAGAAATGCCACAGTCGGGCGTCTGGGCGACGCCACATAAAGGGCTTTAAAAGAAATGCCACAGTCGGGCGTCTGGGCGACGCCACATAAAGGGCTTTAAAAGAAATGCCACAGTCGGGCGTCTGGGCGACGCCACATAAAGGGCTTTAAAAGAAATGATCATAGTGAATATCCCGGAGGTAGAACCATCCTAGAGATATTCGGTAATAATATCACGGGTTAGTCAACAATAATAATAATCATAGATATCACAAGTCACGAGTAGTAATTCCATTTTTCTGGTTAACGGTTTCACCTCCGAAGACCGACACTAAGACCGACACCTGACCCATCCCAGACTGTAATCCTTAACCATAGACACGGCTATTCGAATAGGTTTATTCTCTGCAGAGGGTGTACTCTTTACCCACGAGTAACGGATTTCTCTAGTCCAGCAGGACTAATTTCGTCTACGGTCTTTTTGTTGAAAACACACCTAACTTGCACACACCAGCTTATCTCACACGTGTCTGGAATCACCCACGACACCTGTTAAGCAAACTCTAAGTGGGGAGGCTACAACCTCGCGTAGCATGGGATCAAATTTATATCGCGCGCTCTAAGGGGTGGCCTCCCCTCTCGGTCCCAACCGGAAACACCCATGCCCCCGGACCAGGTGGCCTGCCTACCAGCTACAACCGGTATCTTCCACCATGGCCTCTCTGTACGGTGTGTGCTGGAAAGAGGTTGACAACTTACTGAACCGTACTCTACTTGTTGTAGAGACGAGTGGTAGTACGAAACAAGTATGGGGGTTACTGGAACAAGACTCGATCTATGGTCGACTCAGGAGGTTCAAGTATTCCCTGCATGATTATCATGACGAATATATTTCATCCATCAGAGTCACCTCTCATATCGCCTTACCATGCCATACCAGACATAACCGTCCCGACGGAGACCAGCGACAAACTCAAGCCTACCCAAGGCAGAGGTTTTCCCGGGTTCCTGCCGGTATGCATGTAAGGCATATGAGGGTGATTATCATCACAAGTGTGTCCATTTCCAACAGCATGGAAGTCAGCAACATGTACCCATGCATATGATCATATCACATGAAATAACAAGTCCTTCGAAATGCGGTGGTGTTATAAATGTATCAATGATCACACCAAAAATATTATGCCGGGATTCAGAATTCTTGCCTTCAATGTTGTGGAGGGGTGAGATGCTCTCCAAAACTTTTGAAAGCTTCTTCTCTCTCCCAAAATCCTATTTAAAAATATATTTGAATTAAGACACATTTCAAAAACAGAACCAAAAAGTTATTTGAAATTTTTTCAAATAAATCTTAAAATAAACTAGACCAAATTTAAGGAAGGTAGGAAAAAGAATCAACTCATTTGGAGTTATATTTAAAAAGTTATAGCCAGTCAAAGATTTGGTCAAATCTGTTATTTAAAATAAAACAGAAAAGAAAACGGTTCAGATAGAAATACGCTTTCAGTACAGAGGAGGCGTACTTGAGGCTTTACGCCTCCACTTAACCACGTGGACGGTGCGGGGTGTCACTGACAGTGGGCCTGCCTGGCCCACTGGTCAGGTTTGACCAGTCGCCGCGCGTCGTCTCCCTCCTTTGCCCGAGCGGAGCGGGGCTCCGGCGATCGTCGCCGGCGTTTGGCTGCTCCTCGCGGCCCCCCGAGGGTGGGGATGGATCCGTAAGGTTGGGGCGGTCCTCCCGGTAGTCGTTGGGTCGGCGGGGACAGAGTGAGCTGCCGGCGGCGAGCTCCGCGGCGGAAGAAGGCTTCGGTGGCGAAGTGACTTTGTGGCGGCGTTGGCTCCCGATCAAAATCAAGTAGGGGAAAAGGCTCACGGGAGGATGAGGAGGTTCTTGGTGGAGAGAACGGACAGTGGGAGATACTGGAGGTGCCGGATTGGCCGGGGCGGTGGCGGCGGCAGGAGTTGCCGGAGATGAGGAAGGAGGCCTCCCCGGGTCGAATGCGAGCTAGGGGAGTGCCATAGGGGTGGTCTGAGGTCGCGTGCGTGCTCAGAGGGGCTCGGGGTGTCCATTTATAGCGCGACGAGGTCGGTTCCACGACGGCCGTGGATAAGCTCTCCGGCGAACCGCCTCTCTGTGGCTAGGGCGACGTGGCGGCGACGAGCGCTAGAGGACGAAGCTGCGGATGAGCACGCACTGCTCACAGGGGCAGGTGGCGAGCCGGGGTGGCTTGGGCGGCGCTGCACGACGCAGGGCTGTCGGGCGGCGGCGGCGGCTAGCGTTTGGCCTGTTGGGCGCGGCGGGGGCGGCTTGGCGCGTAGCTGAGAGAAGGGGAGCGCGTGGCGTGATGCTGCTGTGTGGGCCAAAGCCAGGGGGGCCAGCGTGTCGGCTCGGGCGCGTGGCTGCAATACGCGCGCTCTGGGCGCGCTCTGGGTGTGCATGGGACGTGTTCGACACTATGCCAGAGCACGCTAGAGGTCGCGGTCGAGGCTGGCAATTAACAGACCCAGGTTAGGAGCAACTGGAATCCTAGTGGACATGCTAGTATGATCCGAGGTGCAAGGTCACAATGCAAAGACAAAATCATGTCAAAACTGGCCATGCACACCAGGTGTTTGACAAAATGCTAAGGGCACTCAGGCAGGTCTTGGAATGGTCAAAAACTCCAGATCAAGATCTCCTTAGATGCAAGAGAGAGTGGTGAGGTTAGTTGGCCAAAAGCAGAAACTTGTTAGTGCAAGTTTCACAAAACTTCAATTCTGGACAGGAAATAAATGACATTATTTCATGAACCAAAAATGACCCAAAAGGTGCATGCTCCTGGACTTAAGGGTTTAACATGGGGGACTACAAGTAGGAGAAATAATCAAGGGTTAAAGAGCAAGTAAAAACATGGTTGCTGTACAAACCATCCAGTTGGTCCAGAATGAACATGAGGTTGATTCACTCAAATTTTTCAAAGAACATAAATAGGTTTTTGCACAAAGTGAAACAATAGGCTCCTACTGACCTCCCCTAATTTTTGTAGAAGTTTTAAAGAAATATTTAAATAGGTTGTAGTGCAAAAAGCACTCTGGACTAGAGATGAAAAATTGAGTGTAGGGCTCAAAATATTTCATGAATGAAATATATTTTAGCATAAAAGTGATTTAAAAACATCACATGACATCTCCAAATTTTTGTGGGAATTTTAAGTGAATTTATCAAATGGTTGTAGTTCAAATATGGCCATTTAACCTAGAAAACCCTTTTCAAGAAAATAAAGATCAAGCAACCTAATTATTTAATTAGTTACACTGATAAAAGGAAAGTTTTTCTTGAGAGGTTAAACAAGTCCAACAACATTTTTGAAAAGTTTTCTCTTTGGGAAAAACTCATCATAACAAGGAAGGAAATGCTTTAAACAAAATCAAAATGGAGCTCAAAAATTCAAAGTTTTAAATCCTGGCAAAATTTTATTCCATTAAAACAAGGCCAAAATTTTGGGGTGTCACAGAAACTATGGACACCGCCCTAGACGACACTGCAAAAGAAGCGTTGTTGAGGGACACAATCGAAGAAGGAAGTGATGCCGTCTCGTTGTTTCTCAATGACACCGATGGTCTGGAAGGAGAGGGTGAACAAGCTGGCTACGGTGACCTAATGCCGGTGCAAGAAGAAGAACATGAGGACGGCTCCAGTGACCCAATGCCGGTGCAAGAAGGAGACCGTGATGAAGGCTCTGGTGACCGAACCGAGTCCGGCCAGGTATATATATTAGTTAAGCCTGTGCTGACTAGCTGATTGATGGATTCATTGTTTTGGTATGTACACATATTAATTAAGTCTTTGTTCTTTTTTCTAGCCCTCCGGATCGAGCACAACTTCGGTAAAGAGACGAGGCCCGAAGAAAAAGTTGAGCTTGGATGAAAAGTTTGAGATCATAGCAATCGCGCCCAACGGCCAACCGATTGAACCCCTCCGGACAAAGAGCGCATTTGTTGCTCAGTGCGGGGTTCTGGTTAGGGACAAGTTCCCGATAAGCATCCAACAATGGTTTAAACCGGCTACAGAAGACCCTGATGTGTCTTATGTCAATGATATGCAGAAAAATGATCTTTGGACTGAGCTGATGTCAAATTTCACCCTACCGCCAGAGGATAATCCAGACAACCCAGTTAAAGAGCGATTAATCAAGTCTTTTGCCCTTAAGAGGATGGCAGAACTATTCAGGAGGTGGAAGAAAGAGCTGAATAAGTTTGTCGAAAATAATGAGACACCAGAATTCAAGGGCAGATATGAGAAGATCAGAGATCACTAGCCCACATTTGTGGCCCACAAGACATCGGAAAAGAGTAAGAAGATGTCGGCGACAAACAAGCAAAATGCTGCGAAGAAGATGCTTCACCATCGCACGGGGTCAGGTGGCTACCTCGTAGCCCGGCCTAAGTGGGCCAAGACTGAGAATCATCTGGTTGATAAAGGGATCGAACTAGAGACAATTAGCTGGCCAGACCGTTGCCGGACTTGGTTCTTCGGGGCTGGCGGAACCTTGGACCCTGTAACAGGGAAGTGCATTTGGACGAACGATCAAATGGACATACTAGTCAGGAAGCTTAAGAAGTATATCGAAGCAGCGCAGCAAGGGAAGTTCTTTCCAGACAGAGAGAACGACGAGCTCACAATGGCCCTCGGGAATCCTGAGCACCCTAGACGGACACGAGGCACGCCAGGCTCCATTCCGTGGAAGGTTGGGTTTCCGGACCTAGGCGGTTACAAATCCCATGAGAGGAGGAAAAAAGTGCAACAGACCCAAATGCAGGCGCTGCAAGCAAGGGTACACGCGATAGAGGAACGAGAAGCAAATTGTAGCAAACGTACTGCCGAAGACTCCCCCGAAGCTACCCCGCCATCTCACCGCAGAAGCAGCGTGGCTTCAACCGAGCTGCTTCAGCCGGAGCATGCCTTGATGGCCCCTGCCAGCTATCCCGTGGATGCTATCACGGAGTCTCAAAATTGCCACCTTATGGTGCAATTGATGAATTTGAAGGTCAAGGCGGCTGTTGGCTCTGTTTATCCTACTGAACCCGGCGCAACTTTTCACTGCCGGCCGATTCTAGAAGGATATGCTAGGGTGATGGTGGATGAAATAAAGGAGGGATTTGAGGACCTCCAGCTTGACCAACCTACCGGTGAAGGGGAGACTCGGCTGGGGTCTGCTCTGAAGACTCCATGCCTATGGCGGAAGGAGCTCATCAACCTTCCAAACTGGACACCTCCGCCTCCTCCTCCTCCTCCGGCGAGTCAAGGCACTCTGCCTCCTCCACCGCCTCCTCCTCCGGTGAGTGACGATCAGGGCCCTCGGCCGGCTCCTTCTCCGACGCGTGGCGGCACTCCGCCTCCTTCTCCGCCTGCGCCGACGTGCCCGAACAGCCAGCCTCCTCCTTCTCCGCCTCGCCAGCAAGGGCGGAAGAGACTTGCCGCCGCTCCAACTGCTCCGGCGCGTCGTAGTCCTTCTACTCCGCCTCGTAAGCAAGTAAAGAAGACAACCGCTCCGTCTGCTCAGTTTGCGTCTAGCAGTACAACCAGAGGCGGGAGGACATACAGATTCGGTCCTTCTCTGAAGAATCCAGAGAAGTTACCATATGAGAGGACCCCGGAGGAGAACGCCGAGATCGCGCGAACCGAAGTGGATGACTGGTTTCAAGGGTTGAGAGCAAAGAGACATCCACCTCCGAAGGAGAAGGTAGATCCGGTGAAAGTGAAACGCACTCTGGCTGCCCTGGCAAAACCACCCAAGTCTCCGCCAAAAGGCAACTATGAGCGCATTATTGCAAAGACATGGGCTGAAGCGGAGCGGTCGGGAAGTACAGTCAGTGATCAAAGGCTGAAAGAACGACATGCATCTGGGAAACAAATTGCCCAGCTCGGCGAACAAGCGAAGCAATCGTGCCCCCCCTCAAGGTGCCTAGCGACATCGTCGATCCGAGGATGGTGCCTGGTTATGGCAATGTTGACGATTACCTGCCCGACGATGTACATTCTGATACCATACGAGTACGAGAAGCCTCTCGTCAAAGATGAAAAATCTTTAACAACGATGATGCGAAGATTACATGATTGGTACTTGAAAATCTGCAGAGAGTCTGGGGGGAGGAGTACTTTGTATGCGAGAGCTAAACCGGAGCATGACCTCGTTGGAATTGAACTGTTGCCTATTCCATTTGAGGAGTTCTATCAGTTTTTCAATCAATTGGCCCTCGATAAAACAACGATCACCTGCTACTGTCTATAAGTACTACTACTTCTGTCATTAAGTCTCTCTATATAGCTCATCTCTTTCATTGCATGTATTTATAATTATCCTCACTATATTATGCAGAATGAAGATCGCCAAATTGAAGAAAAGACAAATCGGTGATATTGGGTTCGTTAACACATATCTCATAGATGCAACTGAGGTTCAACATCGTCCCGGAGATACCGAGGCCAACTTGCTATGATCATTCAAAAAAAAATTAAAACAAAGATATAATACTCTTTCCTTACAACTTCAAGTGAGTGTTACTGTCTTGTGCATATTCGGTTTCCCTTATATATTAGTCCAGGTTATAGTAATGTAATTGATGAGTTATGCATGTGTGTGCAGTTTCCACTATATTCTCCTAGAGATTAGGCTTGAGCAGGGAGTAGTAACCGTCTTGGACTCTAAACGAAAAGATCCCCAGGAGTATGCGGACATGACTGAAATCCTCAAGAAGTAAGTTAAATCGATCATTATCCACCATATCAGCAACTTTGTTCATTTCCTGATATCAAGTAATTGTTTTCTTTGTCCGGCAGGGTTTGGAGAAAATTCACCAGAACAGTTCCGGGACTGCCGAAGGAGTTGGAATTTAGACACCCGAAAGTAAGTACTATAGTAGCATGTTCCGCGCGTCTCCTAGTGATTCAAGCGCTAGTTTCATCAATACCATTTAGCATTCTTGCTTATCAGTTTGATTGACCTCTATTTCTTGTAAAGTGGTAGTGGCAGGAAAAAGGGAATGATTTCTGTGGATACTACGTCTGCGAGTCCATCCGCCACACGACCTGTGAGCGGGGCAGGTACTCTGACGAACAATATGAAGTATGTAAATACCAACATTCACAATTTTATTTTATTACCATCATTTGTATTGAGTTTCATTCATTCATATATATATATATATATATATATATATATATATATATATATATATATATATATATATGTATGTATGTATTGACCCCCTTCTTCAAATTAGATGTTTTGGAAGCGGGATGAACTCCTAGCACCAGCTCGCATGCGAGCAATTCAAGAGGAATTGGCGGCATTCTTTCTTGACCAAGTGATCGCTGAAGACGGAGAATACTATGTGGACCATGAGTCTGTATGATTATATTTGTAAGAGATAATTATTGTATATATGTAGCCGGTAGTGTTGGATAGATATACGAGAACTTGTTGTTCGACCAATCTCTCGGAGAAGGAGAGGTGGTCGATATCACTTCTCTCTGTATGCATATATGTTCATGACGATCTTCTGTTTCCTTCATTTGCTTACTAGCTAACTAGTGTGTCTACTCCTCTCTATACGTATGTATAGTACGTAGCGTCGACCAAGCACGGACGTAAGAGAAGACACTTCTCTCTATTAATTATAGCTAGCTAACACAATATATGAAACACCTAAATTAACCCCCCAAAACCCCCAACCCCCCCCCCCCTTTCAAAAAAAACAAAAACCCCAACCACAGAAATGCTGACGCGTGGATGCCTATTGGTCCCGGTTGGTGCCACCAACCAGGACCAAAGGGTCTCCTGCCTGGGCTCTGCGCACTGCCCACGTGGAGGCCCATCAGTCCCAGTTCTGGATTGAACCGGGACTAAAGGTACAGGGCATTAGTACCGACACTTTAGTCCCGGTTCAGGAACCGGGACTAAAGGCCCTTACGAACCGGGACTATAGGCCCTTTTTCTACCAGTGAGTCTAAGCCTTCCTATCAATTTCAGGCCTAGATCGACATAGCGGAGTAGACTAATTGTCCTGCTCCACTTCCCTAAGACAAGGAAACCCCACTCCTAACGAAGATGCTATTCTCGGTGCCTTATGATGGCGGGAGAAGAAGGCCAAGAAGACGACCAAAGGGAGCAGGAGCGGCCTTCGCCGAAAGGGTGCTTCGCAGCTTCGGACATGTGGTCCAAAGACGAGACTAACTCTTCGGTCGCCGAAGACGACGGCAAGGAGGAAGAAGAAAGCGGCTTCCCCCCGGAGGGGGAAAGAAGAAAAGAGAGGCCTCCATGAATCTGGAGGCGAAAGCGCCTAAGAGTGGGAAGGGCTCCCTTGCGGATAACTCCACATGGGATGTCGAAAGCAGTCCGGAGCGAATGCCCCAGACCAAGCCTTGGGCTGCCTCGTAAGTACCAAAACTCTATGCACCTCTTGATAGAGGGTTCACTAGACTCGAAGGAGATGGCTAGCATTTCTCCGCCACCCGCTCATTCTGCCTCACCCAAGCGTGATGACGAGGTGGCGTCCCAAAGGATCTTCCCAGACCAGGGGGATATTCTAGAAATCGTTAAGGCACCACAGGTTGACTCCTCGGCTGCTGGACACATGGGGGAAAAACCCCCCATGGGGACTGGTAGTGGGGGCCAAGTTCCCTTCGGCCCTCAGCCGGATACCATTCCGGAGACCTATACAGCTCCGGAGTCCAGCGAACGGCCTTCCCCAAAAGGAGGAGGCGTGTCAGTTCCACCGATGACCTCTGTCCAACCAGAGGCATCGGACAACCTGCTGGAGGCGCCGACATTGTGGATGAGCACCGTGTCCTTATGGGTACAGTGATCAAAAAGGTTCAGTCCGCCAAAAGCGGACTGATCGAGGCCTGCACTAGCCTTTTAACAGGCTTTGAGGTAACAATTATAGAAAAAATATCACAATGTGGACAATAGCCCCTGATGCTCTGTTCGATGTCCGGAAAGGAAAAGCCGAACAGGGGATCAAAATAATTTTCGCAGGAGTCTAACATAATATGTCTATGTGAATAAGCAGGCGTCGCTGCTGGCTGTTGCCGCTCATACTGCGGAGGTCTCCGGACTAAAGCAGGACCTAGAGCGGACCAAGAAAGAGCTCGGCCTCGTGAAGAAGCAGCTGGAGGACAACAAAGTTATGCGGTAAGCTGCGTGTATGTTTAGGAAGGATGAATGGTTCATGCTGACTAAAGTGCCATGAACTTTATTAGGGGCCACGACCGAGGTGGCGGCCCTCAAGAAGGCATTAAAGAAAGCCGAGGACAAAGTGGCCAAGGAACACACCGCGTGCGAGAAGCAAGAGTGAGAGAGTCCTCGATTAGGGGGTATCCGGACAGCCGGACTATATCCTTTGGCTGGACGATTGGACTATGAAGATACAAGATTGAAGACTTCGTCCGTGTCCGGATGGGACTCTCCTTGGTGTGGAAGGAAAGCTTGGCAATACGGATATGTAGATCTCCTTCCTTGTAACCGACTCTGTGTAACCCTAGCCCCCTCCGGTGTCTATATAAACTAGAGGGTTTAGTCCGTAGGACCAAGAACATACAATCATACCATAGGCTAGCTTCTAGGGAATAGCCTCTTCGATCTCGTGGTAGATCAACTCTTCTACTACTCATATTATCAAGAACAATCAAGCAGGACATAGGGTATTACCTCCATCAAGAGGGCCCGAACCTGGGTAAACGTCGTGTCCCCTGCCTCCTGTTACCATCCGCCTTAGACGCATAGCTCGGGACCCCCTACCCGAGATCCGCCGGTTTTGACACCAACATTGGTGCTTTCATTGAGAGTTCCTTTGTGTCGTCATCGTTAGGCTTGATGGCTCCTTCGATCATCGATAGCGATGCAGTCCAGGGTGAGACTTTTCTCCCCGGACAAATCTTTGTATTTGGTGGCTTCGCACTGCGGGCCAACTCGCTTGGCCACCTGGAGTAGATCGAGAGTTACGCCCCTGGCCACCAGGTCAGGTTTGGAAGCTTCAACTACACGGCCGACATCCGCGGAGACTTGATCTTCGACGGATTCGAGCCCTTTCCGAGTGCGCCGCACGGTCACGATGAGCATGATTTAGCTCTACCATCGGGCAGTGTTCGGGTGATCGCGCCAGCGACCGCTCCGACCCTCAATTCGGAGCCAATTGCACCATCCATGGACGGGTGGATAGACCCTGCCACGGAGGCCGCATTCTCAGCGGCGATCGATCCGAGTATCGTCCTTACCCTTCACGGGAGCCGGGACGCCAAACTACCGGATTTTTCCCCAGCCACGGACTCCGAATCGCCTGCACCCGTGCCTATCGAATCCAACTGGGTGCCGATCATGGAGTTCACCTCCGAGGATATCTTTCAGCACTCACCCTTTGGCGACATACTAAACTCATTAAGGTCTCGCTCCTTGTCAGGAGAGTCCTGGCCGAACTATGGCCGGCAGATCGGGATGCGGACAACGAAGAAATTCGCCGCCCACCCACCACCCACTTAGTAGCCGCTGTCGACGATTTCACCAACATGCTGGCCTTTGACTCTGAAGACATCAATGGTATGGACGACGATGCAGGAGACGAATAGGAGCCACTGCCACTTCATCATATGATGTATACATGGTGGACACACCCAAACAAAACGACGATGAGGAACAGAAGGACACAACGAAGGATCGTTCCCTCGAGAAGCAGTCAAAGCGGCAGCATAAGCGCCGCTCCAAATCCCGCCTCGGCACAAACAACGATCATATAGACCCAGCGATGGAGCAGGGTGAGCCAGCGGACGACGAACAAGGCATTGAACCACCGTCCGACCACGGAAACACGGAGAATCAAACCGAACAACCCGTCTCCGGCGAAGATAACAGTCCATATGACATCACATCGGACAGGCACCCGGAGCAACAAAATACCCATCAAAGGCTTGTTGCCACTGTGAGGAGTCTGAAAAAGCAGAAGCAAAGGCTCAGGGCTGCACAAGACACACTCAGAATTAGTTGGAGTAAAGTACTCAACACCGTAGCAAAGTACAGCGGCAGTCGCCACACAAAGAGCTACCCAAAGCGAAAGCTGCTACCTGAATTCGATGATGAGGCCTTAGAGCCCCCGCAATCAAAAAACAAAACATCCATCCGGTCGGATAGACGACCTCGTGGCCAACATAGAGCGAAAAACGATGCCGCACACAAGCCAGTAAGAGATCCATGTGAGGACGTGCATCAAAAGGACGGCGCAACCAGATCCATCTACGGGCCAAGAAAGCGCGCTCCAGCACGCAATGCAACACAACAAAAATCCGAACACCACGGTACACCCAAATACAGGGGTGCCGCACACCCCCTATGTTTCACCGACATAGAGGCGTATGATGGAACAACAGACCCTGGGGTCTGGATTGAGGACTACATCCTCCATATCCACATGGCTAGAGGAGATGATTTCCATGCCATCAAGTACTTACCCCTCAAGCTCCAAGGGCCAGCTCAGCACTGGCTTAAAAGACTCCCTAAAAACTCCATTGGAAGTTGGGAAGAGCTCGAAGACGCCTTTCGGGCAAATTTTCAAGGGACCTATGTCCGACCACCGGATACAGACGATTTAAGTCATATAACTCAACAGCCCGGAGAGTCATCCTGAAAACTTTGGAACATGTTTCTCACTAAAAAGAACCAAATAGTGGACTGTCTGGACGCCGAAGCCCTAGCAGCTTTCAAACACAGCGTTCGAGACGAATGGCTTGCCAGACACCTCGGACAAGAAAAGCCGAGAACAATGGCAGCATTAACAAGCCTCATGACCCGCTTTTGCGCGGGCGAGGACAGCTGGTTAGCCCGATGTAGCACCAGCGACCCAAGTACATCCGAAGTCAAGGACAGAAACAGGAAGCCACGACGCAGCAAAAACAAGCGCCGGAATAAAGAAGATAGCCCGAAAAGCATGGCGGTAAACGTCAGATTCAGAAGCTCTCGGCCAGGTCAGCAAAATCTGCCCTCCAAAGGCAACAGAGATGAATTTTCCAGCCTAAACAAGATTCTGGACAAAATATGTCAGATCCACAGCACCCCCGATAAACCTGCAAATCATACCCATAGAGAATGTTGGGTCTTTAAGTAGTCCGGCAAGCTCAACGCCGAACACAAGGGGCAGGATACACCAAGCGAAGACGAGGATGAGCCTCGCAAGCAAAACACTGCGGAACAGAAGAAATTCCAACCAGAAGTCAAAACAGTAAACGTGTTACACGTAATGAAGGGGACAAACAAAGCGGCACTCCTAGAGACACATGCCCCAGGGCCTATCACCGCGAAGTTCTGCCACTGATTGTCCCAACCGATCACATTCGACCATCGGGATTAGTCAGCAAGTATCCGACATGCAGGATGGGCTGCCTTGGTGTTAGACCCGATAATCGACGGATACCACTTCACACGAGTCCTGATGGACGGCGGCAGTAGTTTAAACCTAATATATCAGGACACAGTCCGCAAAATGGGGATAGACCCAACAAAAATCGGCCATAGCAATACTACCTTTAAAGGAGTAACGCCAGGCCCAGAAGCCCATTCCACGGGCTCCCTGCTACTAGAGGTTATCTTCGGCTTTCCCGATAAGTTCCGCATCAAAAAGTTAACCTTCCACATTGCTCCGTTCCAAAGTGGCTATCAAGCACTACTCGGACGCGAAGCTTTCGCTCGCTTTAACGCAATACCGCATTACGCTTCTCTCATGCTTATTATGCCTGGTCCACGTGGCATCATTACAGTAAATGGAAATATTGAGCGCTCCTTGCGCGCGGAAGACCGTGTGGCTGCCTTGGCAGCCGCACACTAGACGACCTCACCAACTAGAGCATCTGACAGGTCGTTAAGACCACTGATACGGTTAGACGAGTCCGGTGCAGCTATATATAATTGATATAGGTTTGATGGCTATACCCTTATAATAATACAAGGGGCTCAACACGTGTAAACAAGTGACAATTAGGCTCAACTTTACTCATCTTGAACTGTACATGGTTTATTTAGTATAACCTACCTTTTGCATGACAACTTTTCAACTAAGTTTCTCTCTTTTACAGATGACGATCGTGCTACACCCGTCCAGGATACGGCACAACGGTGACACAGGCACAGACGTGCAGCAGGGACCCGTTCCAAGGATTCTTTTTAGATTAAGACCCTGCGTAAACCTTTTTTACTGTTTCTTGTTGATACACATCCCCTGGATTCTCAGTACAACTGAGAAGGGGGCTGACGTATTGGCATGTGGCCACGTCAGAATATTGCACGTACCTGGACACCAGGGGCTTATTACAAAGGGCACTATTTATCCCTGTTTACATCATAAAGACCGAATACCTTAGGGAGTGTTCGGCGTCGCGAGTTTGGCCTTATATGCATCAGCTCCGAATCATGTCTTTGGTCAAATGTTGGGTTTGCCCGGCTCCTGTGTTTTACTGCGTTATGTTCCGCTCTATCGGCTAGGGCGGCACCAGGAGAACTACTGCGATTGTGCCCTGGTTCATCCGGACGAGCACCTCAGTAGAGAAAGCCGAAAACTGACTGTCATGATATAGCGTAGACTGGTCAACCACTCGATGACCTAGAGGAATCTTCAGGATTCCTCCACCTTAACAAAGGGCCATTTCCCAGCCAGGCATCTACGCGCCCCGAATTCGGATGAGCGCGGAGCCACCAGGGGCTTTATAGTAGCCCCACTGTCAAACTCCTCTGGCTAAGTGAAAGTGTTAAAGCATTATAGTCCGATTGCCTAGTTCGCTGCGCTATCACCTCCTTAATGGACGAAGACGTTGGATCAAGTGTGAACATGCGTCTTCTGCAAGCACCCTCGCATTATATGCGTGGGGGCTGAAGCCGACGACTGCCATCTTTCAGGTTATATACATATATACATAAACGGTCGCACAGGAGGCATCATAGTACTTTCGGGGAAAAGTATAAATACAACCTTGATAAACTCAATAAAACATCGTTTTTACAATGGGAATACATGTCACTAGAACATAATATTCTTCAAGCATAGAGCCTCTATCAAACGAGCGCCTTCAAGGGCTTCTTCAAAGTAGTGCTGGGCAGCCACTCGGCATACGGCCGAACCCTGTGTCGCAACAGTAGTGGCCTCCATCTCCGCCTAGTATGTCTTGACACGGGCAAAGGCCATCCGTGCACCCTCTATGCACGCCGACCTCTTCATCGCGTTGATGTGCGGCACAACACCAAGGAATTGCTCCACTAAGCTAAAGTAGATATTCGGCCTTGGCCCTCCCGGCCACAGATGATCCACAATGGACCTCATGGCAAGTCCGGATAATCTATGGAGCTCGGCCCACTTGGCCATTTTCTCATTCAACAGCAGCGGAGGGGCTGGAGCATGAAACTTGACCAAAAGAGTTTTTCCATTCTATGGTCTTTCCGATCGTTGAAGTACTCAGCCGCATCAACGGCACTTGCAGCCAAATCCACGTAGGCATCCACAGACCTCCATAGCCGGTCCAGAGGCGCGTACTTCAGATCCCCGAATTTAGTCCGCAACAAGAAGGGCTTCCCAGATATAATATCCGCAGCTTGATGCAGCTCCTCCTTTGTTGCTCTAATTTTGGAGCAGGCTTCCTTGGCAGCCACCTAGGCCTTTTCCAGGTCCGTCGCCTTCGCCTGGTTTTCTTCTTCAAGAAGCCGGTAACGGTCAGCGGCATCTTTTAACTCTACAGCCATCTTGGCTATTTTTTTCTTTGCTCTCGCAATGCGCGTCCTGTTCAGCCCTTAACTCTTCGACCGCCTTTAAAGCGGCCACATTTCTACTCCGTGCTTGCTCCTTGGCTTGGGCAAGCTCCGCCCGAAGGGTCTCCACGGTGGCAACTCCATCTGCAGTCACAACATATTAAAGATACTGGCATCATGCTGCTCTTATTATGTGACAATCACCAGAAAAATCACTTACCATGTGCCTCGTCAAGCCGCTTGTTAACAAGCACAATGTCGGCGTCTACCGCATCCAGTTGACGCCTTAGTTCGGCAAACCCATCAGTCCGGCTAGCCACCGGAGCTTCAATCACCTTCACATAAAGGCGGTCTCGTTATTACCTGGGACTATAACCTCTGTTTGCCGCTGTTTTCGATGACAACCAGAGTCTCAGGGGCTGCTATCTACACAGGGCACATCTAAAAATGTGCGGTACTGTCAAAAACGTACATCATTTCACGTACCTCAAAACCCGCCAGTAGACACATGAAGGCTTCATGCAACCCGCTTTCGTCACACAAAATCCTTTCAATCACCATACCCATCAACTTGTGGTGCTCTTCTGAGATAGCCGCTTGCTCTAGCAGATCCCTCAGTATGTTCGACCGCACACTAGACGGTGTCGGACTCTTTCGATTGCTCTCTTCAAGAGCCGGATACTGAGGACTTCGGGTGGCCATAGGATTACCTTATGGCCTTGCCGGATCAGGAGAAACCTCCGCAACGACACCTCGGGGTTGCCCACCTCATGAGGCGGTATGGCAGGGGGAGGCGTTTCGCTCTCCATCATCTCTGGAAGAAGATCCCCTGAAGACGAGCTCTGCTGAGAAGGGCTAAGATCCAAACTGGAAGATAAATGCTTCAATTATTTTCCTCAGAAGTAAAGCAAGATATTTTCATTATTAAGTACCCTTTTACTTACAGCTCGGTGGAGGGCTGATCCCCTTGAGGGCATAGTACGGCCGGGGTATCCGCCAGGGCAGGACCCTCCGGTGAAGATTTCTTCCCCCGTTTGGAGATCATGGTCTCCGGGTCCTCAGATGCGGTCCTCTTCCTTCCCTGGGGAGAGGAAGTTTCAGTTCTCCTCCCTGGTTAACCTACTTCGCGGAGGCGCTAGCCTCCTTGTTCCCCCCTTTATCTTCTCCTGAGAGCGCTTGATAAGGCGCGATCTCCAGCATCCTGATTAGCACAGGATTTGGTGAGGTCTCAGGGAGGGGGGCCGGACACCTGATCAACTTTGCCTTCGCTATCCAATCCTAGTCAAAGAGTGGCTTTTTAAGGGCAACATTGCGATAAATAAATGGACAGTGTGTTCGGATGCGGGGCAACTTACTTGGGTATCCGGGCGATTGGAGCTGAGACCTGCATCCTCAGTGATGTCCGGACACATTATTTGTGGTTCGAAGAACAATTTGTACATCTCTTCGTGTGTCATGCCGAGGAAATATTGAATAGCTTGCAGTCCTTCTGGGTTGAATTCCCACAGGCGAAGGGGCCGGCGTTTGCAAGGCTGGACTCGACGAACTAGCATAACTTGCATTACCATAACCAGACTGAAATCTCTCTCAAAGAGATCTCGGATATGGCTTTGCAGTATTGGCACGTCCTTGGCTGGACCCCAGCTCGGCCACCTGCTGATCCATGACATCAGTTGTGGTGGGGTGCCTGAGCGAAAGGTGGGGGGAGCTACCCACTTGGCACTTCGGGGAGCTGTGATGTAGAACCACTCCGCTGCCACAATCCGAACACTTCTGGGAAGCAACCCTCAGGCCATGGAGCGTCATCGATTTTGCTTATTAAAGCGCCTCCGCGTGCTGCGTGCTGCCCCTCGATCATCTTCGGCTTCACATCGATGGTCTTGAGCCATAGGCCGAAGTGAGGGGTAATGCGGAGTAAGGCCTCACATACGACAATAAATGAAGAGATGTCAAGAAGGGAATCTGGGCCAGATCGTGAAAATCTAGCCCATAATAGAACATAAGACCCCTAACAAAGGGATCCAGAGTGAGGCCTAGTCCCGGGAGGAAGTGGGAGACGAACACGACGCTCTCGTTGGGTTCGGGAGTAGGGACGACCTGCCCTCGGGCAGGCAGCTGATGCAAAATTTCGGCGGTCAAATATCTGGCATCTCTCAACTTCTTGATGTCCTCCTCCGTGACGGAGGAAGGCATACACCGACCTTGAAGGTTGGATCCGGATATAGTTGAAGGTCCGACGCACCTGGCCTGAGTTTTGGGTGTTAGAACTCGAGGCAGGGGAAGGATTTGATTGAGCACGAGAGGGAAAAAAAGAAAAAGCCTTGTCCCCTTTATAAAGAGGGTGAATATCAAGCACCCTCCTCCTGGCCGTTTGGGACTTGCCTAAGATCTAGGAGTCCTACCAATAGGCACGGTTGGGTTACCCACGTCTGTATTGATGAGAATCTCGTAATAAAGGGGACATGATCTGTGCTTCGAAAAGACGTGCCAAGGAAACCGCCTTGCGAAACACGCTGAGATGGTTTATGAAAAACGATTTGAATAAAGACCTGGCTGTGGTGTGATGTCGCACTACGGGGTACATCAGCAGATTAGATTTGTGGAAATATTATTCTCTCTACGATGGTATGTGGAACTTGTTTTGCAGAGACGGACACGATCCTTGTGTTCAAAATCTTCTATGAAGTGTTCGGAGGAGGAACCCGCCTTGCAATGCCGAAGACAATCTGCACGCTGGACTCGTCGTCATTGAAGCCTGGTTCAGGGGCTACTGAGGGAGTCCTAGATTAGGGGGTATCCGGACAGCCGGACTGTTGGACTATTAAGATAGAAGATTGAAGACTTCGTCACGTGTCCGGATGGGACTCTCCTTGGCGTGGAAGGCAAGCTTGGCAATACGGATATGTAGATCTCCTTCCTTGTAACCGACTCTGTATAACCCTAGCCCCCTCCGGTGTCTATATAAACCAGAGGGTTTAGTCCATAGGACCAAGAACATACAATCATACCATAGGCTAGCTTCTAGGGTTTAGCCTCTTCGATCTCGTGGTAGATCAACTCTTGTACTACTCATATTATCAAGAACAATCAAGCAAGACGTAGGGTATTAACTCCATCAAGAGGGCCTGAACCTGGGTAAACATCGTGTCCCCTGCCTCCTGTTACCATCCGCCTTAGATGCACAGTTCGGGACCCCCTACCCGAGATCCGCCGGTTTTCACACCGACAACGAGGCCCGGGTTGGCGAGGTTCGGCAAGAGCTCCAGGACGCCGTCAAGAAGTGCGAGTACTTGGAGCGTGATTCCAAGACGCAAGCGTCCGAACTTGCGAAGGCCCTCCAGAGCACGCAGGAGGCTCGAGCCGAAGCCTAGAGCGCCCTTCAGGAAATCCAGGCGGCCCGGAAGATCGCGGCGGGTAAGGCTTTTGTTAAGCAAAGCAAGTATGTGAAGGAAACGTTCCTATTACTTACCCAAATTTGGAGTTCTCCAGGGGCGTTTACGGATTTGCCGCATAGCATATCAGATGCTGCCGAGTTATATTGGGCTGAAGAAGGGACCTCTATATCTTGGACCAGAACATCCGTTGTCCTTCAACGACCAGCTAAAATAGTTGGTCGAGCTGCACAAGGCAGTTGAGCTGGCAATGAAGGATCTTATAGTCCGACTATGGCCTGCCGCGCCGATGCCCAGCAGCTACTTCGGACTTGTGAAGCGGCTTGTTGATGCCTGCCCACGTCTTGAGGTGATAAAGCGGTCGGTCTGTATCGAAGGTGCACGGATGGCCTTTGCCCGCGTCAAGATGCATCGGGCGAAGATGGATGCCAAGAAGCTAATGACCGAGGGGCCACCTGAGGGCAAAGAGCACCGCCAACCCGAGTTATATTTTGATGGTGTCCTGGAGGGATCCCGCATTGTTGTGGATCAATGTGTGAAAGACACTATCTTTGAATGAATGTATGCGAGTTCCCTCTGCCTTGTATGATAAAACAAAGTGTTTATGCAATATAATGCTTTCTTATATTTTTAATTTTTTACTTCCTGTGCGGCCGTGTTCTATGAAATCTGAGGGTTAACCAGTCGTCGGCGGTGTTCGGGATGGAATCTAAACAATCTTGATCCAATTAGATGGTCCTTGAAGGAGTTGTTTAGCGCAACGAACCAGGCAAGCAGACTATGCGGCTGTAATGCCCTCACTTAGCCATAGGAGTGCAAGAATAACATAATGGGCACAGCCCCTAGTATCCTAACTAGAGTGCTATAAGTGTCTGATCGGGAAGTACCAATCCTTCGCGTGTTGCGGAAGAAATCTCCAATGATTTGCAACCTCCGAACAGCTGACCGGCTCTCGCCGCATCATGACAGTCAGTTTTCGGCTTTCTCTACTGAGGTGCTCCTTTGGATAAACCAAGGCACAATCACAGTAGTTCTCCCTTTACTACCTTAGCCGATACAGTGGAACGTAAGGTAACAAGCATAGGAGCCGGGCAACCCAACTATTTACCAAAGACATGATTCGGAGCCAATGCATATAATGCTAAATTCGGGGTGCCGAACTATACTTATAAAAAGTGTTCGGACTTTTGTTGCCGTAATGTGGGGTGCTATGAAGCCCATGGCAAGCATTGAACGTACCAAAGTGTACGGGTGCTACCTGATAGGATTATCCACAAGGGAGCTGGAAAAAAGAAAGAAAACAGACAAGGTACAAAAAAGCTGGAGTCCTACACCTCCAGCCGCAGACTGTTCTCATTGTAATTTAATTAATATGTCAAGGCGCATTGACACAAGTAGTGCGATAGGCAACAGGCTATTTGACATGCCGAAACCAAGGGAGAGCCACATGTGGGTCCTGAAAAATAGGTAAAGTTATCATTAATGGAATCACCTAAAAAGTCCCACATATGTCTGCGTTTCTCGCCGTCTTGGTGAGTTTATCCTTCAAGAGGACGGATGACCAGGACATCTGATGGTGCCCGTGAGATTGAGACCTGAAAAGGAAACAAGTAAAAATGAAAGTATATGTGTATCCGACGTTGGTTGAGCCGTACTATGGACCACAAGCTAGCTATGCCTCCATCGATGCCCATGGGATTTTGAACACGTAGTTATGTATGCACGGCACGAATGCCACCGCTTGATCGGAACGGCAACAGAGGCCGAATTGCTAGTCGAGCTCCTGATGAGCCGATCTCTCCTGATGTAGAGTAGTTCGGACCCTCTTAACGGTGTTCGTGGGCTCGGTAGCCGAGTTAAGGTTCTGCTAGAGAAGGCCGCTCTGTACTTCTGCTTCTAAGGCAGTTGTGTGCTCTTCTGTATGAAGGAAGTGTTCCGTATTTTTGTGGACTATTATGACGCCGCGTGGACCGGGCATCTTGAGCTTGAGATAAGCAGAGTGTGGTACTCGGTTGAATCAAGCGAACGCAGTTCGTCCAAGCAGTGCGTGATAGCCGCTGCGAAATGGGATGATATTGAATATTAACTCCTCTCTTCGGAAGTTGTCCGGAGATCCGAAGACAACCTCGAGTGGGATGATATTGAATATTAACTCCTCGCTTCGGAAGTAGGCTTGATCCTTGATGGGTTAATGCCCATTTTTCGCGTTGTATCCTGATAGAGCAGATTAAGGCTGCTACCTCCGTCCATAAGGACGTGAGTCAGGTGGAACCCATCAATTATTGGGTCTAATACTAGTGTGGCTGAGCCACCATGCCGGATACTGGTCAGATGATCCCTGCGATCAAAAGTGATCGGGCATGAAGACCATGGATTAAATTTTGGGGCGACTGGCTCTATCGCATAGACGTCCCTGAGCTCGCGCTTGCGCTCCCTCTTGGGGATGTGGGTAGCATATATCATGTTCACCATTTTGACCTGAGTGGGAAACTTCTTCTGTACCCCTGTGTTCGGTTGCTGGGGCTCTTCGTCATCGTCCTCGCTTTGCGATCCCTTTTCCCTATTCTCAGCGTTCAATTTGCCGGCCTGTTTAAAAACCCATCAATCTCTATTTGTATGATTGGATGGCTTGTCTGGGGTGCCATGAATTTGGCACGGACGATCGAGTATGCGATGTAAGCTGGATGGGCCTGAATTGTTCTTTTGGAACGGCTTCTTCCGCTGACCGGACATAGGGCCCCTGAATCCGGCATTGACTGTCATGTCCTCGGTGTTATCACTATTTTTTCAACAATTCTCTCTGTTCCGTCGAGACTTGTCTTTGCTAGTTTTAGCTTCAGGGGTGCCGACATCGCTTGCATTGTTTTTGCTACGGGCCTACCAACTGTCCTCGCTCGCACAAAAGCGGGTCATGAGTGTCGTGAGGACTGCCATGGATGTTTTCTTTTCTAGGCCGAGGTGGCGAGCGAGCCATTCATCGCGAATACTGTGTTTGAAGGCTGCTAGGGCTTCGGCATCCGGACAATCGACGATTTGGTTCTTTTTAGTTAAGAACCTAGTACAGAATTTCCTGGCGGACTCTCCGGGCTGTTGAACTATATGGCTTAAGTCATCAGCGTCCGGAGGTCGAACGTATGTACCTTGGTGGTTATCGAGGAAGGCCTCTTCCAAGTCCTCCCAGTTGCCAATATAATTTGTAGGAAGACTGTTGAGCTAGTGCCGAGCTGGCCCTTTGAGTTTTAAAGGGAGGTATTTGATGGCGTGGAGGTTATCGTCGCGGGCCATATGAATGTGGAGAATGAAGTCTTCGATCCACACCGCGGGGTCCGTGGTTCCATCGTATGATTCTATATTCACAAGTTTGAACCCTTCTGGGAATTCATGATCCAGGACCTCATCAGTGAAGCAATGAGGGTGTGCGGCGCTTCTATATCGGGTTGTATCGCCATGTAGCTCGGATGGTGTCCGTCTGCGGTTTTCGGCCCGCGCATGACTAAGTTTGTCACGTCCAAATAGGTGGCCGTCATCGCGTGTCGAGGCACGCCCTCGTGATCCATAGATTGATCTAGTGTGTCCTGGTTTATTGTTCAGGGTTTGCCGGAGGTCATATGTATGCCCATGGGCTAATTTACCTCTGCCTGTGCGCTGAGGCGGGGCTGACTGGTGTTCGGCGTGAGTTGCCGTTTTGTCGCGACCACGTGGTGCTCGGTTTGCCGCATTGTACGATGGAGGTATGTAGTTCGGCGCCTCCTCGTCAAACTGAGGTAGCAGTTTGCGCTTTGGGTAGCTTTTGGTTGGGCGCTTGAGGCCGTACTCTTCGGCTGCTAGGACATTGGTCCATTTATCATTTAGTAGATCTTGGTCAGCTTGAAGCTGCTGCTGATTCTTTTTTAGGCTCTATGCAGTGGTAATGAGCTGACGCTTTAAGCGCTCCTACTCAAGAGGTTCCTCAGGCACGATGAAATCCTCGGTGCCGAGGCTCACCTCGTCCTTGGAGAGCGGAAGGTAATTATCGCCCTCTGAATCTTCATGCGTGGCCTGTTTACCAGGGCTAACCTTCCCGCCTTCCCGTTCGTCTTGTTCATTAGCTGTATCGATGGGGTCTTCATTGTCTTCGACACCTTCTGGAGTGTTGTCTTCTCTTGTGCCGATACTGTTGTCTTTGTTGTAGCGTGACTTAGAGCGGCGCCGCTAACACTGGCGCTTGGACTGTATTTTAGAAGGTTTATCCTCAGCATGATCTTCCTTATCCTCGCCGAAGTTCTCCTTTGGTGCATCCACCATGTATACATCATATGAGGAAGTGGTCGTCCAGCGTCCGGTGAACGACAAGTTCTGGGGTCATAGTCAAGTTCGTCGATCAAATCCTCGACCGTGGCTATGAAGTGGGTGGCGGGTGGGAAACAAAATTCTCCACTCAACCCCTAGTTCGAGCCGGATATAGTTCGGCTGTGAGTCCTCTGTCAAGGACAGGTTTTTAACAAGTTTAGCACATCGCCCAAAGGCGAGTGCTGGAAGATGTCCGCTGCGCTGAATTCAAGGATCGATAAACGATCAAGCTCGGCATTCGCGGGCTCACGTGGTGCGGAACTTACGGACGGATGGGAGTCCGGAGTATCGCTGATGACAGATTTAGGTCATGATCATCGGGGTGACCGGGAGCAGCGACCGCGGTCTCGAATCCGGCGAAAATCAAGTCTGCAAGGATGTCGGCAATGTAGTTCAAGCTCCCAAACCTGACCTGATGGCCAGGGGCGTTGCTCCCTCTTGAGCATTGCGTTGGTTTCCCCGAAGAGGAAGGGATGACGCAGTAAAGTAGAGTAAGTATTTCCCTAAGTTTTCTAGAATCAAGGTATCAATCCAGTAGGAGGCTATGCGCGAGTCCCTCGTACCTGCACAAAGCAAATAAATCCTCGCAACCAACGCGATAAGGGGTTGTCAATCCCTACACAGCCACTTACGAGAGTGAGATCTGATAGATATGATAAGATAATATTTTTGGTATTTTTATGATAAAGATGCAAAGTAAAATAAAAGCAAAGTAAAAGAAAAGGAAATAACTTAAGTATTGGAAGATTAGTATGATGAAGATAGACCCGGGGGCCATAGGTTTCACTAGTGGCTTCTCTCAAGAGCATAAGTATTCTTCGGTGGGTGAACGAATTACTATTGAGCAATTGACAGAATTGAGCATAGTTATGAGAATATCTAGGTATGATCATGTATATAGGCATCACGTCCGAAACAAGTAGACCGACTCCTGCCTGCATCTACTACTATTACTCCACTCATCGACCGCTATCCAGCATGCATCTAGAGTATTAAGTTAATGAAAATAGAGTAACACCTTAAGCAAGATGACATGATGTAGAGGGATAAACTCATGCAATATGATGAAAACCCCATCTTGTTATCCTCAATGGCAACAATACAATACGTGCCTTGCTGCCCCTAATGTCACTGGGAAAGGACACCACAAGACTGAACCCAAAGCTAAGCACTTCTCCCATTGCAAGAAAGATCAATCTAGTAGGCCAAACCAAACTGATTATTCGAAGAGACTTGCAAAGATAACCAATCATACATAAAAGAATTCAGAGAAGATTCAAATATTATTCATAGATCGACTTGATCATGAACCCATAATTCATCGATCTCAACAAACACACCACAAAAAGAAGATTACATCGAATAGTTCAACACAAGAGAGTGGGAGAACATTGTATTGAGATCCAAAAAGAGAGAAAAAGCCATCTAGCTAATAACTATGGACCTGTAGGTCTGGGGTGAACTACTCACACTTCATCGGAGGGGCTATGGTGATGATGTAGAAGCTCTCTGTGATCGATGCCCCCTCCGGCGGAGCTCCGGAACAGGCCCCAAGATGGGATCTCGTGGAAACATAAAGTTGCGGCGGTGTAATTAGGTTTTTGGGTCCGTTTCTGATCGTTTGGGGGTACGTAGGTATATATAGGAAGAAGGAGTACGTCGGTGGAGTAACAGGGGGCCCACGAGGGTGGAGGGCGCGCCTGGGGGGGTAGGCGCCCCCCTACCTCGTGTCCTCCTCTTTTGTGTCTGGTCATAGGTTCCAAGTCTCCTGGGTCTTGTTCCTTGAGAAAATCACGTTCCCAAAGGTTTCATTCTGTTTGGACTCCGTTTGATATTCCTTTTTCTTCGAAACCCTAAAATAGGCAAAAAAAACAACAATTCTGGGCTGGGCCTTCGGTTAATAGGCTAGTCCCAAAAATAATATAAAAGTGGATAATAAAACCCAATAATGTCCAAAACAGTAGATAATATAGCATGGAGCAATCAAAAATTATAGATATGTTGGAGACGTATCAAGAATCCCCAAGCTTAATTCCTGCTCGTCCTCGAGTAGGTAAATGATAAAAATAGAATTTTTGATGCGGAGTGCTACTTGGCATAATTTTAATGTAATTCTACTTAATTGTGGTATGAATATTCAGGTACAAAAGATTCAAGATAAAAGTTCATACTGACATAAAAATAATAATACTTCAAGCATACTAACAAAGCAATTATGTCTTCTCAAAATAACATGGCCAAAGAAAGTTATCCCTACAAAATCATACAGTCTGGCTATGCTCTATCTTCACCACACAAAGTATTTAAATCATGCAGAACCCCGATGACAAGCCAAGCAATTGTTTCATACTTTTGACATTCTCAAAACTTTTTCAATCTTCACGCAATACATGAGCGTGAGCCCTGGATATAACACTATTGATGGAATGGAATGGTGGTTGTGGAGAAGACAAAAAGGGAGAAGATAGTCTCACATCAAATAGGCGTATCAACGGGCTATGGAGATGCCCATCAATAGATATCAATGTGAGTGAGTAGGGATTGCCATGCAACAGATGCACTAGAGCTATAAGTATATGAAAGCTCAACAAAAGAAACTAAGTGGGTGTGCATCCAACTTGCTTGCTCATGAAGACCTAGGGCAATTTGAGGAAGCCCATCATTGGAATATACATGCCAAGTTCTATAATGAAAAATTCCCACTAGTATATGAAAGTGACGAAATAGGAGACTCTCTACTATGAATATCATGGTGCTACTTTGAAGCACAAGTGTGGTAAAAGGATAGTAGCATTGTCCCTTCTCTCTTTTTCTCTCATTTTTTTATTTGGGCCTTTTCTCTTTTTATTATGGCCTCTTTTCTTTCTTTCTTTTTTTATTTTTTCGTCCGGAGACTCATCCCGACTTGTGGGGGAATCATAGTCTCCATCATCCTTTCCTCACTGGGACAATGCTCTAATAATGATGATCATCACACTTTTATTTTCCTACAACTCAACAATTACAACTCAATACTTAGAACGAAATATGACTCTATATGAATGCCTCCGGCGGTGTACCGGGATATGCAATGACTCATGAGTGACATGTATGAAAGAATTACGAACGGTGGCTTTGCCACAAATACGATGTGAACTACATGATCATGCTAAGCTATATGACAATGATGGAGTGTGTCATAATAAACGGAACTGGGGAAAGTTGCATGGCAATATATCTCGGAATGGCTATGGAAATCCCATAATAGGTAGGTATGGTGGCTGTTTTGAGGAAGGTATATGGTGGCTGTATGATACCGGCAAAGGTGCGCGGTATTAGAGAGGCTAGCAATGGTGGAAGGGTGAGAGTGCGTATAATCCATGGACTCAACATTAGTCATAAAGAACTCATATACTTATTGCGCATGCTCCTAGGGGATAGATTGGTAGGAAAAGACCATCGCTCATCCCCGACCGCCACTCATAAGGAAGACAATCAATAAATAAATCATGCTCTGACTTCATCACATAACGGTTCACCATACGTGCATGCTACGGGAATCACAAACTTTAACACAAGTACTTCTAAAATTCACAACTACTCAATTAGCACAACTTTAATATCACCATCTTCATGTCTCAAAACAATTATCAAGCATCAAACTTTTCATAGTATTCAACACACTCATAAGAAAGTTTTATTATTCTTGAATACCAAGCATTTTAGGATTATTTAAGAAAATTACCATGCTATTTAAGACTCTCAAAATAATCTAAGTGAAGCATGAGAGATCAATAGTTTCTATAAAACGAATCCACCACCGTGCTCTAAAAGATATAAGTGAAGTACTAGAGTATTCTAACAAATTCCAAATCATGTATGGCTCTCTCAAAAGGTATGTACAGCAAGGATGATTGTGGTAAACTAAAAAATAAATACTCAAATAATACAAGCTGCTCCAAGCAAAACACATATCATGTGGTGAATAAAAATATAGCTCCAAGTAAAGTTACCGATAGAAGTAGACGAAAGAGGGGATGCCTTCCGGGGCATCCCCAAGCTTTGTCTTTTAGGTGTCCTTAGATTATCTTGGGCGTGCCATGGGCATCCCCAAGATTAGGCTCTTGCAACTCCTTGTTCCATAATCCATCAAATCCTTACCCAAGACTTGAAAACTTCACAACACAAAACTTAAAGTAGAAAATCTCGTGAGCTCCATTAGCGAAAGAAAACAAAAGACCACTTCAAGGTACTGTAATGAACTCATTCTTTATTTATATTGGTGTTAAACCTACTGTATTCCAACTTCTCTATGGTTTATAAAATATTTTACTAGCCATAGATTCATCAAAATAAGCAAACAACACATGACAAACAGAATCTGTCAAAAACAGAACAGTCTGTAGTAATCTGTAGCTAGCACAATATCTGGAACCCCAAAAATTCTAACATAAATTGATGGAATTGAGGAATTTATCTATTAATTATCTTCAAAAAGAATTAACTAAATATCAGTTTCCAACTAAAAATGGCAGCAGTTCTCGTGAGCGCTAAAGGTTCTGTTTTTTACAGCAAGATTAACAAGACTTTCCCCAAGGCTTCCCAACGGTTCTACTTGGCACAAACACTAATTAAACATACAAAAAAACACAACCTAAACAGAGGCTAAATAAATTATTTATTACTAAACAGGAGCAAGAAGCAAGGAATAAAAATAAAATTGGGTTGCCTCCCAACAAGCGCTATCGTTTAACGCCCCTAGCTAGGTATAAAAAGCAAGGATAGATCTAGGTATTGCCATCTTTGGTAGGCAATCCATAAGTGGCTCTCATAATAGATTCATACGGTAATTTAATTTTCTTTCTAGGAAAGTGTTCCATCCCTTTCCTTAACGGAAATTGGAATCTAATATTTCCTTCATTCATATCAATAATTGCACCAATCGTTCTAAGGAAAGGTCTACCAAGAATAATAGGACATGAAGGATTGCAATCTATGTCAAGAACAATAAAATCTACGGGTACATAATTCCTATTTGCAACAATAAGAACATCATTAATTCTTCCCATAGGTTTCTTAATAGTGGAATCCGCAAGGTGCATGTTTAGAGAGCAATCATCAAAATCACGGAAACCTAACAAATCACACAAAGTCTTTGGAATCGTGGAAACACTAGCACCCAAATCACATAAAGCATATCATTCATGATATTTAATTTTAATTTTAGTAGTTGGTTCCCACTCATCATAAAGTTTTTTAGGGATACAAACTTCCAATTCAAGTTTTTCTTCATAAAATTGCATCAAGGCATCAACGATATGTTTAGTGAACGCTTTATTTCGACTATAAGCATGAGGAGAATTTAGCACGGATTGCAACAAGGAAATACAATCAATCAAAGAGCAATTTTCATAATTAAATTCCTTGAAATCCAAAATAGTGGGTTTAGTAACATCTAGGGTTTTAATTTCTTCAATCCCACTTTCATTAATTTTAGCATCACGATCTAAAAACTCCGAATTCTTGGAACGCCTTCTAGGTAAAGGTGGATCATATTCAGTCCCATCATTATTAAGATTCGTATGGACACATCAATAACTTTTAGATCTTCATCTTTATTTTCGTAGCAATCCGGTTTAGCGGTCATCCTATTAACTAAGGTGGCTTTCTTATCCGAAATTTCAGCGGTCAACTTCTCAAGACGAGCAATTTGGGATCTTAAACCATCAAATTCTTTAGACATATCATCGAGCTCTTTATTCATAAAACTCATAAAGCTTTTTTGTTCCTTAAGCTCGTTTCTAAAGAAACTATTATGCTCAAATTGCAAGACCATAAAACTCCTAACGTTGTTTTCGATTTCTTCTAACCTTTTAAGGTGAAGATCACCAAATCGGGCAAGAGCCGTTGAGACAAACAAGCAATCCAACACACAAGCAAACAAAAAGCAAGCGGACAAAAAGAGGCAAATAGAGAAAAAGAGGGACGATAGAGAGAGAGGGCAAATAAAACGACAAGGGTGAAGTGGGGGAGAGGAAAACGAGAGGGAAATGGCAAATAATGTAATGCGAGAGATAAGGATTGTGATGGGTAGTTGGTATGTTGACTTTTGGGTAGACTCCCCGGCAACAGCGCCAGAAATCCTTCTTTCTACCTCTTGAGCACTGTGTTGGTTTTCCCCGAAGAGGAAGGGATGACGCAGCAAAGTAGTGTAAGTATTTCCCTCAGTTTTTGAGAACCAAGGTATCAATCCAGTAGGAGGCTACGCGCAAGTCCCTCGTACCTGCACAAAGCAAATAAATCCTCGCAACCAACACGATAAGGGGTTGTCAATCCCTACACGGCCACTTATGAGAGTGAGATCTGATAGATATTATAAGATAATATTTTCGGTATTTTTATGATAAAGATGCAAAGTAAAATAAAAGCAAAGTAAAAGAAAATGAAATAACTTAAGTATTGGAAGATTAATATGATGAAGATAGACCCGGGGGCCAGAGGTTTCACTAGTGGCTTCTCTCAAGAGCATAAGTATTCTACGGTGGGTGAACGAATTACCGTTGAGCAATTGACATAATTGAGAATAGTTATGAGAATATCTAGGTATGACCATGTATATAGGCATCACGTCCGAAACAAGTAGACCGACTCCTGCCTGCATATACTACTATTACTCCACTCACTGACCGCTATCCAGCATGCAACTAGAGTATTAAGTTAATGAAAACAGAGTAACGCCTTAAGCAAGATGACATGATGTAGAGGGATAAATTCACACAATATGATGAAAACCCCATCTTGATATCCTCGATGGCAACAATACAATACGTGCCTTGCTGCCCCTACTTTCACTGGGAAAGGAAACCGTAAGATTGAACCCTAAGCTAAGCACTTCTCTCGTTGCAAGAAATATCAATCTAGTAGGCCAAACTAAACTGGTAATTCAAAGAGACTTGCAAAGATAACCAATCGTACATAAAAGAATTCAGAGAAGATTGAAATATTATTCATAGGTAGACTTGATCATAAACCCACAATTCATCGATCTCAACAAACACACCGCAAAAAGAAGATTACATCAACTAGTTCTCCACATGCAAGAGAGGGGGAGAACATTGTACTGAGATCCAAAAAGAGAGAAGAAGCCATCTAGCTAATAACTATGGACCCGTAGGTCTGAGGTGAACTACTCACACTTCATCGGAGGGGCTATGGTGATGATGTAGAAGCCCACCGTGATCGATGCCCCTCTGGCGAAGTTCCGGAAAAGGCCCCAAGATGGGATCTCGTGGATAGAGAAAGTTGCGGTGGTGGAATTAGGGTTTTGGCTCCGTTTTTGATCGTTTGGGGGTACGTAGGTATATATAGGAGGAAGGAGTATGTCGGTGGAGCAACAGGGGGCCCACGAGGTTGGAGGGCGCGCTTGGGGGGTAGGCGCGCTTGGGGGGTAGGCGCGCCCCCCTCCTCGTGGGCTCCTCTTTTGTGTCTTGACGTAGGGTCCAAGTCTCCTGGGTCTTGTTCGTTGAGAAAATCACATTCCCGAAGGTTTAATTCTGTTTGGACTCTGTTTGATATTCTTTTTCTTTGAAACCCTAAAATAGGCAAAAAAAACCGCAATTCTGGGCTGGGCCTCCGGTTAATATGTTAGTCCCAAAAATAATATAAAAGTGGATAATAAAGCCCAATAATGTCCAAAACGGTAGATAATATAGCATGGAGCAACCAAAATTATAGATACATTGGAGACGTATCAGGCGTAGCTTTCGATCTGCTCCAGATGGCCAAGCGAATTGGCCCGCAGTGCGAAGCTGCCGAACACGAAGATCTGTCCGGGGAGGAAAGTTTCTCCTTGGACAATGTCATTATGGATGATTGAAGGGGCCATCACACCTTTTGGCGACAGCACAGTGGAACTCTCAATGAAAGCACCAATGTCGGTGTCAAAACCGGCAGATCTCGGGTAGGGGGTCCCAAATTGTGCGTCTAAGGTCGATGGTAACAGGAGACAAGGGACACTATGTTTACCCAGGTTCGGGCCCTCTTTATGGAGGTAATACCCTATGTCCTGCTTGATTGATGTTGATGAATAGGAGTATTACAAGAGTTGATCTACCTCGAGATCATAATGGCTAAACCCTAGAGGTCTAGCTTATATGGATATGATAATGAGTGTCTATCCGGACTAAGTCCTCCGGTTTATATAGACACCGGGAGGATCTATGGTTACATAAGGTCGGTTACAAAGAAGGGAATCTACATATCTGGTCATCAAGATTGCCTTCCATGCCAAGGAGAGTCCCATCCGGATTCGGGTGCAGTCTTCATATCTTCACAGCCCATCAGTTCGGCCCATGGCTAATAGGTCGGGCGCCCGATGACCCCTTAGTCCAGGACTCCCTCGGACACCTCGATGGAGAGCATGGTGGAAGGAAGCCCCGTCAAGCACCGTCACCAGGGCCAGCAGGACCCGGCAGGGCTAATGGAGCTGCAGCCCGAGAGGAAGCCTGCCGGGTGTCGTGGAATTGTCACGGCAGATGTCCTAGTGAAAGGACTTAGTCGTGGAGCCATCACAACTAGGAAGCCTAAAGGGGTTAATCGAGACAAAGGACACGAGAGGTTTATATTGGTTCGGCCCCTTGCGGTGAAGGTAAAGCCTAGTCCAGTTGTTGTGGTATTGCTAGGTTTCGATGACCAAGGAGCGAAATACGCTAGCTTGGCTCTCCATCTGTTGTTTCTTTCCCTAAGACGCCGCTGGGTCATCCCCTTATATACACTGGTTGACGCCCTGCGGCCTACAGAGTCCCGGCCGGCTCATACAACGTGTCCGGCTTGGTGACATCTTTTTCATGCCTTACTTTACAAGTCTTAGTCATACATGGAGGTTTACACTTACGGGCCTTAAGCCGCCTCTAGGCTTGGGCCTACTACAAGCCTTATCATAAACCATCATCTTGTATATTCTTCGGGCTTCCTTTAAGTAACCCACCATTGTGATTGACCCGGCCCCTCTTGGGCGGGTCATTCCTGGTAGTCATATCCTCAACATTAGGCCCCAGGTTGATTTGAACTTTGTACATATCAATCTTTAACACTTAGAAAAAATCCATCTACCACAGCTGGGAAAACCTTGTAACCCGCCATGACGTCACTGTCAGAAAATTTGGAAAACCGCCACGACGTCATCTTTTAACGGATCCTTATCTTAAGTGTCTTCCAAAAATCGAGGCATCTGTTTAGTTGGATAATCATTATTTTGGCCTTCCTTGATTTTCGCGCCTGCCTGTTCACCTATCCCCTTATAAATAGGTACGACCGGTCTTCCTCAATCTTCTCCTTCTTCCTCTCGCAACCCCTCTGTCGCTCGAGCTCTGCCGCCGCCGCAACGCTCACCGTCGTCCTCAACCCTGGCCACTGCATCACCCTAAGCTTGTCCAGAGAACGGCGGCGACCCTCCAAAGTAGATCTGCGTTCGTAAGTCCTTGCTTTACCATACCTTAGATCTGCATTAGGGTTTGCAAGTTCCTTCTGTGTTCTTCGCTGTTCATCGCGGATTCTTTGTAGTTTCTCCACCGCATCCTCCTTTGATCTAAAACAAATATAGAACTCACGTGGTAGTTGTTTTGCATCCATTCCAGACGCTAGCAGATCCCTTTTTCTTGTACAAAGGCCTCCTTAGAACTGATGAATTCCTCTATGCTGGTTTTTTAGGTCTAGATTTATTTTTCTTTTTTGAACCATCTTGATCTAAAATAGTAGGAACAGCTTGTGAAACTTGTTTATCTCAGTACTTAGCCAATTCTGACTCAGGGAACCTTCAAATATCTTTAGTCATGGCGGCTTATCATGCCGGCTCATTTTTCCTTTATATATCATTAGCCCTTACTTAAACTTGTTTACTCATCTGTACTATAATCATTAACCTGTAACTACACCAATTAATTCAAACCGGCAAATTACTTTCTTTTCAGCTTGTCCTTTATCATTATGCCATCAAAGACGCCAACAGTCTGCAACTGGGTCCCTTCCACAGTCCCTAATGACACTTTGAAGGATTTTTTCACTGAGGGAGTCCTGGATTAGGGGGTCTCCAGACAGCCGGACTATATCCTTTGGCCGGACTGTTTGACTATGAAGATACCAGATTGAAGACTTCGTCCCGTGTCTGGATGGGACTCTACTTGGCGTGGAAGGCAAGCTAGGCAATACGGATATGTATATCTCCTCCTTTGTAACCGACCTTGTGTAACCCTAGCCCCCTCCGGTGTCTATATAAACCGGAGGGTTTTAGTCCGTAGGACAACATACAATCATACCATAGGCTAGCTTCTAGGGTTTAGCCTCTTTGATCTTCTGGTAGATCAACTCTTGTAATACTCATATCATAGAGAACAATCAAGCAGGATGTAGGGTATTACCTCCATCAAGAGGGCCCGAACCTGGGTAGACATTGTTTCCCCTGCCTCCTGTTACCATCCGCCTTAAACTCACAGTTCCGGACCCCCTACCCGAGATCCGCCGGTTTTGACACCGACTGTCACCATCGGATATTTTCTAGAGAGAAACATTATGTCCTATCGTGCCGCTGACCCGGATGAAGAACAACCTCAGCCCAAAGTTGGTGAAGTCATTATCTTTACTGATCATATGAACCGGGGTTTTTCACCACCTGGCTCAAAATTCTTCAGAGATGTTCTACATTTTTTCAAGCTTCATCCTCAAGATCTTGGACCCAACTCCATATCCAACATCTGCAATTTTCAAGTTCTCTGTGAGGTTTATCTTCAAGAAGAACCTACCATTGAACTCTTCAGAGAGTATTTCTATCTGAACCGCCAGAATGAATGCACCAACGGCCCTAGCTTGGAACTTGGTGGAATTTTGATTCACCGCTGATAGGGTGCTGTCTTTCCCTTAGTAGTCTTACCAAGCCATCCCAAGGATTGGAACCAAACTTGGTTTTATTGCAAAGACACGTCGCCAGCTGATGAAAAACCAATATCGGGTTATCACGTGGAGCGTCTTGACTCTAAGTTTGTGCTCCCTGACAAGCTGACTGCCACTGAACGTAAGAACCTCATTCCATCCATCAAAAGGATTCAAGCCTTGTTGGGAAACGGCCTAACTGGAGTTGACTTGATTCGTTGTTGGATCGCATGGCGGGTCATCCCTCTGAGCCGCCGATCCAACTTGATGTATAAATATGGTGGAGGCCCAGATTACCCTATGCGTCATAGTTCTGTACAACTGACTAAAGAGGCCATTGTTGAAATGTCGACCACCCTCATAAACAGTACATAAGAGGACTGCAGTAAAGTTGGATTGAATCGTTTCTGCAAGCTTAACTTGGCACCAGAGGTAAGTCCCCTTGACTCCCTTTTTTCTTCAGTAGTTAAGTACTTGTCTGACTTTTAACCTGTAGTCTGCCTACAGGCCAAATCAGACTTTTGGAAGGCCAAATATGATCATGAAGCTACCAAGAAGGCAACCCGAAAATCCAAGAAGAAAAGAACTGCTTCTGATATGTTCAAGCTGGATGCTGTTTCTGAGTTGGAGGTAGCCCATGACTCTCTTGGCCTGCTTTTTAACAACCTTATTGACACTGACTATTGCCATGATGACACGGGGGCCAGCCAGGCAGTAGAAGAAGAGGTAACTATTTCCTCTGAATCAGCCCCTTTGCCAAGACAAAAACCTCGACTGGTAACCCAGAAAGTAAGGTTTTCACACCCTTTGTCTTATTTGGATCCTCATTTTCTTTTGAAAAAACAACAACATGAGAGCTGTCGTTAGGCTCGGAATAGTGACTACAATGAACTGCACTCCGGCTTACCAAAAACTCCTCAGAAACGCCAGAATGAGGTTTCTTTCACCTTTGTCTCTTTCTTTTATCAATGAATCTATTTCCTTACTCTCTTAACTGTAATTTAGTATTGCGGGAGGTTTCTCGCTCTTCTGGCGATTCTTCACAAACTCAATTTCCGGCTTTCAAGACTGCCCCTGGGTAAAGAAAATTATCTTTCTTCTACATCTTTAAGACTGCATCATTATACTAACTCATGAAATCCTTCTTAGCGGTCAAGCAAATCCCAAGAAAGACAGGGTGGCTAAGCCAGCGGAAGACTCAAAAGACCCAGCTCCTGAACTGGCAATACCAACTCCTGCTCCTGAACAATCTGAAGCGCCAAAAGACCCTGTTGTCAACATTCAATCCGACCTTCCTTAGCCGTCAGCTGATGAAACCATTCTCAATCCATCCACCGTCAGGCCGTCCAGCTCAGCTAACCTGCCGGCACCTTCTGACAATGACGTCCTAATCACTGGTAGCAGATTCATTGAGCCGGGCAATCCAACTATACTGGCCAGGCACTCTACAAAACAAGAGGCTTTGGAAAGGCAGAAAGTGCGGTTTGACGTCTCTTACTATGCTCACCTGAATGTTAGTTACGTGATGTCTGGATACGTCAGTTATGTGCATTCCGGCTGTGACTCTGAAATTGAGATGGTCAAACAGCTGCAATTGAAATATGAGGTATGTTCTCCGGCTTTCATTAATTTACATATGCTCTGCCAGCCCCCAAGTCTAAGGATTATGATGAACTTGAATGATCTGTAGACTTGTGATATAGTTTGATGCTCTGTCTTAGATTTTTCCCTAAGTCCATTGGATTAGCATAAATTTCACCTGTAGTCCCCAAGCGCAAGCTTAATTTATCATGAATGAGCCGGTACTTGACTTCATAACTGTCTTGAATTAGTCCAAACAAATAGTGTGATCCGGCTCAAGATGAAAAAGATTTCTTAATATCATGCATTAGCCCCCAAGTGCCAAGCATTGTTACTTGTAAAACACTTGGGACTTTAATCATAGAAGAGCCATTTTGCATTTAAAAAATTGCTTTGGCCGACATTAGCCCCCAAGTGCCGAGTGGTGTTCTGTTGCAAAGCACTTGGGACTTTAATCATTACTTCCTTTATTGAAATAAATTTTTAACACACCTGTGCATGTCTGTGGACCGCCATAACTGAATTGGGTTCTCAATTGACTGATGCAAAAACCCGGCTGGCGGATTAAGAGACTGATATAAAGAATGCTGACTCCAAACTCCTGTTGAGCCTCTCTGAAGCTGACAAACTGAAGACCAGTTTTGATACGGAGAAAAAATCTTGGGCCGATGAGAAAACCTTGCTGATACAGCGTGCTGAGACAGCCGAGGCGGCTCTCAAGGAGGTTACCACGGAGCTCACTAACTGAAAAAACCGTGTGTCTCAGATGGTCTCTGTAATCTTTGGTGAGTCATTTGTACTATTTACTTTAACTCTATTTTTGCCAGAAATATAAGCCGCTTGCTTAACCCTTTAAAATACTCATAGGTCCACGGAGCAACAATCTGAGCCAAAACAGCGTGACAAAACTCAAGGCGGTTTACACCCTGGTGGAGCAACTGTACACCGGGGCTCAACGGGAGCTTGCTATTATCTCCCCAGCCAACCAAGGAGCAAACCTCTTGAGTAATGTTTTGAAGAAGTTATCTATCTTACCCGCCAGATTTCAAGAGGTCAAGCGGTCTTGTGCAATAGCCGGAGCCCTAACTGCTCTAAGCCGCTCTAAAGCCTGGGTGCCGGAACTAGACCCGGCGGACGTAGCCAAAGGGCATCCCCCCTTGAAGGAAGAAGGGACTCCGTTTGATGAAGATGATTTGTCACTTGTGTGAGGGGAGTTCATCCTCGGGTTACTATCCTTGGTGATGAGACAAATATTGATAAGTATCAATCGGGTTTTGATGTTGAGAATAAAAAGATGGCGACGCCATCGTATAAAGTGACGGATCTCATTCCGCCGTTTCGCCAACACACCTTTGCCCCAGGAATTGACCCGTCTGGTCTAATTGACGATGAAGCTGAGTTTCTTGCTCTTCATGGCTTTGATTGGTCCACGCCCAGTTTCCAACCAGTGGAGGAAGATGAACCGGCGAGGGAGGAGTCGTAACCATACAACTAATCCGACTGAGATTTTATTGAACTGGCTTTTAGCTTAGCATCTGCTTAGGAGACAGAACAATTTTAACCTTTTGGGCTCCCAACGCTTTGTAATAGGCTTGCTTTAAAACCTGAATGTTCTGCCAATGCCGTCATGCATATCATACTGCGTACGACATTTTATCCGTCATGTCAATATATGATGTATATCCATTATCATATATGCAGTGTTTAAACCTGTTCGTGTATGTAAAAGATGAGAAACTGTCCTGGCGGTTTATCGCTGGACGGGTCAAAACACCCAATACATAACTATGAAATTACCATAGTGGAATAATCAGGACCAGATGTAAAGATAAACAAGGCTGAAAAAGCCTTTGATTGGAGAGAAAACACAGATAAGTCTGTTTATGAACGACAATGTCATACTTGTGTTCTTTGATTCTGGACTACCGGCTTATATGACCCGGACAGTAAGGGTGACAACCCAATCATTTTATTAGTCAATACTCCATATGCCTGATGACTGTTATGCATTGGCAACTTATTGTCAAAGAACCAAGCCGGTTTAAATTGAAACCAAACTGATAGTTAGATTCGAGACAACAAAAAACCAATAAAACAAAAGAGTATCTTTCAAACAATGTAAATCATGCATTAAGAAAAATGATGTGACACTTAGCGGCGCATTTAATGCACCCTGTCAGCCCGCAGAGTTAGGTATGATAGCGTTGTTCGCTATCATATCAATGGATAATGACCACTTTGCCACTGTGGTGACCCCTTAATTTATAAAAGAAGGCCCATGGCACTCGTAGGGGAGTTAGAAGGTTGGAAAGTTGAGAAAACCCAAGCCACCATATGCGTGTAGTCGCCATGGCCCCGAGGCAAACCTTGCCGGGCAAGTGTACTACACACCACCACATTCATTCCACCATCAATCCACTAAAGAAGGAGTAAGGTCTTACACCTCGCGGTGGCCCTAACATGGGTAAATCGCTTGTGTGCTCCCTGTTGCGCTGCCTTACGCTGGTCTGCTCTTTGTGCAATGCGTCGTCCCCCTGCCGAACCAAGAAGGGGACACCCGGTCCCATAGGTGGCCGTGGACATCCCGCGACACCAAGCTTGCCTCAAGTTTTCAAAATGAAAAGGAGGTACACTTGCGCACGGCTGTCGTGCTCGCACTGCACCCTCACACAGTTGCTCCTGCACACCGCAAACCCAACCAAGGGAACACACCCTCACTGGCACGTGCTACCGCATGTGATCAAAACAAACTCATCCATCCTACCGCTGACACATAATTTTCATTCATACAGTATGTTTATCCAACCACATGTTGGGGAAGATCTATACGGCCCGTGCGGTGGTCTGTTGGGGAAGAAGAAGAGGTGAGGAGGAAGAAGGGTTAGGAGGCATAGGATATTCATCCAACCGCCTAAAATGGTCGACTCACCCAAATGATGAAAGTCAAGCGACTTGCATAATATATCGTTTTACCCAGCGAAAGATCCCTAAAGACAACAACATAAAGAAAACTATCACTGCTCGTGGAACGAGACGACCTCGTCGTCTTTGGCTGCCAGTGCGAACCAGCTGTAGCTGCCGACGTGTGTCTCCGCACTGTGGTTGTCCTCGGCCTCCAGCTACTCATGAACGCGGAGCGCGTAGGCACTCTGCAAGGACGCGAGCACTGCCCGGTTCATGTCCAGGACATCTAGTTCCACATGTAGGAGGGCCTCGATGGCATCGGCATCCGCGCGCTCCGCGTCGAGTTGAGCCTCCGCCACCCGGTTCAAGTCCAGGATGTCCAGTTCCGCCTATAGGAGGGCCTCGATAGCAGCGGCATCCGTGCGCTCTGCGTTGAGTTGAGCCTCCGCCACCCTGTTCAAGTCCAGGATGTCTGGTTCCGCCTACAGGAGGGCCTCGATGGCAGCGGCATCCGCGCGCTCTGCGTCAAGTTGAGCCTCCACCGCCCGGTTCACATCCACGACATTTCATTCTGCCTGCAGGAGGGCCTCGATGGCGGCGGCATCCACGCGCTCCGTGTTGAGTTGAGCCTCCGCCTCCCGGCCCTCCTTTAGGATCGCTAGGTTGAACCGCTGGTCTTCCTGCATGATGGGGGACCCTTGCGTCGGCACGGAGTTAACGTCCATCGTCTCATACGCATCGGGGGCCTTCTGCTCCATGACCTCCGCCATGAACATTGAATCGGCTTCCTCCTCCTCGGAGCTTGGCTCCAGAGAACTCGGGGATTGGCCCGCTGCAAAACCAGCTTGGGAACGGAGGTATGTGGCTCCGACCGCCGCCGCGATTTCTATGCGGCGCTCCGGCATCATCATCTTGTAGTACGTGATCTTGCAATGCACCATGGCTTTCGGACGAACTAGGGGACGGTTGATGCGGGCTAGGGGATCAAAAGTTGGGGGAATGGGCTGGAGAGGAGGTGTGGTTTTGGGGCAGTGGTGACCGGCCGGCATGTAGCTGGTGTAGGCCGAGCAGCGAAGGTTCTGGTGTGAATAGTGGTTCCGGTGACGACTGGTCAATCGGCGTTGACTGTACATTGCTCTTGTCATGTTCGCGTTGCACCCTGGCACGCTGGACCGTCCACGTCGCTCACCGAATGGAACATTGAAAGTGCAACTAATCCCTGGGTGGTTTTGGTAATTCATAACAACATATAGCTCATTGAACTAATATTATTTCAAGATAATCATTTCAGAAAGTTCAATGATTGGCATGGCATGGACTAGAGTTATGGACCCCTCAAAATGCTAAGGACACGTATCGGCAAAAGCTCAAGACTCTACTTTTTCATTTTAGTGATCCAAGATCACATTGAGTCCATAGGAAAAGCGAATACTATTAAAAGGGGATGAGGTGCTGCTTAATGGCTTGCTTGCTCAAAATGCTTAGTGATATGCTCCAAAAGCCCTAAACCACTTTCTCATTCCAAATATGCCCCAAACCTAAAGTCAAACCCGGCCGCACCGATTTGATCAACCCGGCACCACCGAGTTCACTTGACATAGCCATAGCCAAAAACCCTAATCAGTTCGGTCTCACCGATAGGGATCTCGGTCTCACCGAGATGGGATTGAAAACTCTTTGTTTCCCATCATAACGTTTCGGTCCAACTGAGATGAGTGATCGGTCCCACCGAGTTCGCAATGAAAATTCTCTGTTTCCTTTTCGTAACCTTCCAGTCTCACCGAAATGAGCGATCGTCCCACCGAGTTTGCCTCGCCAACTCTTTGTTTGCTTATTACTGAAATCGGTCTCACCGAGTTGAAGTAATCGGTCAAACCGAGATCAAGTTATGCACTAACCCTAACGCATCGGTCCCATAGAGTTATTCATGTCGGTCCCACCGAGAAGCCTAACGTTCACATTTTGAACTATGTCGGTCTGACCGAGTTTCACTATTCGGTCCCACCGAGTTGGTAAATTGTGTGTAACGTTAGATTTTGTGTGGAGGCTATATATACCGCTCCACCCATTCTCCATTTAGGAGATAGCCAGCAGAATGTGCCTACACTTCCACTATACATTTTTTGAGAGAGAACCACCTACTCATGTGTTGAGACCAAGACATTCCAATCCAACCACAAGAATCTTGATCTCTAGCCTTCCCCAAGTTGCTTTCCACTAAAATCATCTTTCCACCATATCCAAATCTATGAGAGAGAGTTGAGTGTTGGGGAGACTATCATTTGAAACACAAGAGAAAGGAGCTCATCATCAACACACCATCTATTACCTTTTGGAGAGTGGTGTCTCCTAGATTGGTTAGGTGTCACTTGGTAGCCTCCCTCAAGATTCTGGAGTTGAACCAAGGAGTTTGTAAGGTCAAGGAGATCGCCTACTTCGTGAAGATCTACCCAAGTGAGGCATGTCCTTCGTGGGCAATGGACATGGTGGGATAGACAAGGTTGCTTCTTCGTGGACCGTTCATGGGTGGAGCCATCCGTGGACTCGTGCAACCGTTACCCTTCATGGGTTGAAGTCTCCATCAACATGGATGTACGATGGCACCACCTATCGGAACCATGCCAAAAATCTTTGTGTCTACATTGCGTTTTCGCCCTCCAAACTCCTCCCATTTACCTTCAGATGCAATGATTTAGATTCCGCTGCAATACTCTTAGAATTGCATGTGTAGGTTGATTGATTGACTTGTGTTAAGTTGCTAAAATCTGCCAAGACCTAAAATTGGGAAAAGGCTAGATTTTTATTTGGTCAAGTAGTCTAATCACCCCCCTCTAGACATACTTTCGATCCTACAAGTGGTATCAGAGCTTTTATCTCTATTTGCCTTGATTTCCATAGCTTTGGTGATCATAGCCTTGGTTTCACAACCTAGGAGAGTATGGTGTCTAGTGAGGGAAATTACCACCATAGAGGTCCTTACTTTGTTGGTACAAATTTTGCTAGTTGGAAGCATAAGATGAAAATGCATATTCTTGGACATAACCCCGCCGTTTGGGCTATTGTGTGTATTGGCTTGCAAGGTGAATTCTTCAATGGAAGGGAACCGAACCGTGAAGCTACCACTTCAGAATTGAGGATGTTTCCATACAATGCTCAAGCCTGCGATATCCTCTTCAATGGCTTGTTCCCCGAAGAATTCAACAAATTCAGTTGTCTTGAGAATGCAAAGGAAATTTGGGATACCTTGATTGATATGCACGAAGGTACCAACTCCATCAAGGAATCCAAGTTGGATGTGCTTCAAAGTCAACTTGAAAAGTTCAAATGAAGGCCGGTGAAGGTGTCGCTGAAATGTACTCTAGGTTTGCTCTCATCACAAATGAGATCGCCATCTTAGGAAGTGAAGAGATGGTCGATAGATTCATCATTAAGAAGATCCTGAGACCCTTGGATGGAAAATATGATACCATGTGCATATGGATCCAAATGATGCCCAATTACAAAGATCTCAAGCCAACGAAAGTCATTGGTAGAAGATTTTGCTCATGAGATGTCACTCAAAGATAAAGAAGAGCTTCACAACAAGTCAAGTGGCGCTTGCAAAGCTTCATGTGGTGCTCCTACATCATCAAGTGAGAAACGAGTCTTTAATGAGGAATTGAGCTCAGTGGTCAAGAACTTCAACAAGTTCTACAAGAGTAGAAGCAAAGAGAGAAGTTCCAAGTCAAGGTCCTACAATGACAAAAGATCTTCTAGTCGTGAACGCAATTGCTACAATTGTGGACGACCCGGACACTACTCCTGTCACAACCCTAGTATTGTTTGCAGATAGTTGCATCAGTGAGCATCATGCATCCTGTTATTTTCAAGAAACTTGAAATGAGGAAATTGAAAGCCTCAGAAATCATCTTAAAAGAAGGGCAAGAACCCTTCAAATTGCATTCAGTGATTCCAAATTGCCTTAAAAATAGTGTTGAGAATTTTTGGCAAAGTTTATATACCAAACCAAAATTTTGGAACATTTTTAAGGGATTATTTGGTCTCTAAATTTAAAACAATATTCTATTTGAATTTGAAAATATATTCAAATATATATGGGATATGTTTTAAAATGCTCTGTGATAATTTATGTGCCTCTGGAAAAGTCCATGAGGCAACATAAAAATACTCAAAGGATGTTCTGGCATTGTTTGAACTTTGTATGAATTCAAAACAGTGGCAAAGGATTAAACAGAAGAAAACAGAAGGAAAATAAAATAGAACAGAAACGTACCTGGCGGCCTGCTACTGTAGTCGGCCCAGCTTCTGAGCAGCCCACCCGAGCCCACCTTGCCAGTCATCTTCCTCGGCGTGCCAGAAGGACAGAGCGCGTGTGGCCGCGGCACGCCGGCACGCGCGCGCCACCTCCTACTTGCTGCTGCTTCCCCGACGTCACCCTGGAGATGCCACGCAACCCCTCCGGCTCTCTCTCACTCTCCCCGTGCTCCTCCTCCCCTCTGTCTCTCTCTCACGCGCACGACCGAACGCCACCGTCGCCGCCGCTCGCCGTTCCTGCGGCCACCAGCCACTCCTCGCCCTGCCGCTGAGCTCATGAGCTCTGCCTCGACCCCGTCTCCCTCCCCACCAAACCACGCCCCTCCGGAAGGCCTGCAACGTCGTCATCACCGCTGTCTTCAACCTCGGTTGCCACCGTTCTTCATCGTCGATCCGTCACTGTCAAGTCGCCCCCGAGCCCGACGACCAGCTCCTGCGGCTCCCAGTGAGCACCTGCTCCAAATCCCTCTCCTTCCCGCATCAATTTCAATCTCTAACTAGCCCCGCCACCGAGCCCGAGAACTCACACCGCCGGCCATCGCGCCGCCGCGGACACAACTGCCGCCCTCGCGTCCGAGCCCATCAGCACGCTCAGCACACTCCCAAAAGCCGAGCACACCCACCAGATCCTCCTCCCATACGCTGTAGCGCCGAACCAGACTGCTCCCGTGCTTCGGCCGCCGCCAAACCTCGACGCCGGCATAGTTACCGGCCACACCAGCTCCAACCAGTGGCACCACTAGATGCGGCGCACTCCCAGGAGTCAAGCAATCCTAGCCGCGCGTTGAACCATCACCGAACGGCGGTTTCTGAAGATCTCCGCTGCGGTTTCTGTCGCCGGCGGTTAAACGCCGGCAGGTTGGACCCCTTTGACCGGTGGGGTTTGACCCCGTCTGACAAGGGGTTTGAACCCTCTCTCTCATTGACATGCAGGCCCCGCTTGGCTAACTAAATTAGTTAGTGATAATCCTATTTAGGTTAGTTAGCTTAGCCGCTGACATGTGGGCCCCGGGCCCTGTTAATTAGCTAAGTGTTAAATTAACTTAACTTTAAACCCGCAGTCACTAACGTGTGGGTCCAGAGACTAATTAGCCTAGATTAACTGCTAGTTAGTGCTAATTAACTCTGTCAATTGACTTGGTCACTAACCAGTGGGTCCCACTGGTCAGGTTTGACCTGGACCGCGTCTGTTGACCAGATGATGTCAGCATGATGCAAGGCTGACACGGTAAATGCTTTTTTGTATTTTAAATAGATCTAAATGATTTATTTATTTTCAAAAAATCCCCTAAACATCAAAAATCATAGAAATTCAACCGTAACTCCAAATGAAATAATTTATATATGAAAAATTATCAAAAAAATATGAAAAATCTGTTTATGGCATTCTCATGCATGTTTGAACAACTTACAGCCACTGTATATGACAATTTTAATCAATGGTATTTGAAATGCCTCATATGGAGTTTGAATTTGAACCTAGTGTTCAAACCAACTCCATTTAACTTGTTGATAGTTGCATTAGGCCAATCAACAGCATATTGCCATGTCACATTCATGCATCATATTGTTGCATTGCATTGTGTCCTTCTCTGTTTGCCGGTAACCGTCCACTCTCAGTCGATGATGTTTCCGACGACATGATCGATGACAGCGATGAAGAACTATATTATCTTCAGAAGTGCCACGCAAGAAAAACCACCTTGTTCATTCTGATACAATCCCACTCTCTTGCTCCTGCTCTCTTTTACTGCATTAGGACAACAATGATTCATCTGTTACATGCTGCGTTAGTTGAACCCCTTTCCTCTGCATGACCTGTCATTGCCATAGTAAATAGATGAAACCCACTAGCATGAGTAGGAGTTGTTTGAGCCCTGATGTGCCTACTCATTCTTGCTTGTTTGTCATGCCTGCTATTGCTTAGAGTTCTGTTAGGTCTGATTCATCGGGGATGAATTGGAAAGTGGTGAACATGTCCTAATGTGTGTGAGCTAAGTGTGTTGAACACGATTTGGTAAAGGTATCGATGAGAGGCCATGTAGGAGTACATGGTGGGTTGTTTCATTGGAACCGTCCTTAAGCACCGAGATCTGTATATGTGATTTAAGAACCAGCTAATACCATGCATTGGGCCCGAAACCAATGGACACTCTCGGCTTCTTAACCACCCTAGTTCTCTGTCCAGGAGTTGCAACTAGTTTCTGGTGTTTATAGGATATGTGTTGGCGGCCGTGCGTAGCGCTGACCCTAGGGGTGGGCTATGATGCGGTAGATACACCGTGGCCGGGCATGCCGGGCGCCCGTTTGGTGTCTCGGAACCCCTGTACACATTGTTCGGGGCCGTATGTGGAAACCTCGGCCGGACTCCCTGCGGATGGAACCTGGATAGGCGATAAACCTGGACTAGAGACTTGAGTGTTTAGGTAGGCCATGGCCAACACCCATGTTGGGCTTCCGCTTGAAGGTTGCCGAGTACATGTCGTGTAAACGACGGTAAGTGGTTAGAGCGTGTATGTAGAAGTACACCCCTGCAGGGTTAACATCATCTATTCGAATAGCCGCGTCCGCTGTAAAGGACTACTTGGTTGCCTATATAGTTCATAGACAAGTGAAAGTGGATACTCTAAAATGCGCAAGATAAGCGTGAGTGCTATGGATGGCGTTCTCGTAGGGAGACGGGAGCGGACCCATAGTGGTGTACTGATATGGTGAATATGTGGACTCATGTGCACCACCTAAAAAGAGTTGCTTGCAGTCGTAGTTCAGGTTAGCCACTGAGTCAAAGCTAGCTTGCTGAAGTTAAACTCCACCACCCCCCCTTGTTGATACCGATGCATATGTAGTTAGTTCTGATGTAAGTCTTGATGAGTACATTTGTACTCACGTTTGCTTAAATTATGTTTTGTAGAGAGACGTCAGTCTCGCTAGTAGTTCCGTGTGGACTTCGACGTTTAGCTTGCTACCTCAGCTACAATCTTGTGCCCTTGGCAGGATCTGGTAGATAGTCAGGCTTCTTAGCCTTTTTCATTTGTAGATGTCTGTACTCAGACATGTTAAGCTTCTGCATGTGCTTTGATTGGTATGCTATGATTGTTGGGTCATGAGACCCATGTTTGTAATTTCTCGCTCCTTGGAGCCTAATGAATAAATACTTGAGTCGTATAGTTATATTGTGATGCCATGTTGTATTTACACATATCAAGCATATTGTGTGTATGATTGAAATGCTTGGTATGTGTGGGATCCGACAATCTAGTTGTTTATCCTTGGCAGGCTCTCTTATGGGGAAATGTAGTCTAGTGCTTCCATGAGCCATAGTAGTCTGCTACAGCCCGATTCACCAGAGTCCTATTAGCCCAGCACTACTGCTGAGGACACTTGACTGGCCGGCATGTGTTTCACTTCGTTCCTGTGTCTATCCCTTCGGGGAAATGTCACACGGTGACATCCGGAGTCCTGCCTAGCCTGCTACCGCCCGAGTTCCTCGGAGTCCTGTTAGCCCAGTGCTACATCCCTGATTCACACGCTGTTGACCGACATGCTCAATGTGATTCATGTATGCCTGTCCCCATAGGTCTGTGCCACTTTGGGTCCATGACTAGCCATGTCAGCCCGAGTTCTCTGTCATATGGATGCTAGCAATACTATCATATATGTGAGCCAAAAGGCGCAAACGGTCCCGGGCCATGGTAAGGCGACACCCGTGGGAATACCGTGCGTGAGGCCGCAAAGTGATATGAGGTGGAATCGGGGTCCTGACATCTTTGGTATCAGAGCCTGACTGCCTGTAGGATTACCAAGCCAACTGGTCGAAGGCGAGTCTAGAAATACTTTAGTTATGTAAGGGAATTGATTGTGGAAGGGAACGTAAGGCTATTTTTACTCCTTTACCTTATGCCCTTCTGCTCTGAGTCAACCTCTTCTTTTCTACGGGGGTTAAGAACTAGGCTTCTCTTCTATCTCTCAGGATGACGTGTTACTAAACCGTAGTTACCTAGGATTGTTGGGTTCAAGCCTCAGTTCAGTTCCTACTACTTCCATATGTTCATAGCTGGCCTCAGAATCTTGAGTTTGTGATGTTGAGTGGCTATGCCACCATTTTTGTAGGTTGTCTCAATTTTTTTGAGCAATTACAGCCATTATGCTGTCCGAGTCATCCTAGGTTTCTAAATAGTCTGATGCACTTGCAAATATTTCCTCCATGTTCCCGTTGTATTCTTGGGCCAGATTAAGCACACTAATCGGTGTGTTGAGGTACTCCATTGCCTTAACGTGTATGTTGGCGTTTGTATTATGACCCTAGATGTCCTCGAGATTTTAGCAATGCTTCCGTATCCCCAGTGTGATGATTCTGGCCATCATTCTCGAAAGCATCCCGTGATGCCATGTAGTATTAGGTATTCTATTCATGGCTTCTTGAACCCGAGATTCACCCTACTTACCTCATGTTGATAGTGTTGCTAGTTCCTTTAGGATATTAGTAACCTTTGCGATAGTCCTCGAGGTCCGTGGTATTTCCTTCTTCCAAATACCATGAACTACTTATGGCAGAAGTTCTTTGAACCAAAAGATCACAACAAGAGTGCTCTTGAGGAGTTCTCCATTCCGCATTGTGAATCTGCCAGTCCTACCTTTCTGCATGGATTATCTGGAAGAAAAATGTTGAGCTTCACTTGACATACTAATCTTTGCATCAACAACTCTGAAAAACATATGTTCCTTTGGGTTGTCCCTCTTTAGATGTATCATGATCCCCGTCTATCAATTTGTAGTCAGGAGTAGTCGTGCACTCATGTGTCAGGTCCGCATTGGCACAGGTGTCACTCATCCAATGGGTGAGACACGCCTATGATATGTTGACATGTGGACCAACCCATCAAGAATAAATGGGCCGGCCTAACTGAGGCCCACAAGATTTTGTGGACCATAATGGGCCGGCCTAGCTAAAGGCCCACGAGATTTTGTGGACCATAATGGGCTGGCCTAGCTAAAGGCCCACAAGATTTTGCGGGCCATAATGGGCCGGCCCAGGTAAAGGCCCATAAGGTTTTGTGTGCCATAATGGGCCGGCCCAGGTAAAGGCCCACAAGATTCTTGCGGATCATAATGGGACGGCCTAGCTAAAGGCCCACGAGATTTCATCGACATTAATGGGCCGGCCCAGCTGTAGGCCCACAAGATTTTGAGGACCCTAGTAGGCCAGCCCATTAACTGGCTGCCATGTTTTGGGCCAAATGACGGCCCATATTTGATCCGGTCCATTAATGGCCTGCCACGCTCCAGGCCTAATAGTGGCCCATATCGGATCCGTCCCGTTAAAAGCCTACCACGTTCTGGGCCAAATTACGGCCCAGATCAGGTCCGACTCATTAAGAGGCTTTGGGCCCAACCTACATCGTGATTGCATGACGGCCCGATTATGTACCGTAATTTTACAGTTTGGCTGGTTTACTGCGAAGACATGATATATATACAGTAAAATAACTGCAGCATCGTGAATAAGAAAAAACCTAGACTATACAATAAATAAATTATGGCATATTACATCCACTAGGCATCAAAGTTCACCACTATGATAATAAAGCACAAGCAGACAGCAGATTACATACACTGGGCATCAAAGATCGCCACCAGTGCAAATAAACACTCCAACAAAATAATATACAAAACCGACAGCACTTCAATAGAGTTCAAGAAAGGTTAGCCCTGCTGGGAGCTGCAGCGCAAGCAGCTAAGCAAGATGATGAGACTGCGCTTGTTCAACACTTATATCTTCCTCACTCTGAAAGATAAACAAGCAGACAGATGACAGGTTTTGCACATAAAAGTATCAGTGCTGACAATTCATCACATTCCTTTCTGACGAATAAAGTGACACAGTTTAAAATTGCATTAACACAATATGGTATTGTTCAGGTCAAGACATGGCAGGAAATGACATTGTGAAGGAGTTGGCAGCTTCACGACACCACTGGATTACAGATCATGAACTCATAAGTATCAATGGTTAGTGTGCTCTCAATTTATACCATTTCAGATTGGCAAATAAAGAGATGGCTTAAATAATAGTAGAATGATATGACATTGTTCATAGTTAAGACATTGCAGAATATGACATTGTGATGTAGAGGGTAGGTTCACCACACCACTGGATTACAGATGAAGAACAGAAGCATACATGCAGTGCAAAAGAAGATCACTTGCTCTGTATAGTTTAATTTACATGGCATGAAGAAGGAACTTGGTTGTACAATTGAAACCTTAAATTGAGAAAGGACAAACTTTTGTTTATGAACTACATAATAAACTTTAAACAAGAAATTTGATGCAAACACCAAAAATAAACAGCTGCTGCAGTCATGCCTAACCAAATATATACAACAAAGTTTGAAGGCTTGAGATGGACAAACTTACATTATTGGTGAAGACATGCTCTATAAAGGCCTTGTCCATGCTGATGGGGGGGATTCAAGAAGTTTACCACAGAATCTTCTTCAAAAGCATTTCCTTTATTCTACATTTTGTTAAGAGTAAATATAGATGTGATAATATACGAAAAATGGAGAATATTTAAGATAAGATGAAGAGTCATGCTACATAACCAAGTAGCTATAAATGTAAGTGCAGCGATACAGGCGAAAGGTACAACCAAGAGCAATGCACACCTAAACTTCTTCAGTACCAACCTTATGGTAAGAGTTAATATAGATCTCATGTGTAGAAAATGGAGGGCAAAGGAAAATAACCTGCAGAGTGATGGTACATGAACAACTACCTGTCATTATAAGTACACTGATAAAGGACGGCATGTACTTATAAGAACAATGCAGAGCTAAAAAAATATTGGCATTGGATATATTCTACACTAATGTAACCATTCATATAGATTAGATAATTTGGAGCGAACAATTGATAAAGAAGCTATCATGCATACTGCTGTCACATAATGAACTAGGTTTGTATGCAAGTACAATGATACAGGACAATAGGTACTAACAAGAGCAAAGCAGTGGGCAGCATATTTGCGATATCCTGTCATTCTTGTCAAACCAAAATTCTTCTTCGAGCAGATTTCCTGCAAAAAAGATCCGTAAGGCACATGCGGAAAAGTAGAAGTTCAAATTGTCATGTGATTTCATAGACAGTACCTCATCCTGGGAACGAGACCAGTGCATAACAAGGTTTTTCCATTCAATGTCTTCTAAATTTAGCACAGGAGACTTCACCGGAAATTCGTTCATAGACTTTCCATCAAAGTGTTATTTCCTCAGGTAACACCGATACTGCTGCAATGCTTCCTTGAAAAGAACAAGCAAGTTTTGCTCGTCATGACTATCCAGATTGACCCTCGCCTAGTTACAACAATGTAATGTAAATCATTGATGTGTTCAATTAGCAGAAAACAGGAAAATAATATCCATGAATAATAGCACTTACATGTAAGTTGGACAGGAAGATGTGAAAATGGTCTTTGTCTTCACAATAATCTTCCCATGATGGGAATATATGCACGTAGTCCCTAACAACATTGAAAGCATTGTCTTTTAAACTGGGAATAAATGGAATGGGGTTCCATTCTGTAGGAATTGGCCGTCTCTGCAGTTGGGATAGGTCTTTGGCCGGTGGACCTGCTGTACTTTTTGCTGGAGTAGGATTTTTCTGTGGTACAGCTGGTGCTATGGCAAATGAAATCGGTATACCTTTTGCTGGAGTGCAGGTCCTGTGTGGTGGGGCTAGTGGTGTGGCCAGTGAAGTATGGGTACAGTCTCCTGGAGTCGGTCCTACATTTTGTGTCACTGGTTGTACATCCAATATAAGTGGGGTGTTGTCTGATTTCTCCGGCACCACCACGTTTTTGAAGGACTTTGCTGGTGCTCCTTCAGGTTCGGCAATCACCCTCTTCCTTGTTGATGTGATGCACAAGAACAACATTTGAGTGGAAAAACATGGTATGATGACAGATGGAATATGTATTGACAATGGATGGGCATGGCATCTCGACATATATGATGAGTAAACTAAGCAGATGGTGGTGCAACAAAGTAGAAGAAATTCAAGACAACATATGCAAGATACCCACAATCAATAAAACATTGCCAAATTAGAACAGGCACATTGATGGGTGAATAGGACAGGCCATCTTCCTTTGACTCCTCGAGGTTAGAATAGTCATTAGGATCATATTCTGAACAAGAATCAACAGGTGGGGAGCGTATGAGTTTCAATGCATCCAGAATGGCACTCAATGCCTTGGTGCCAATTTTTTAAGTCGTTGCAGTGTTTTTCTTCAAGATTGGACTGCTACTAGTGTGGCACAAAGCAGCTACACAGATCATAGTGTAGATATAACGGGAAAATGTTAAGCATCAGAGTAAAATCAGCAATGTGGAACTTGCTGGAATATATGCGCTAGTATTGCTGGTACGGCTAGAAAGGCTTCGGATACCAGCTCTCTTCAAGTGAAGTTGCGGTACTGTTAATATCAGTATAACTCTCAAAGGCGACAAAGCTCCCCGCATTTCCTTGCTATTCTTATAGGATTCAAGTGGGCAGGCCACTACAAATCCTATTCCTATGTTTACAAGATCCTACGAATCAAAGAGGCTCAAAGGGTCCATCACAACCGACCGTATAGACCTCTACACCACAAATTTCCCTACTCATCTTCAGTACAAGGAACATACTGTACTACTATCATACTCCCTCCGTTCCAAAATATAAGTCTTGGTAGATATTTCCACTATGGATCACATACAGATGTATAAAGATACATTTTAGAGTGTAGATTCACTCATTTTGATCCATATGTAGTCCATGGTGGAATCTATACAAAGACTTGTATTTAGGAACAGATAGAGTACATGTTAAACAGGAACGGAAGAGGAACATGGTAAAGAAGAAGAAGCAGATTTTGGATAATAAAATGTTGGTTGCACAGTGCCCACACATGATGAACCAGAGCGGATTAAGAATGCAACTCCCAGCTGTCGCTCGACCATTTCAGGCGGTTGGATGAAGATCCTACGTCTCCTAACCCTTCTTCTTCCTCGTCTCTAATTCTTCCCATACAGAACACCGCACGGGCCGCCGGCCGGACGACCGCCCCCATCGCATGTGTTCCTCCACCAACCCCACCCCCACCCCCGCCCCAACCCCCACCCGCGTTGAGTTTTCTTCGTTCAGCGAGGCCCCACAACCAGCCGTGCCCCTTCGATCGCACCGGCGAACTCCGACGAGCTCTGAAAAATTGACTGACCCAATTTTGAAATTTAGTCTACTGTGATTTAACTAGTGTGGAATATAAAAGGGGAAAACCATAAGCGTTGGGAGTATAGTGTTGAGCGTGCCATGGCGGATCTGAAGGTGCAAACCGGACAAAGGAAACTTCACAACCAAGACAAGAAATCAGAGTAAAGCAGTGGCGATCTATTTTCTTGCTGCGATAAATAAGTTGAGCAGATACGAAAGAGTACCGCCTCTGGTGCGGCGCCGTGTACGCATCTACTGAGAATTTGATGGTGCTGCGGTAGCGATGGCTGTTAGCGGCGTGGAAGCAGATCTAGGAGGGTAGACAGTGGCGGCAGGGCACGGTGGACGAGACGGTCGTAGGAGCGGTGCCGGCAAGGTGGACGACGGCGGGGATGAAGAGAGAGGACGGGATGCAAGGATCCCGGTCCGAAGCCATGGATGACAGAGGTTGATCTCTTGTAATGGACGGCAGCGTCGGGGTATCAGCTCCGGCATGGTGGAGGAGGACGGTGGTGGATGGGTTGGTGGACGGCGGCGGACGGAAGAGGGTGGGGTGGAGAGGGTGTTTTGGCGCCCACGGAGTACGAATGGGGAAAAGGAAGGTAGAGAGGAAGGGGGGAACCATGTATTCAGGGAGCGCTTGTCTCAAATGCGAGGAAATTTACAAACTTAGCCCCCATTTCAAATTTCTACTACATCACAACAACATTAGTGGGTTTGGGATAGGACGGTAATCTCGCATACACCGAATATTTGCCGACGAGAGTTTGTTTTTGGCGCCCACCGTGTATGAATATGAGTCGGGGAGGGAGTCGATTACGGCCGAGGACACACTTGGAGAGGCAGTTACGTCACGTTTGGGTGAAATTACAAACCTACCCCTATCGAAACCTATAGAAATCCAGCAGATAGGCTTTGCATGGCAGGGATAGGCAGTAGTGATTTCCATCTCGCAGATTTTGGTTTCGGGCGGTTACTGCAACTTTCCCCGCTTCATTCAAATTTTACAGAGTGCACGTTAACCATGCCAACTCAATTCGAATCCTGTTTGTATTCTATTTTTTCGGGCATGATCCATTTTCAATTGGAATTACATTGTATATACATAATTTTTTTATATATACTTTCAAAAGCACAACAAAGAATTCTGCTCCTTTATATGTATAATATGATTTACAAATACAACGATCTCGAAATCTTAAGGTTTAATTCAAAAAAATATAACCAAATTATGTTCTACTAAAATGTATGGATCAGTAATATCTACATATTAAATAACATAGATGTGCGTGAATTCATATGAGTATGCATGTTTGATAGATCAATTTTGGTTCGAGTATGGATTACATGTATCATCATCTCGAATTCAAATATTTAAATCCCTTTTTTGTTCACTCCTTTCACGCCCATCTCTCTCGCATGCATGCTCCTTCAGGTAGCTATCACTCTCTTTTCTCTAGCTCACCCGCACGCTCACTTCATGTTTCTCCTATCCTCGGAAACATGGTCTCTCGACGTCTCCCTTGAGAAGTGTCACACTCTCCCTATCATTATACATTACATGGTTTTCATTATCTCTCACGTCTCTATTGTTCTCTGGTATCACTCGGTACCTAAGCTTTATTTTTCACCGCCACACACACAGTCTCCACTCGTCTTTCACTTTGTCTTTCTCTCTATGGGATTCTCTCAGACACCCTATATGTCTGCACATATGACTCATACCACTAAAATTACTCTCTCTCTCTCTCCTGTAGACACAACATTTGTTGCGGTCTCCTTTTCGTCTCCATCCTAGGCTGACATTATTCATTTGTTTACCGATCAGACAACCCCAACTACCGTCTCCTCTCTCTCTCTCTCTCTCACAGACACACACACACACACACAACTCCTGCTTCCACTCCCCTTCCTGACTACCGTCTCTCTCTCTCACACACACACACAAAACTCTCGCTTTCGCACCCCGACTCGTATTTCTCTCACAAACATTTATCGACTAGCTAGCCTCTAGATAGGTTTATACACCCGCACACTCGTGCTTCCACCATCGCATACATGTCTCTCTCCCGCTCCTTGTATCTATGTAGATTTTTCTTCCCTTCTTGAGGCACGCCCTCTCGATCATCCACACACACACTATCGCCTCATTTTAAGCTGATACCCATCGCACACACACTCCTTGTGTCTTTGTCACACATGCACTCCGTCCTCCTCCACTCTCCCTCTCTCTCACACACACATGGGCTTTTTGCAACAACTAGCAAGATCCCCATGCGTTGCACGGAACATCAACATGGATTTGTATGAGTAGTTTATCTTGTGGGGAAAAGGATGAACGAGGGAAGGCCTTATTTGCAAATGTGGAGAGGGGTATGGGTATCTTTTTACAAAATTGCCATAGTTTCCTTCCTATCCGTCAGATATAGATCGGACGGCCTATATTGCAGGATGGCAGGCACACGATCATCACCGACAATGATTTTTATAAGAGTAGGGATAAAAAATAGAGTTGGTGATGATGGTGGGCCTACCATCCTGCAATGTAGGTCGTCCGATTTATATCTGACAGATAGGAAGGAAAATATGGCAATTTACCCGCACTCTTCACCACATTTGTAGATAAAGCCTTCCCTCGTTCATCCTTTTCTCCCACAAGATCTTGATGTCCCGTGCAACGCACGGGCATCTTGCTAGTAAGAGTAGAAATTAGACATATACCACTTCTCCAATCTTGAAACCAAAACATTCCTCCCTTATGTCATCAAAACCGCCAAAGGAATATATTTTGAGTGAAACATAACATATTTTTAGTGATATAAGTATTTCAAAACTAGACTGTTTTTTCTATCAAGTCAGTGAATATGTATTAATCTACTTTGATCATGTGGCAGCGCACTGGCACATTGCTAGTAGTTATTATAATTTTTTGGACACCAGACAAACGGTGGAGTACATATACGAAGAGAAGAGGCGCACGCACGCAGTCGGCCTCTCGCTGTCTCGCACACATGAGTGTTACGTAAAGGCGACGTTAAGAAATAAACCCTAAAACCCTAGGTGCACGATTGCTGCATTCGTGGGTACCGGGTACGTGGTGGAGCACCTTTGTAGGAATAGTTAGCTCGCGTGATAATTTCTTCCGTAGGAGTTGATGGTCGGGACCACAGGTGAACAACTTGGAGCGCGGTTGCTCGCCAGTTGCCACAGATCGAGCAGCCACGTTTAAAATATCATTTTTTAGCGCGGTTAAGAGTTCTGATTTTCAATCGCGCGTTATAAGTAGTAAGTAGTTTTTAGAATGATTGGTATGGAGCAAAAATGGAATTCATAGTACTACGTACCTCCTTGGTGTATGGTTGTATGGTTTTTTTTTGCGATGGAGGTTGTATGGGTTTATGTTGTGAGATGTTGAACTTGGTAGTTCTAGGGAAAATACTATGGTTTAGATTTAAATGCTAGTTTTCAGTAATGAAAATCGGAAGGGGAAACCCTTCTTTGATTAAAAAAACTACTACCTCCATTCTGGTTTACTAGTCCCCTTCGTACTTTGGGAAAAGTTTGTCCACGAATTTTACTTGTAAAATGTGAATGGAAAACGAGATGCATGCATGAACACTAGTTACTCTAACCTCCCTCTAACCCCCTCTCTTCTTTAATTCTTTGCCACATTAGCATGTTTGCTATTCCCGTGTGCATGATACCAGCTAAGATACCACCATTATGGCCAGCCTTAATCATCGCATGCTATAATTTAGTGCACCTTGAAATATGAACATGTGTGGGTCGTGTATGTTTTTAATGACTTGAGACTATACCTAGCCCGACATGCAAGATGACTTATTATGCACCGATCCCCATACCCGCAGGAAGCCCGTTCGTCTCCAAATCTTTTCCTCTCCATGTGTGGAAACAATATGCCTGCCAAACTCTCCTTCTCCCTCCGGTGGTCCCACCACTCCACCCCATGTGGAAAAATCTGCATGCATGACTCTACCCCCCATGCTCGTCCAATCCATTGTGACCAACAATATTTCCACCCCTTCACTCCCCCGTAATTTACTCCAACAAATATGCCCACGTAGCTGTTACTTAACTGCAGGTGCATTGGGTCACTAACATATGGGCCCAACAGGGGTCTGGCCCACATGTCAGTGACGCAACTGGACCAACAGTTAAGACAATGCAGCTCAGTCCATATCTTACACAGGTGTGCCATTGCTCGATATAAATATTGCGCCTCCCATGAGATCGCTATCTCCTCCCCCTCACATTCACGTTCATCGCTATCTCCTCCTCCTCTCTCTCACGTCGACCACCATGGCATCGCCCCTCCCAAGCCCTAGGAGCCCCTCGCTGCAACACGCGGACGGTCACGCGTCGCCGTTTCGTTCCTCGACGCCACTAGTTGAGGAGGACGCGTCGGTGTTCTGCTCCTCGCCGCTACGTGACGCGTCGCCGTTCCGTTCCTCGCTGCCACTAGTCGAGGAGGACGCATCGGCGTTCCACTCCTCGCCGCAATGTGACGCGTCGCCGTTCCGTTCCTCGCCGCCACTAGTCGAGGAGGACGCGTCAGCGTTCCGCTCCTCGCCGCGAGGCGTCGAGGTGGACGCGTCGGCGTTCCCAGTCTCGCCAGCACGCATGTCGGAGGATGCGTCGGCTCCCCGGTACAAGGAGAACGCCGCGCCGCCCGCCGAGCCCCCAAGCCTTGAGGAGCTTTGGAAAGAAATGGATGTTGCCTTGTGGGAGGCTTTGCCTCCAATAGAGCGCGCCAAAATAGAGGTGGAGAAGAAGGCCGAGGAAGAGAAGCGCACCGCAGAACAAGCTGCCTGGGAGGCCTATGTCGCGTCCGAGAGAGTCAGGCGATTTGCTCTTTGGCAGAAGGCTCGTGCGAGGGCCGTGAGGGTGGCGGAGGACGCCCGTGTCGACGCCCTGAGTGTAGTCAGCCCCAAGCGCCTCATCTACGCTTCGCGGTACATGGACCGGGTGCACGCTTCTAGCGAGAGGAGTACCTATTGGCGCCGGATCACCGCACCGGTGAGATCGCGCTCGTCCACCGGCAAGCCGCCAATCAGCACCTCGCGAGTTGCGAGGCTGAGGAAGAGGCATTGTGTCGACGCGCTGGGAAACGGCCGCACACCAGGGCACTCGTGACGTGCCGCAAGCGATCCTGCGAGCGATGTGGCTTTTAGGAGGTGTACAATTTTTGTTTCGTAAGGCGATCTCATTAGTTTTGGGACGCAAATGATAAACCCCGAACGTTCAAGAATTTTTAGTGTCCTTAATTAAGTATGTAAAAGGGAAAGTTTGGAAACCTTGTTTATTCATACGCATTTTTCAAGTACGTGCATATAGCACAAACTTTACTATATACTATCGCACTACACGCCTCTCTTGATATATGCTTGCAGACTGTGCTACTCCCTCCGTCTAGGTCAATAAGTCATCTTTGGTTGTGCACCATGACCAAGAAGGAGGGAAGACTTATACACCTAGACGGAGGGATGTAACGGCCTCGATGCAGCTATATCTCCCACGTGTCGAAGCACGACTTAGAGGCATAACCGCATTGAAAGCAATGTCGCAAGTGAGGTAATCTTCACAACAACCCATGTAATACATAAGGGAAAGAGATACATAGATGGCTTACAATCGCCAGTTCACACAAAACAAGAATAGCATTACATTCATCCAGATACAATCTAGGTCCGACTACGGAACCAAAATAAAAGAAGACTACCCCAAATGCTACACAGATCCCCGATCGACCCCAACTGGGCTCCACTACTGATCAACTAGAACGAAACAACACAAAGGACAAGATCTTCATCGAGCTCCTCCTTGAGCTTGGTTGCGTCATCTACACGGTTCACCGGCACCTGCAAGCTAGTTTTGTAAGTATCTGTGAGCCACGGGGACTCAGCAATCTCACACCCTTGCGATCAAGACTATTTAAGCTTAGAGGAAGGGTAATGGTATGAGGTGGAGCTCCAGCAAGCGACTAGCATATATGGTAGCTAACATACGCAAATGAGAGCGAGAAGAGAAGGCAAAAGCATGGTCGAGAAACTATGATCAAAAGTGATCCTAGAACAACCTACGTCAAGCGTTAGTCCAACACCGTGTTCACTTCCCGGACTCCACCGAGAAGAGACCATCACGGTTACACATGTGTTTGATGCATTTTAATTAAGTTAAGTTTTAGGTTATCTACTTAAGTTTTAAGTTTTATGTGTTTGATGCATTTTAGGTTAAGACTATTTAAGCTTATGGGTAAGGTAAAGGTATGAAGTGGAGCTGCAGCAAGCGACTAGCATATATGGTGGCTAACCTATTCGCAAAAGAGAGAGCGAGAAGAGGAGGCAAAGCACGATCGAGAAACTATGATCAAGAAGTGATCCTAGAACTACCTACGTCAAGCATTACTCCAACATCGTGTTCGCTTCCCGGACTCCGCCGGAAAGAGACCATCATGATTACACACGCGGTTGATGTATTTTAATTAAGGTCAACTTTAGGTTTTCTACAACTGGACATTAACAAATTCCCATCTGCCCATAACCGCGGGCACGGCTTTCGAAAGTTCAAATCCCTGCAGGGGTGTCCCAACTTAGCCCATCACAAGCTCTCACGGTCAACGAAGGATATTCCTTCTCCCAAGACAATCCGATCAGACTTGGCGTCCCGGTTACAAGACATCCTCGACAATGGTAAAACAAGTCCAGCAAGACCACCCGCGGTGCCAACAAATCCCGATAGGGGCTGCACATATCTCGTTCTTAGGGCACACCGGATAAGCTAAGCGTACGGGAGCCAACGTAACCCAAGTTGCCAAGGGACGGCCCCGCACGGTGCTCTGGGTTGGACCAACACTTAGAGAAGCACTGGCCCGGGGGTTTAACTAAAGATGACCCTTGAGCCGGCCGACCCAATGGAAAGAAAATTCTAGGTGGCAAATCATAAAACCAAGGTTGGGCCTTGCTGGAAGAGTTTTATTCAAGGCGAACTATCAAGGGGTTCCCATTATAACCCAACCGCGTAAGGAACGCAAAATCTGGGAACATAACACCGATATGACGGAAACTAGGGCGACAAGAGTGGAACAAAACACCAGGCATAAGGACGAGCCTTCCACCCTTTACCAAGTATATAGGTGCATTAATTAAATAAGAGATATTGTGATATCCCAACAATAATCATGTTCCAACAAGGAACAACATCTCCAATCTTCACCTGCAACTAACAACGCTATAAGAGGGGCTGAGCAAAGCGGTAACATAGCCAAACAACGGTTTGCTAGGACAAGGTGGGTGAGAGGCTTGGTTTAACAATATGGGAGGCATGATAAGAAAGTGGTAGGTATCGCAGCATAGGCATAGCAAAAGAGCGAGCAACTAGCAAGCAAAGATAGAAGTGATTTCGAGGGTATGGTCATCTTGCCTGAAATCCCGCAAGGAAGAAGAACGAGTCCATGAAGAAGACAAATGGATGTAGTCGAACGGGTCCTCACAAATGCGACGTTATCGGAACCAACCTGAAGAAGCAACATCGGAAAGAAGCACACAACATAGTAAACAACCAACACATGACCATGGCATGATATGCGGGATGCGGTATGTGATGCATATGCATGATTTGGAAAGGAATTATTTAACCTGGCCCCAACTTGGAAATCCAAGAGTGCCACTATAAAGGTGAGTTGATTTTGGTTGAAATAGATATAAAGATCGTTGGAAACTGATGCACGGTTTGCAAATGGCAAGCAAAACAAATATGGCATCGGTCTGCGATAAACAGCATGTAGCCATCTAAATGCATCAAGATAAATATGCTACAGCACCCAAACATGGAAACAAAATACATGGAAAGGATCCACTCATGATTCTTGACAAAACATTAACATTGAGCTACGGCTCATTCACTCAATAGCAAGCTCAAACAAGCATGGCAAAAGAGCAAAAGATTGCATGTTTCAGACTTAATGGATTTAAGAGCATATCAGGAATTTATCATCAGGAAGCAATGTTTAGAGCATGATAACTACATGCTACAGGAACATATCATGGAAAAGAAAGGCATGTAATGAAGCTACTCAAAGCATATAACAAAAGTCCCTTAGTGACCATAAGCCAAAAGGGATCAGAAAATACAATTGCAAGCATGTGAACATAGCAAAAACATAAACAGATTCAGACTTAGTGAAAAACTGGAGCATGGCAAAACAGTTAACAAGTAGGCATGTTTACGAGCTCGATGCACTCACTACAAAGAATATCATGATAATCTAAGCTTACACCCAGAAAATAGACATGTCATAGAAGCTAGACATGGCAAGAACAACAACATAGCGTGCATGGATCAACAACAACAACCTCAGCAAAATCGCTAAATATGTTAACAATCTGCCAGGAACATTTATAGCAAAAGTAGAGCTCCATTGACTCAAGCTAGGGTGCTCCATAAATGCAAACAAAGACATGGATGGATAGGGCACCACAATATCTACAAAACATCCTTACTGATCATGCTCAAAAGAGGCACGGATCACTAGGAAACAACATGAGCATATGGCATAAAAATAAGGACAGGACAAGGATTTAGAGAAATTCTAAGTCCCTGAAATCAGCATCATTGAGTAAGCTACTTTGCATGCTTGTGCTAGTCCCCACAAAGATCAAAAAAAATACATGGCATACACCCCTATAAATATGGCATGGCATATAACAAAACACATGTAGAGCTCAGGATCATAGCATGCACACATTAAACATGGCAACAATGACAAAAGTGCATTTGCTGAAACAGATCTGACATAATCATCACATAGCCCTCTTCCAGCAGCATTTCGGGCATCAATATGAGCTCAAATGAAAATGATGCAATGAGATGAAATGATGTACTCGTTGAGATGAACATTTTGATATGCTCCATGCAGGAATCGGAGCTACGATGAGGGAGTTATGGTGCAATGCAAAATGCATAAATAACTGGGATCCGGGGACTTGGAAGAATTTTGACCTCTCGGGGAAAGTCAACGGGACGGAGGGATCCGGGACGACGAGATCCGGGACGTGGGGGAGGTGTTTGGTTGGGGGTGCTGGTGGATCTCATCCACCAAGCGTCCAGATCTGGCCGGAGTGGATCGAAGTCCGGTGAGGTGCCGATCTTCGGCGAAGAGGGCGGCGAGCTCCGGTGATGTAGCAGCGGGGTGGCACCGGAGGGTGACGCGGTGGAGCGTCGAGCTCCCGTGGCGGAGAGGCAGAGGCGGAGGCGGCCATTGACGGAGATCAGGGCGTGGTTCCGATGAAAGGCATGGCGGGGCCGAGCGGTGCGGCCGGCCGGTCGAAGTGCGGCAGGGAGGCGAGGCGCCTCGGGCGCGTGGAGGTCGCCGGCGGCGACGGGCGGCTGCGCAAGGGCGGTGGCGCGCTGCGGCGACGAGCGGCTGCACCAGCGATGGCGGATAAATCCGGCGAGCAGCGGGACCGGCCGGCTTTGGAGAAGACGGCGGGACGACGCGGGCCGGGCGGCGACGAGATCCGGGCTCGCGCTGGTCCCGGATGGGCTCCGCGGGCCATGGCGGCGGTGGAATGGCGGCATGCCACGTGGCGCATTGTGGTTGGTCGGAGTGGCGGTGGCTGGACATGTCCGGGTGGGGGAAAAATGTCCGGCGGCGCGGGGAGGATGAAGTTAGGGTTTCGGGGAAAAAGATCCGAAACGAAAATGAAGGGGTCTATTTATAGAGGTAGAGGGAGCTAGGAAGCTCCAAATGAGGTGTGGTTTGCGGCCACGCGATCGTGATTGAACGGCCTAGGTGATGGAGGAGGTTTAGGTGGGTTTTGGGCCAGTTTGGAAGGGTGTTGGGCTGCAACACACATGACGCCTTTTCAGTCCCTCGGTTAACCGTTGGAGTATCAAACGAAGTCCAAATGGCACGGAACTTGACAGCCGGTCTACCGGTAGTAAACCAAGGCCGCTTGGCAAGTATTGGTACAATCCGAAAACGTTTAACCCCCACACACGAAAAGAGGTAGAAAGGACCACCAGAGGACATAGGAGCGCCGGAATGCAAAACGGACAACGCAGAAAATGCTCGGATGCATGAGACGAACACGTATGCAAATGCAATGCACATGAAGATATGATATGAGATGCATGACACGCAAGCAATGACAAGGAAACAACAGCAAATAACTGGAGGACACCTGGCACCTCGGTCTCGGGGTGTTACAAGGGAGTACTACTATTACTTATGTACGTGCAAATGCACGTTTTAACATTACAATGCAGCTTTTGTAAAAGTAGAGAAACATCACTAGTCAAGCTTGTGAAACGATTCAATGCAAAACAAATGCAAAAATGCTCATTTGATTGTTTACTTTTAGCTTCCTTCTCTGTGGTTATTTCTCTGTCGTACTTTGTACGGAGTATCTCATTGGTTGGAAAGGCATGCAAATTCCCAAACCGCTTCCTACACCCTGTATCGAATTTTTTGCCTAACAAGTTGTGTCGTGCAATTGGAATTCCAACTTGAGTACTACTACTAGTAGGAGTACCAGGGGCCAGTTCTTTTAGGCTTCTAGATTAGTAATCCCATAACTACTACCTCCGTCCTGGTTTACTGGTCCCCATTGTAATATGTGTCAAATTTTGATCATAAATTTAACTAATGAAATGTTATTGCATGTCACATGCACTACTCCATCCGTCTAGGTGAGTAAGTCATCTTAGAGCAAGGTTAATAGTAAAGCCTACTGCCGGCTCTATAGTAGAGCCATGTCACCTATAGACTGTATTTGAAAAAGTCCGTACAGTAGAATGGCTGTAGTGTTGGCTATACATTTAATGCATGCATGATGTGCTAGGCATAGGAAAGTGACAGGATTGGCTAGGGGGAGCTGAACGCCAGCCGTAGCGCTCGCATGGACTGCATGCAGGCTCCTTTTCCTCGTTGCTTGTGCTGTCGCCCGGTGACTCGCGAAGCGCCCGCTTGGTCCTTTCTTCTCACTTCTCTCTCCTCCAGCTATGATTTTGCTGATGTGGAAGATGATATAGCCTGCTGACTAGTCTCTATTGTACTTGCTCTTAGGCTGTGCACCGTGACTAAGGAGGAGGAGAAAACGAGAAACATTAATGTTTATTTGCTAATTAATAGTATTGCATGCAATGAACTAACCACTTCATGTCGTGTTTGATATCTTAAGTCATTAAAAGCATGCACACTCTTTATCTCTTATTGGTTGATATGTCAAGAAACAAGAAACGAGGTAGAAGTTAATGCACCGCGCCTAACTGTTTTGGGATTATTTGGTTTTCGTAAGATGACTTACACACCTAGACGGAGGGATTACAATGGTGAGGAATAAACCAGTTAAACTTTTGGTCAAAATTTAGCACAAATTACAATGGTGAGGAATAAACCAGGATGGAGTAGTAGTTTAGAACCCAAATAAATGAGTGAGGCGCCTTATTGTTACTCTCCACTATGACTAGTCTTGTGGAAAAAGCTGGGGAAGCCTCCAAAAGAACTGTCCCTAGGAGTAGTAGCTAGGGATCGAGTGTGCGAGATGAACCGGAGAAAGTAAATGCAGAGAGATGAAATGCAAACCGACGGAGGGATGTGATGGTTGCTTGTCTGTTTATTTTACCAGGCCACTTATTACTGGGAGTGGTTGGGTTTTGTGATATGACGGCTTTACTGCCGCGCCACGAGCAGGGTGAGAGGTGAGACTCTCGTGCAGCACCGCCCTCTACACTTGTACTACATCGGTCGTGGTTTATTAGTCCCCATTTGAATTTGACTGAAGATTTAATTGACAAAATGTTAGTGCATGTCAACAAAAACTATATCGTTGGATTCGTATTTGAACATAGTTTTGAATGATATAATTTTAGGTGACATGCATCAACATTTATCGTACTATATATAATGTTAGTTCAATTTTTGGTCGTACTAATCTATAGTAGTAAGGTGCCTGTGCGTTGCATCGAAGAGTGAAATGCATTGATCGAGGAGTTGTTTATTTTGACAAAGGATGTGGGGGTCATCTCATGTGTAACGGGTATCGATAGGTTTCTTCGGATATTATTTCTTCTCTAGAGCTCACAAACATCTGGGTGAAATAGATAAAAAGGTATCTTTTGCAAACAAAAGCATTCAACTATTCAACCTGCATCTAAAACTTGTGAAGAAATAACACTTATTGTGCTTTGCAAGAAATGATCTTTTCTATACTATCTATACTACTACTACTATATAGTGTCGAGTCCTGGATTGCACCTAGAGCATCAATCCTAGCAACTCATCTGCTAAAACTAACGGCTGATATTGGAGGGATTCGCAGTGAACAGTGCCCGTAGCTGAATCTACTTGGTTCTGGAACCGTCGCTGCACCGTGTCATACCTTCCTGAAAAGAAGACCTATGCCTCCTCTACTATGCTGTAATTGTTAGGTTGTGATGAGTAAAAAAAGAGTTGGTTGTGAGCCGATGTGAGATGGTCTGGAGGAGAAACTAAAGTTGAAGTAAACAATTTGTGGGTTCCACCACGTACTTTTTTTAATATTCTTCAAAAATTTCTGGATGACCGCATGCAGTAGTTGCATTTTGTACTACCAATTAGTAAATTTCCAAACTCTATTTCGTGTGCATGAACAATAGTTTTTTTGCTCGGAATTCATTTTTCAAAGTATTTTTTTGGTGGAATCACACCATACTGTTAAGACGTGCATTGCACGTGCATACACACTAGAAAGAATTAGTTTTTGAGTATCAATTGTTATTCATGTTGGCTACAGATGACATGGCACTTTCTTATAGTCAATAGTTGGCTATACTATAAAGTAATATTAACCGTGCCCTTATACACCTAGACGGAGGGATTAAATCAGGATGACTTGCAAGCGGGCAGATGAGATGTAAGAAATGGTTCATCATAAGTCTTTCACCACTACTGTAGTAAATATTCATACATGGAAGATTCTAGACTAAACCATAAACGGATACACTTTTATTCATGCGCGATACTCCAATAGAGCAAGATCCTGCATGGAAGTCTCCACATGCTTAGACAACGGATTACATTGAGCGAAGACTAATGATCAACATTTAACTTGATAATGCGTATGTCCAGGTGAACCTCCTTGGAGTCCCCGTGCACCGCGTCGGCGGGTAAAGGATGCCATGGGTTTTCCATGTCCACATTGGCAGGATAGTCCCAGCTCCCCAGAGTCCAAGTCCGTTCGATGAGGCTGGTGTCGCCGCCCACGCGACCCGGAGGGGTAGTAACACTGACCATACACCCGTACATCGGCCTCGTGTCAGTGTCAGTGTCAGTGGCGTCACCCCTGACGCACATTACAGAGACGGGGCGGTGGCCTGTGCGGGCCTCGCCGGTGCCCATGATCAAGAGGAAGATGTTGTCATCCTCCTTCGAGACTAGCAGGTGACGGTGATCCTCCAGCGACTCCGGCATGGTGAACGGGTAGCACGTCTCATACTTTATGTTCTTCGCCAAGGGCTGCTAGTGACCGCTGCACGCATCCGTAAGGTGATGCACCATGTCCGCCGGCGAGCCACAAAATGGCATCGGGCACTCATAGCAGTGGACGAAGGGCTCCTTGGAGGCATCGACCAGGCCGTCCATGAAACGGGAGTGGTTGTAGGGGATGTTGCGCCAGTTGAATATATGAGCAAGTTATTACGAGATATAATCCAAATAAGCACAAAATAAATCATGATGGCTATAACAGAGATGAAACTAATCATGTGGACTAGCACAGTAGTAGGATACAGAGTAGAAACATAAATTCTACCACGATTTCAAACTGGAAGGACAGAAACACATACGGTGCAACGGGAGCAGCACCGTTGGCGTTGATCTTGTCGCCCATGTCCAAACACCATGTAGACACGGGCCCTGTTTGGATACTCTAACTCTGTTAGAGGTTAGAGTTAGATTCTAACCTTGAACTAGCTCTGAACTAACTCTAACCAAAAAATGTTTGGATGGCAGGGTTAGATGGAGCGCAGATACGGCGAGGCACCTTCATGGGCGGTGCAAGAGGGAGGGAGGAAGAGGACGAGACGCCTTCATGGTCTTTGAGCACGGTTCGTAGTCGTTCCACCCTCGGGCATTGAAGTTTGTAACTATTTTAGATTAGAATATACTACTCCTCCGGTGCTAGTAGTAGAGCAGAGTCCTACTCTACTACTCTACTCACGCAAGTTAGGGCATATCACTGTAGGGAGTACTAGTATTGTGATCTCTCAAGCAAGTTGTCTGGTATCGACATGACCCTATGCTGCTGGTATGTGTCTCGTAAGTCTAGCGGCGTGCTGTAGTCATCATCACTTGTCCATTTACCGCAGCACATATTCGCTTCTCCATCTTTGTCCGCACATAATCTCGTACAATCTTCCATCCCCTCTAAGGCGCCTCCCCCCCTTGTCCGAAACCCACGCACTAACAATGGCAGAACCTAGCAGCGTCCACCGAAAGAGTGGCTGGAATTCGCTCCCCACAGAGGTAATCAAGCTCATTGTTTCACATGTGGACAATCTCAGTACCATGCAAGGATCATGATGGCAGCGCGGTTTCGTTCATCAGGCAAAATTGTGTGTACACAGCGTACCATGCGTCTCTGCATGCACCATGCCCCGATACGTGCCGCCACACTCTGCAACCCAAAGTAGGAGAGAGGGTTGCAAGTATCAGACTTTGACCTGCTGGCTGGAGTTTCCCCTGTCAGGCACCCATCTGGTTCAAGCCGTCAGCCAATCTCCACAGCTTAATAAATAGTAACGTCTAACTAAGCCAGTTAGTTAGATGCGTACACTTGGTGTAGTAGGACCTTTATTTAGTTTGATACATACACTTGTACTTTTTTGTAGCCCTTTTGTAATGATGGCTGATGTTTGGTTTGAAAGAGAGAGCTGCGTCTTCACTCTTCTGGCCTGCTTACTGCTTCTGTTGCACCCCCAACCCTGGTTGCTGCTGCTACTATTTTCAATGTATAATCAGTAGTATATTTTGTCTGTTGGTTGAATAAATGTGTTGTTAGAATGACAAACACAATGTTTTGGAAGTCATTGCACGGTTCGATCCTTTAGTGCCCCATACCGTACGTAGGGCATACTATTTTTTGTACGGAACACATTTTCCACTTGTTGATAACATGCAGCCCATTGATGAAGGCCCAATAGAGAAGCCCATAATTAACTGGCAGGGAGGCTCTCACATGAATCCGGCCAAGGTACATGCTCATGGTCCCCTAAACATAAATAAGTAAATAAATAAATAAATAAAGCTAAATGCTCATGCACCAGTTCTTTGGGAAAATAGGTAGCCACGTATTTCTTTTTGAAGAATACCCAAGCTAGGCCTATTTGTTTTCTCTGAATTACTGGGCTGCAAATCTTTCAAGACGACGAGGGATGCATTCCCGCCTAGCTTAAGAGTATGGTCAATGTCTGTTAAAAGTAATATCAAAAGGGGTTGAAAATTCCAAAAAAATTTATAGCAAATGGGATATAAGTTTCTTTTTTTGTTTTTGTGCTTCACTGATATCTTATACGTATTTCATTGGATTTAACATGACATAGTAATAATTTATTTTAGTATGGCTATTAATTTTGGGATTAAGAATATTTCGTTCCCCAGCAAAAATTTGCGAATTTTCAAAATTTCCCACATATTTAGTTAATTTTTTGACCCTGGTACTGACCAGAAAATGGCCAGCAATTCTAAAAATGGAAAACGGGCTGCAATAAATTCCATATGAATTAGAAAATGAGTAAAAATTATAAAAATAATAGCAAATGGGTTGTACACGCCACAGATTTCGAGGCTGGCTTGTTTACGCAAGGCTTTATCAGTGAACACACGATTCTAGCAGCAGTGACTGTTGGAAGTCCATCCAACGGCCGACGTGCTTCTTCAATCTCTGATCTTCCTGCTCCAGCCGCCTAAACTAGCGCTGGCGGGACTGCCTGCTCCCTCCTCTTGTGGGCCGTTGTGATGCCACACAAGCTTCCCCGGCCCACCCTACTCCCTCCGCTGGCCTGGCCGCACACAATCAACTGCCTCCTTATTACGCGAAAAAATATTCCTCCCACTAACATCTGGGGCACACCAGTTGGGAGGCTGGCCTGTGGGCCTACTAAGTTGACGCGTACGCAGGGCTTGTCAACTTAGTCAACAAACGATTCTAGCAGCAATAACCGTTGGATTTGAAACGAACGGTCCTGCTGCTTCTTCAATCGCTGCTCTTCTTGCACCAGCCGCCCAAACCAACGGGAGAGACCGCATGCTCCTGCCTCCAGTGGCCGGCTGTGGTGCCGTTGAGGCCTCATCGCCCCTACTACTCCCACCGCTAGCCAGGCCCTGCGGCGACGGCAGCCTCACACCATAGTCGAACCAGTGAACCCTCATACTGCTCTCCGCGTGGGCATCCACTTCCGCGTCTTCTCCGGCTCCGCATCGTCCCCTTCCAAGGCCTCGCCGTCGTCCACCGCCTTGGTGCTCTCGGCACGGCGTGGTCAACGACATTCCATCGGAAGTGTACTGTACGTGGAGAGGATGACAGCTGGGTCTACGGCCACAGCCCAGTTTTTTTTGTGATTTGCCAAGTAAGTCACTTTGTCAAGCCTGTTGGGCTGCAAACCCTTCAAGACGAGGAGAGCTTTCATTCGGCTGGCCGAGAAAATGGCCCATCGGTAATGAGAAATGGGTTGTACATTTTTAAAACACATCAAACCGGCAATTAGTTTCAAATATCTTTTTTTCATTTCGAGATTTTAAATTACATTAATTTTTATGCGTGGAGAATTTGTTGGATTTTATATTGATATACATTTATTTTTAAAATTAGTTTGAATGTGAGTCAAAATTTCGGGATTAAAAACAGTTCGGACCGCACCGAAATATGCAAAATTTCTTATAATTTTTTAACCATGGCCACAATATGGGCTGTAATGCTAACAAAAAGAATAAGGGCTCCAAAAATACCTTAATAATTAGCAAATGGGCTGTAAATTATTAGAAATAATGGCAGATGGGTTGTATGTTGTTTTCCATAGATTTGAGGCTTTCGTAAAAAAAGGTTGACGCACAAGCAGTGACTGTTGGATGGCCATTCAACGGCCGTCGTGCTTCTTCAATCTCTGCTCTTCCTGCTCCAGCCGCTCAAACAAGCGCCGGCGGGACTGCCTGCTCCCTCCTCCCCACGGCCGGCTCTGCTGCCGCGCAGGCCCCACCGCCCCACCGTACTCCCATCGCTGGCCTAGCCATCCCTCTACTCACCCACACCTGTTGTTATTCTCCGGCGACGGCAGACAAACCAGTAAAGCATCGTACAGTGGTACTCCCCTCCGTGTGGGAAACAACTGCCGAGTCTTCCCTGCCTCCGTGTCGTTCCCTTCCTAGGCCTCGCCATCGTCCACCGCCCTCGTGCTCTGTCACAGCCCTAGAATTTTCTTGTAGCTAATTACCTGAGTGAGCATCATGCATCATGTCTAAATTCTGAAAGTTGAATTGAGGTTAGTTGAAACCCTCATAAATCACTTCAAAAATAATCAACATTAAAATCTTTTCAAAGAAGTCCAAGAAAATGTTCCTCTTAGTCTCTGAAAATATTGGCAAGAGGTAAAACTTAAAACAATATTTTTGGAATCTCAGATATATTTATTTTGGGCCTTTGAATTAAATCAATAACTATTTGCATTGGATATATATTTATTAATTAATTAATATATGTCCAATAATTCTAATCTTTGGTGAAGGGCTTTGGAATAATCCAACTAGTCCCTACAAGAATTATCAGAAGCAACAAAAATGATTTAGTGTCTAAAACTAAATCAAAACAAATTACAGAAAATGCCAAACAGAAAGAATTAGAAAAGAGAGAGAAAGAGAGAAGAGCTCACCTGGCGCTCACCTGACACGGCCCATCCCACCAGAGCCAGGCGCCAGTCATCTCCTTCCTTTGCCAGGAGGACGACGGCGTGGCGCACGCACAGGAGGCGAAGCCACCTCCTGCTTCCACCTCCTGCTTCCTCCCCACTCCGATCGGACGCACTTGGAAACACCCGAGCCCCCTGGTCCTTCCCCTCTCATGCAGCTCACACTCCCCTCCTCTCCCTCGCTCTCTCCCGCGATGGCCGACGCAGCCATGGAAGCGCCGCCGTGAACCACCGCGCTCCCCGACCCCCTCTAGCCCTCCCGTGTTGCGTGGAAGCTCCCCCACTGTCGCCTACGCCTTCTGCATCGAGCCAAGTGAGCCGGGAAGCCCTGCTTCGTCCTCGGCATCGTCTTCTTCAACCTCGGCCAAGAAACCCGAGCAATTCCGGCGAAACCCCGCCGCGTATTTGGTCGCCGCCGGCCAAGCTCCGGCGAGCTGACGTGGCGCTGATTTAATTAGTGCTAATAACCCTGCTAAAACTCCCAAGAGCCACCATGTGGGCCCAGTGCCTGTTTAGTTTAACTTAATGTTCTGTTTAGATTAGTTATTAACCCAGCTGGTCCCACACGTCAGTTTGACTTGCTGACATGGCCTTTGACCGGCCCCACACGTTAGTGACTCATGCCAGTGGTGTGTCACTGACCAGTAGGCCCCACAGGTCAGGTTTGACCTGGACCACCCCCGTTGACCTGCTGACGTCACAGTGACACAGTGCTGACGCAATTAATGATTTTCTGGTTTTAAAAATAATCAGGAAATTCCAGAAAATGCCCAAAACTTCCAAAAATCATAGAAAATAATCTATAACTCCAAATGAAAAGTTTTATATATGAAAAATTATCAGAAAAATCCAAGGAATCTGTTTATGGAATTTTCATGCATGTTTGAGCAAGTTAACCTCACTGTTTAGTCCAAAACATGATAATGCACTATTTGAATTCATAGTTTGAATTTGAAATTTGAACCCTGAGTTCAAATCAACCCAAAACCTTTCTGTTACTAGTTGCATTAGCTCAAATCACAACATATTGTCATGCCATGATCATGCATCATATTGTGCATTGCAACGATTGTGCTCTTCCTTGTTTGCCAGTAATTGTCCCCTCTCGGTAGATGCTGCTCCGATCCTGTGATCGTTGACACTGATGTAGACTCAATGTTATCTTCAGAAGTGCCAGGCAAGCAAAACCCCCCTAGTTCATTCCGATATGATCCCACTCTCTCGCTCCTGCTCTCTTTTACTACATTAGGACAACAATGATTCAACTGTTACACGCTGCGGTAGCTGAACCCTTTCCTCTGCATGACCTGTCATTGCCACAGTAAATAGATGAAACCCACTAGCATGAGTAGGAGTTGCTTGAGCCCTGATGTGCCTACTCATTCATGTTGTTTTCATGCCTACTACTGCTTAGAGTTGAGTCAGGTCTGATTCATCGGGGATGATTTGGAATGGTGTTGAACATGTCCTACTGTGTGTGGAGCTAAGTGTGTGAACACGATTTGGTAAAGGTAGCGGTGAGAGGCCATGTAGGAGTACATGGTGGGTTGTTGTCACGACCGGTTTTTCGGGTAATACATTTCCAGAAAAGACCGTCGTGCTCATCAGCCCCAGGATTACTGTTAGCTGATGAGGCTCCAACTTGATATAGAAATTCCAAGCAACATACAAAATATGCAGTACAAGACCATTCTGGCCTGTGAGTACAACAAATGGTTTCTAGTGGTTGATGGCGGAAGCGGTTTGTGGATCATCAGTGTCTATGGGACTCCAATTCCCTCAGGAACAGCTGACCAGGTTAACTCCTATCTTCGCGAGGCTGCTATCTCCATTGCTTAGGTTCCGGGGCTGTCATCGCGTCACTCCTCTCCGTGCAAGAAAATCTGGCCAAGACAATAGCCAGGGACAAGCCAGTGAGTACTTTGAATGTACTCGCAAACATTATGAACACAGGTATAATATAACCATGATGTGCTGAAAATATTTATGCTCATGACGTCAGTCACAAAAGATAAATAAAACTCTGATGCATGCAAGCAAGTTATTTATAACAATGCAATTACATAGTAGTATTAAAATATATGAAACAAATAACAAGCAATGCCACAGTCGGGCGTCTTGGCGACACCACATAAAGGGCTTTAAAAGAAATGCCACAGTCGGGCGTCTGAGCGACACCACATAAAGGGCTTTAAAAGAAATGCCACAGTCGGGCGTCTGAGCGACACCACATAAAGGGCTTTAAAAGAAATGCCACAGTCGGGCGTCTAAGCGACACCACATAAAGGGCTTTAAAAGAAACAATCATAGTGAATATCCCGGAGGTAGAACCATCCCGGAGATACTCGATAATAACAATAATATCACGGGTTAGTCAACAATAATAATAATCATAATTATCACAAGTCACCAGTAGTATCCCAGTTCTGGTTTAACAGTTATCACCTCCGAAGACCGACACTAAGACCGACACTTGACCCGTCCCAGACTGTAATCCTTAACCATGGACACGGCTATTCGAATAGGTTTTAATCTCTGCAGAGGGTGTACTCTTTACCCACGAGTAACGGATTTCCTTTAGTCCATCGGGACTAATTCCGCTTACGGTCTTTTAAATGAAAACACACCTGACTTGCACACACCAGCTTAACTTACCGGTGTCTGGAATCACCCACGACACCCGTTAAGCAAAACTCTAAGTGGGGAGGCTACAACCTCGATTAGCATGGGATCACAAAATTTATACCGCGCGCAAAACTGGGGGAGCTACCCCCTCGGCTACAACCGAAACACCCATGCCCCCTGACCGGATGACTGGCTTTAATCCATGGCCGTGGTACCCTCATCCCGGCCGCTCTGTACGGTGTGTGCTAGAAAGGGGTTGACAAATTACTGAACCGTACCCTACCTGTGGCAGGGACAAGTGGTAGCACGAAACAAGTGTGGGGGTTGCTGGAACAAGACTCGATCTACGGTCGACTCAGGAGGTTTATAGTTTCCTGCATAACATGTATAACAAATATACTTCAACCAATCCAATCAACACTCATTATATCTTACTATGCCATACCGGACATACTCGTCCCGACGGAGGCCGGCGACAAGCTCACACCTACCCAAGGCGGAGGCTTTCCCGGATTCCTTTCCGGCATGCATGCAAGACACATGAGGATGATTATCATCATAAGTGTGTTTATTTCCAACAGCATGGAAATCACTATTATGCACTCATGCATATGATCATATCACATGAAATAACAAGTCCTTCGAAGTGCGGTGGTGTTAAAAATGTATCAACGATCACACCAAAATATTATGCCGGGATTCAGAATGCTTGCCTTCAATGTGTGGTAAGTCAGGGTGTACTTCAAAACTTTTGAAAGTTTCTCCTCTCTTCAAAAATCCTATTTTAGCAATATAAAGAATTAACACCCAAAATAAAAACAGCACCAAAAGTTGTTTTAAATTTTTTTCAAATAAATCTTAAAATAAACTAGACAATATTTGAGAGAGGTAGGAAAAAGAATTAATTCATTTGGAGTTATATTTAAAAAGATAAAGCCAGTCAAAGATTTGGTCAAAATCTGTTTTTAAAATAAAAATAGAAAAGAAAACGTTTCAGACTGGAATACGTTTTCGGAGCGGAGGAAACGTACTTCGTGGTTTTACGCTTTCACTTAACACGCGTGGCGGCGGGGTGGGTCGCTGACAGTGGGCCCGCCTGGCCGACTGGTCAGGTTTGACCAGTCGCCGCGCCCCTTCTCCCTCCTCTGCCCGAGCGAGGCGGGGCTCCCGCGATCGTTGCCGGTGAAGGGAGGCTCCTCGAGGGCATTCGAGGCCAGGGATGGATCCACCTCTCCTAGGCGGTCCTCCCGGTGGTCGACTGGCCGGCGGGGACGGAGGGGTTCGTCGGCGGCGTGCTCCGCGGCGGATGGAGCTTCGGTGACGGAGTGGTTTTGGGGTGAATGTGGTTCCCGATCAAAATCAAGTGGGGGTTTGGGTTCCTGGAGGGGAGGAGGTGTTCTTGGCGAAGAGAATTGGGAGGGAGAGGCCCTGGTGGCGCTGGGAGAGCTGGGGCCATGGCGGCGGCCGCTGCTGCCGGAGGTGGGGAAGACGACCTCCTCAGGTCGATTGGCTGCAATGGGGAGACTGGGGGAGTGTACTGAGGCCGCCTGCGAACGGAACGTGCTCAGGGGCCTCCTTAAATAGGCGTTCGGGGTCGGTTCCGACGGTGGCCGCGGATAAGGTCGCCGGCGACCGTCTTTCTGTAGCCGCGGGGTGTCGTGGCGACGACGAGAGCTAGCGGACAAGGTTGAGGATGAGCTTGGGCTGTGCCGGGGCCAGGTGGCGAGCCGGGGTGGCTTGGGCGGTGCGGAACGGAGCAGGGGCTGTCGGGCGGCGGCGGCGGCTAGCTCTTGGCCTGCCGGGCGCGGCGGGGGCTGCTTGGCGCGTTGCTGCGAGGAGGGGAGCGCGTGGCGTGGTGCTGCAGAGCGGGCCAAAGCCGTGGGGGCCAGCGTGTCGGCTCGGGCGCGCGGCTGCAATACGCGCGCTCTGGGCGCGTCCAGAGCATGCACTGAAGGTGTTCGGCGTAATGTCGTGGCATGCTACAGGTCACCGGTGAGTCTGGCAAGCCATAGAACTAGGTTATAGGTAGAGGGAAACTCAAGGGACAAGTTGGTTTGGTCATGTGGTCAAGTTCACAATGTAGGCTTGAGATCATGCCAATTCAGCCCATGCACTCTAGGTGTTCGTCAAAATGCCAAAGGCACCTAGGCTATTCTTGGAGGGGCCAAATCTTCCAGGTCAGTGTCTCTTTGGACGCAAGAGGGAGTGGTGAAGTTAGTTTGCATAAAGGAGACACTTGCTAGTGCAAGTTTTGCAAAACTTCAATTCTGTACAGAAAGCAAAAGGCATTGTTGCAAGCACTTAGAATCATCCAATGGGTCCACTCTCCTGGACTTAGGGGTTTAGTAGGGTGGTCTACAAGTAGGAAAAGGAATCACAGCAAAAGGAGCAAGTTAAAGTATAGTTGTAGTACAAAACCTCAAGTTGGACCAGAATGGAAATGAGGATGATTCACTCAAATTTTTCAAATAACATAGCTGGGTTTTTGCATAAAGCTGAATAATATGCTTCTACTGACATCCCATAATTTTGGTGGAGGCTAGAAAGAATTATTTAAAAGGGTTGTAGTGCAAGGTTGCTCTCTGGACCAGAGAAGAAAATTGGGTGTAGAGCTCAAAGTATTTCAAGAATAAGAGATATTTTTGTATAAAAGTGATTCAAACACATCACATGACATCTCCAAATTTTGGTTGGATTTTTAGATAAATATATCAAATGGTTGTAGTTCAAATATGGCCATATAACCCTGAAAAACTATTTTTCAATTAAATAAAGATCAAGCAGATTAATTATGTAATTAGTTCTACTAATAAAAGAAAAGTTTTTCTTTAGAGGTTAAACAAGTCCAATAACATATTTGAAAAGTTTTCTCTTTGGGAAAACTCCATAATAGCAAGGGAGAAAAGGTTCAAAAATCAAAAAGGGAGCCCAGAAAATCAAAGTTTTAGTTTCCTGGCAAAATTTTAATTAATGAAACAAGGTCAAAATTTTGGGGTGTCACAGTTGTCTCATTGTAGCCGTCCTCAGGAACTGAGTTCTGTGTTTGTGATCCATGAACAGTTACTACCACACATTGGGTTCCGGTAACTCGGCCCCTCTCAGCTTATTAATCAAAGCGATCTCTGTCCAGGAGTTGCAACTAGTTTCTGGTGTTTGTAGGTAGTGTTAGTAGTCTACCAAGTGGCACCCGATACATGTGGGCTTGGGATAGACTAGGCATAGTGGCACGGTGTACCAAGTGACACCCGGATGGTGGGCTAGGGAACCCTGCACACATCGTTTGGGGCCGTGAGCGACACCCCGGCCGGATCTCATTGCGGATGGAACCCGAATAGGCGATAAACCTGGACTAGAGACTTGTTGGTTAGTCAGGTCGTGGCCAACTCCCTCGCCCGGTTTTTGCTTGAAGGTTGCCGAGGTACATGACGTGTACAGGGCGATAAGTGGCGAGAGCGTGTGTGAAGAAGTACACCCCTGCAGGGTTATCATTATCTATTCGAATAGTCGGATTCCTCTGATACAGAAACTTGGACCCCTTGCATAGTTCATAGACAAGCGAAAGTGGATACTTTAAAATGCGCAAGATAAGTGTGAGTGCTATGGATGGCGTTCTCGCAGGGAGACGTGAGCGGATCCATAGTGGTGTATTGGTATGGTGAATTTGTGGACTCGTGTGCGCCACCTCAAAGAGTTACCTGCAGTCGTAGTTCAGGATAGCCACCAAGTCAAAGCTGGCCTGCTGCAGTTAAACTCCACCACCCCCCTTTGTTGATACCGATGCATATGTAGTTAGTTCTGATGTAAGTCTTGCTGGGTACATTTGTACTCACGTTTTCTTAATTTATGTTTTGCAGAGAGACGTCAGTATCGCTAGTAGTTCCGCGTGGACTTCGACGTTTAGCTTGTTACCTCAGCTACGATCTTGTGCCCTTGGCAGGATCTGGTAGATAGTCAGGCTTCTCAGCCTTTTTCATTTGTAGATGTCTGTACTCAGACATGTTAAGCTTCCGCATGTGCTTTGACTTGTATGCTCTGAATGTGGGGTCATGAGACCCATGCTTGTAATATCTCGCTCCTCGGAGCCTAATGAATAAATACTTGAGTCGTAGAGTTATGTTGTGATGCCATGTTGTATTTACACATATTGAGCATATTTTGTGTATGATTGAAATGCTTGGTATGTGTGGGATCCGACAACCTAGTTGTTTATCCTTGGCAACCTCTCTTATGGGGAAATGTAGTCTTGTGCTTCCATGAGCCATAGTAGTCCGCTACAGCCCGGTTCACCGGATTCCTACTAGCCAGCACTACTGCTCGGAACACTTGACTGGCCGACATGTGTTTCACTTCGTTCCTGTGTCTATCCCTTCGGGGAAATGTCACGCGGTGACTCCCGGAGTCCTGTCTAGCCTGCTACAGCCCGGGTTACCGGAGTCCTGTTAGCCCAGTGCTACAGCCCGGATTCACACGTTGATGACCGACATGCTCGATGTGATTCATCTATGCCTGTCCTCATGGGTTAGCGCTGCTTTGGGTTCACGACTAGCCATGTCGGCCCGGGTTCTCTTTCATATGGATGCTAGCGACACTATCATATACATGAGCCAAAAGGCGCAAACGGTCCCGGGCCAGGTAAGGTGGCACGCGTGGGAATACCGTGCGTGAGGCCGCAAAGTGATATGATGTGTTACATGCTAGATCGATGTGGCTTAGGATCGGGTTCCTGACAGCTTTGGTATCAGAGCCTAACTGCCTGTAGGATTACCAAGCCATACTGGTCGAAGTTGAGTCTAGAAATGCTTTAGATATATAAGGGAATTGATTGTGGAAGGGAACGTAAGGCTCTTTTTACTTCTTATACCTCACGGCCTTCTGATCTGAGTCAACCTCTTCTCTTCTACGGGGATTAAGAACTAGGCCTTCTCATCTATCTATCAGGATGACGAGTTACTATGATAGAGACTTATAGGATTGATGGATTTAAGCCTCAGTTCAGTTCCTACTACTTCCGTGTGTTCATAGTTGGTCTCGGAATCTTGATATTGTGCTTCTGAGTGGTTATGCCACCAATTTGCAGGATGTCTCAAAACTTTTTTAGCATTTACAGTCGTTATGCTGTCCGAGTCGTCCCAGGTTTCCAAACAATCTGATGCATTTGCAAAATCCTTTCCCTCTGGTATTCGATGTTTCTCTAGGCCAGGTTAATCACACTAATTGTGAGTTGAGGTATTCTATTTCCTCGACATATATGTTGGAATTATTATTATGACCCTAGATGTCTTAGTGTGCCACCTAGTAATCGAACCATGTTTTGCGTTTCCAGTGTGATGATTCTGGCCGTTATTCTTGAAAGCATCCCGTGATGCCATTTAGTTAGTAGGCATTCTATTCCTGGGTTTTGAACCCGAGACTCACCCTACTTGCTTCATGTTGATAGTGTTTGCTAGTTCCTTAGGACATTAGTAAACCTTGTGATAGACCTTGAGGTTCATGGTACATCATTCTTCCAGTACCATGAACCAATATGGCAGAAGTTCTTGAACCAAAGATCACGACCAGAGCTCTTGATGAGTTCTCGATTCTATATTGTGACTCTGCCAGTTCTACCCTTCTACATGGGTTATCCGGAAGAATTATGTTGAACTCGTTCGACATACTAATCTATGCATCTACAACTCAGAAAGATATATGTTACTTTGAGTTGTCCCTCTTTAGCTGTTATCTGACCTTCGTCTGTCAATTGTTGATCAAGAGTAATTGTGCATCCGTGTTATTGATGTTTATTATACTTGTGGTCCGTCAAGCCATCCTTTTCCAGAATGACTAGGAGAAACAAACTCCAGAACCTTATCCATATCTAGGATTGGGTCAAAACAATTGTATTCCGCAGATCAAAATGCCAATCCAGCTTTTGCTTTACTCTACCTTGGAGTGTTACCATCTTTATGTTAGGAGTGTCATGAGAATTGCACCACCTCTTATGAATTCTTGACGCAGTAATACTTCTTGCCATCATTGTTCATTCCTCGGTTCCGTGTTGTCGCAACCGAAATGCCGAGAAGTGAACTATGATGTGTGAAATAAATACTCCTAGCAACTCCGCTGCTTAGTAGTTAATGGACATTAATATCATTCTTAGTGTGCTGATTATTGAATAATCACCCTAAGGTTGATCATGCTACCTAGTCCTTATTTCCTGGTGCACTCTTCGATCAACGAGTTAGGATTTTGCCAAACCCTTGCTCTATCGATCATATCGTCTTGCCCTGAAAAGCAAGATTGATCTCGAGCTTAGTATCATATCAGTGGTTTGTGATGTCCCGATTATCTTCTTGGAAGTATTACCTGGTTGTCACCTGACCGCTATGTTGAGTTTGTGATCATGTTGGTTTTCCTCCAACCACCCATTCTCCAAGAATCTGTGTTGGATACCCCTGAGCTAGTTGGTTAAGCTTAACAACAACTTGGAGAGTTGGAAGATAAAAGCTTGTCTGACTTAGTTCATGTTAAGGGATATCTTTGTGTTTGTGCGTGTGTTGAAGAAAGATAATACCTTCATCGATTGATCCACGCGATCAATTGTCGGTGCTATTGCCTTATCAATCCCTTGATTTGAGTGTGGGCTATCGTCAAATCAAATCAGAACCAATGATGTTCGTAATGTTGTCTTACTCTTGGTTGATCCCTCGATCATAAACCATTATATCTTTGGTCTGACCAATACTATCACATTGTTCCCATAGTGGTGGAAGTCCAGTGATATGGAAATTCCGATGAGTTGCTGTTGAGCCCATCGGCAGCATTTTGTCTCCTCCATGATTGTGTTGAACATCTAGCTAGTGTTGGAAACTTGTGTAAGCATTTTCTTCACGCCCCGTTCATGAAGTATATGTTTGGATGAAAGAAGTGACTTCCTTTGATTCACGTGCATTTGATGTAAGTTGCCGCCGTGAATTCAGGAAAGTTTGTTTTGCTTCCTCTGGAATCATCCCAAGTCAGTCATGCACGTGCAAAGTACTCTATGATCTGATAGACTGATCATCTTCATTCCATACGTATCCCTAGCACATCAAGCCACTGAATGATTTGTTCAAGGAGAAGAAGTATCTTCTTAAGAGCTAGACTTACGCAAGGACTTCGATATCCTCGATGATGGTTCCCCATCTGGACTCGGTAGTGTTTTATTATAAGACTACTATGTGGTCATGCTTGTCTGGGACAGCGTGTTCACAGGTTTGTAGGAAAATCGGCTCATGTTTTGGAGCTTACTTCCATAGTCCATTTCCTGAGAATCTCGCAACGTCGTCTCGTCGATTTGTGTTGCAAACCTTCATTTTCCTTTCTAGACTCGATGAGTCTGGAATATCCTGACACCAACCAGATTTGAATCTCAGGCAGATATGATGGTTGGAGCATTTTCCAAGAACTATAATATTGGTCCCTCGATAACCGGTAAGTGGATGTCGTGGCCAACACATCCAGCCGGAAGACCTATTATTGTAGTATCTCGATTGAAGAAAGTTAGTCACCTCCCCGTAAGGGTCTCGCAGGATCTGCCTCCGTAGTTATTCCTTATGGATTCTTGAGCTTCCGAAGTCCGACCTTTTACTTGATGTTCTAGATATCAAACCATATCTACGAATGGATTACGCTAGCACATCAAGGAGAACATTAGAGGCGGAGTGCTAACTGTCTCTCGGTCGATCATCCAGATCCTGATCCCTTGGCCTCGCTAAGGTGAAATCTGAGAAAGTGTTATCTTTCTATGCATTTGCATTGTCCATCACTATTTGTCAAGGTAGTAAGATGTGTTGCCAGGATCCTTGACATGGATGTTGGTAGAACCTTGATGAATATGGAAATGCTCAAGTTCTTGAGAGCACGGGTAAGCACTAGGATTTATCGTCGGCATTAACTGGGATCCGTTCTCAGTTTCTTCGATTATGCCATAACCTTTCAAACAGTGGAATCTCTCTCTACTGTTGGGTTTCTCCCCAGTTACCAGAATCTTTCCCAAAATTTGCATTTTGTTCTCATCTTGAATCTCAGTAGTTGTTGTTCAGGATCATCTTCAAAAGTGGACTTACCATGGGTCCCATCCATTTCCGGTGATCAGCAAAATCATCCATTACGTTGTCTTCAACAAGGTAGTCCACATCATCTATTCTTGTCAGGGTATGCCATTTCTTCGAGCTCTTTCAAACGATCGATTGTGATTACCTCAGGCTGGTATAAAGAGTTCCAATGATCTTTGCATCAAAAGTAATTCTTTTTGCCACTTAAGGGAAAATCCCACGGGTCATATCCCCTAAGGTGCCCCATTATGGAATCATGGCAATTATTTCATCGCTATCTTGAAATCATGCACCATCCTTTTCAGCGTGGAATTTTGCCTATCCAGTAGAACCTTGTCATCTACCTCCTTTCCATCATCCCTGATCTATGTTTCATGTCTCAGCTCAAAAGATGTTTCAACGTCTCACTCCATGAGTTGATCTTGAGTTGCTCGATCTTTGAGAAGATCGTTCCCTGTAGAATTTCTTTCTGCCGTCATCATGCTGGATGAAGATCCCAAAAGCAAAGACGTTAAGATCAAGATGATGCAATGAATCAACATCCTCGGGAAGGGCAGTTGGATCGAGAAGACTGCGATATTTTGGTGACCCCCCTTCCTTCTTACCTCATGTATCGAATCTCGGGTCGAGATTCTTGTTTAGTGGGGGTGAGTTGTCACAGCCCTAGAATTTGCTTGTAGCTAATTACCTGAGTGAGCATCATGCATCATGTCTAAATTCTGAAAGTTGAATTGAGGTTAGTTGAAACCCTCATAAATCACTTCAAAAATAATCAACATTAAAATCTTTCAAAGAAGTCCAAGAAAATGTTCCTCTTAGTCTCTGAAAATATTGGCAAGAGGTAAAACTTAAAACAATATTTTTGGAATCTCAGAGATATTTATTTTGGGCCTTTGAATTAAATCAATAACTATTTGCATTGGATATATATTAATTAATTAATTAATATATGTCCAATAATTCTGATCTTTGGTGAAGGGCTTTGGAATAATCAAACTAGTCCCTACAAGAATTATCAGAAGCAACAAAAATGATTTAGTGTCTAAAACTAAATCAAAACAAATTACAGAAAATGCCAAATAGAAAGAATTAGAAAAGAGAGAGAAAGAGAGAAGAGCTCACCTGGCGCTCACCTGACACGGCCCAGCACGGCCCAGCCCACCAGAGCCAGGTGCCAGTCGTCTCCTTCCTTTGCCAGGAGGACGACGGTGTGGCTTGGAGTTTGAAGTTGTGATTTGAAGGCTAGTGATAAGTTACTAAGGTAAAGATGCACAAGAAATTTCAGGTCAAATGGAGCAAGTAAAATGGTAGTTGCTGTAGAAACCACCATTTCTGCCCAGAATAGAAAAGATTTTCTGTAGCAAAAATATTCCAAAAAATGATGAAATATTTTTGCTCAGGAAGGTGCACTAGGGTTCACAGAATATTTGTGAGTTATTTCAGATTTTTCTGAGCCATAAAAATTGGGGTTGCTTTGAAGCAAACAGATCTGGCTTAGGGTTTTAGAGAGAAAACGAATATTTGTCTTTTAAGAAAAATATTCCAAAGATTATTTTTGGGTAGGTCAGAAGTGAAATGATGATTAAGGAGGGAAGTGAAGCACTTGGGTGAAAGCCAAGGATGCCCAAGTGTTGAAGTCCACATGAAAAGATTCAGAAACCTCAAGTTTCAAAAAAATTCAAAAAAAATCAAGCAAAAAGAAGGGGCAAAACCCAGGCTGTCACAAACCTCCCCACTTAGAATGAATCTCGTCCTCGAGATTCGATTGCTTGGGAAAACCACTCTGGATACTGATCCCTAAGGAATTCTTCCTGCTCCCACGTTGCTTCTGACTCCGTGTGATGCTCCCACTGAACCTTGTAAAATTTTCTGACTTTACTGCGAGTGACCCTTTCCATTTGATCCAAAATTTTGAACGGTCTTTCCTCATAAGTTAAATCTTCTGCCAATTCTATCTTAGCCGTTGCAGTCCTTTTCTTAGGCGGGGATATGCATCATCTCAATTGTGAAACATGGAACACGTTGTGTATGTCCGCCAATTCCGGGGGTAGTTCCAGTTGATATGCAACCGTACCCACTCGAGACATAATCGGGAATGGACCAATGGATCTGGGTGCCAGCTTTCCACGAGTCTGAAATCTCTTGACTCCTTTCATAGGAGTGACTCGAAGGTATGCGTGTTCTCCGGGTTCAAAACTGAACTGCCAATGTTTGGCATCATAATAACTCTTCTGTTGAGATTTGGCCAGTTGCAGCCTGTCTTGGATTTCCCTAACTTGTTCCTCAGCTTCCAGCATGAGATCCGTTCCAAAGATACGGATATCTCCAGTCTAAGACCAATTTAGAGGAGTGCGGCACTTACGGCCATACAGAGCTTCGTATGGTGACATTTTTAGACTGGTCTGGAAACTGTTGTTATAAGAGAACTCGGCATACGGCAAGCAGTCTTCCCATTTAGCACCTTTGGCTACCACACAGGCTCGCAACATATCCTCGAGTATTTGATTTACCCGCTCTGTTTGTCCATCTGTTTGAGGGTGATAGGCAGTACTATATTTCAGTGTTGTCCCCAAGGCTCGATGGAGACGGGGCCAAAAAGCGGAGGTAAACAAAGAGCCTCAGTCGGAAGTGATAGTTCGGGATACTCCATGCAGACTGACGATCCTGGATACATACAGTTGTGCAAGTTCATCTGCCCTGTATCTGGTGCTGATCAGAATGAAATGAGCAACCTTGGTCAGGGTGTCTATTATAACCCAGATTGCATCCTTGCCTCGCTGAGTCCTAGGTAATCCTATGATGAAATCCATGCATATGTCATCCCATTTCCACTGTGAAACTGGCAGCGGTTGGAGAAGCCCGGCTGGCTTCTGATGATCTTCTTTCACCTTGTTGCATATGTCGCAACAGGCTACAAAATAGGCAATGTCTTTCTTCATACCATCCCACCAGAATATCTTCCTAAGGTCCTCATACATTTTCGTACCTCCCGGGTGAATGGAATATGTGGACTCATGGGCTTCTGACATGATTTTCTTCTTCATGTCCGGTTGATTTGGCACACAAATGCGTACATACAGTTGTGCAAGTTCATCTGCCCTGTATCTGGTGCTGATCGGAATGAAATGAGCAACCTTGGTCAGGGTGTCTATTATAACCCAGATTGCATCCTTGCCTCACTGAGTCCTAGGTAATCCTATGATGAAATCCATGCATATGTCATCCCATTTCCATTGTGAAACTGGCAGCGGTTGGAGAAGCCCGGCTGGCTTCTGATGATCTTCTTTCACCTTGTTGCATATGTCGCAATAGGCTACAAAATAGGCAATGTCTTTCTTCATACCATCCCACCAGAATATCTGCCTAAGGTCCTCATACATTTTCGTACCTCCCGGGTGAATGGAATATGTGGACTCGTGGGCTTCTGACATGATTTTCTTCTTCATGTCCGGTTGATTTGGCACACAAATGCGTCCACGGAATCGGAGGGTACCGAATTTGTCCTTGGAGAAGTCAGAGGTCTGTTTTGCCATCTGACCCTTGGCCCGTTTTTGTAGGTTGGTGTCAGCTGGTTGGGCCTTGCAGATCTCCATCTCAAGTGTGGGGGTAACTTCCAAAATATTAGCGAAGTCAGCCTCTATGATGACCGAGATGAGCTGAGCGATCTCCTCTTGCAGTTTGGTGGGCAATGATTTTACCATGACATTTAAGATAATGGGCTTTCGACTGAGCACATTAGCAACGATGTTGGCTTTTCCTGGATGGTAATTTATTCCAAGGTCATAATCCTTGACCAACTCTAACCACCTTCGCTGACGGAGATTTAAATCTGGCTGAGTGAAAATGTACTTGAGGCTTTTGTGAGCGGTAAAAATTTGGCACCTTTTTCCAATGAGGTAGTGTCTCCAAATTTTTAATGCATGAACCACTGCGGCCAATTCCAAATCATGGGTAGGATAATTTCCCTCATGAGGTCGTAGCTGTCGTGATACATATGCTACTACCTTGCTATCTTGCATCAACACACAACCAATACCTTGTCTGGAAGCATCGTAGTACACATCAAAGCTGCGATAAATGTCTGGAAGAGTCAATACAGGTGCGATTGTCAGTCGTATCTTCTGCTCATTAAAACTCTTCTCACAGTCCTCTATCCACTTAAAATTTGTATCCTTTTTAAGCAGCTCCGTCATGGGTTTTAGAGATAAAATGAATATTTTTCTTTTAAGAAAAGTATTCCAAAGATTATTTTTGGGTAGGTCAGAAGTGAAATGATGATTTAGGAGGGACGTGAAGCACTTGGGTGAAAGCCAAGGATGCCTAAGTGTTGAAGTCCACATGAGAAGATTCAGAAAACTGAAGTTTCAAAAAAATTCAACTAAAAAATCAAGCAAAAAGAAGGTGCAAAACCCAGGCTATCACAGGAGTCAGGTATAACACCAAAGTTTGATTGTGTTAAATCTTTTATGGATACCGATGTTTTCCGTAAATTTAGCACTAAATATGGACTTGACTCTAAGATAGTAGCTTCTTTCTGTGAATCCATTGCTACTCATGTTGATCTCCCAAAGGAGAAGTGGTTTAAATATAATCCTCCCATTGAAGTAAAAGTAGTTGCACCTATTAAACTTGAAGAAAAGACTATCACTTATAATGATCCTATTGTTCCTACTGCTTATGTTGAGAAACCACCTTTCCCTGTTAGAATAAAGGATCATGCTAAAGTTTCAACTGTAGTCAAAAAAGTAATATTAGGACACACAAACCCCCTGAGAAAGTTAAAGTTGAACGTAATATTGCTATGGTTAAAGATCTCTTGGCCGATAATATTGAAGGGCATGTTATTTACTTCTGTGATGAGACTACTAGAATTGCTAAACCTGGTGCTAAAGATAAACATAGACCTCTGGTAGGCATGCCTATTATTTATGTTAAAATACGAGATCATTGTTATCATTGCTTGTGTGATATGGGTGCTAGTGCTAGTGCAATACCTATTTCCTTATACAAAGAAATTATGCATGATATTGCACCAGCTGAGATAGAAGGTATTGGTGTTACCATTAAGCTTGCTAATAGAGATACTATTTCACCAATTGGGATTGTTAGAGACGTTGAAGTCTTGTGTAGGAAGGCTAAATATCCTGCTGATTTTCTTGTTCTTGGTTCCACTCAAGATAGATTTTGTCCCATTATATTTGGTAGACCCTTCTTGAACACTGTTAATGCTAAGATAGATTGCAAGAAGGATGTTGTTACTATTGATTTGGATGATATGTCTCATGAGTTTAATTTTTCTAAGTTTCGTAGACAACCCCGTGATGAAGAATTGCCTAGAAATATGAAATTATTGGTCTTGCTTCTATTGTTGTGCCTCCTAATGATCCTTTAGAACAATATTTGCTAGACCATGAGAATGATATGTTTATGAATGAAAGAAGGGAAATAGATGAAGTATTCTTTAAACAGGGACCTATTCTGAAACACATTTTGCCTGTTGAAATCCTAGGGGATCCTCCTCCACCCAAGGGTGATCCTGTGTTTGAGCTCAAACCATTACCTGATACTCTTAAATATGCTTATCTTGATGAAACGAAAATATATCCTGTTATTATTAGTGCTAACCTTTCAGAGAAGCAGGAAGAGAAATTATTGAAAACTCTATTGGATATACTCTTGATGATCTTAAGGGCATTAGTCCCACTCTATGTCATCATAAAATGAACTTAGAGAAAGACGCCAAACCAGTTATTGATCACCAACGACGGCTGAATCCTAAGATGAAAGAAGTGTTAAGAAAAGAAATACTAAAGCTCCTTGAGGCAGGTATAACTTATCCCACTGCTGATAGTCAGTGGGTAAGTCTTGTCCATTGTGTCCCTAAGAACGGAGGTATCACTGTCGTTCCTAATGATAAATATGAATTGATTCCTCAAAGAATTATTACAGGTTATAGGATGGTAATTGATTTCCGCAAATTAAATAAGGCTACTAAAAAGGATCATTACTCCTTACCTTTTAATGATCAAATGCTAGAAAGATTATCCAAACATATACATTTTTTCTTTCTAGATGGTTACTCTGGCTTCTCTCAAATACCCGTGTCAGCTGATGATCAAGCAAAGACCACTTTTACTTGCCCTTTCAGTACTTTTGCTTATAGACGTATGCCTTTTGGTTTATGTAATGCACCTGCTACCTTTCAAAGATGCATGATGGCTATATTTTCTGAATTTTGTGAAAAGATTTGTGAGGTATTCATGGATGATTTCTCCGTTTGTGGATCCTCTTTTGACGATTGCTTGAGCAACCTTGATCGAGTTTTGCAGAGATGTGAAGAAACTAATCTTGTTCTGAATTGGGAGAAATGACACTTTATGGTTAATGAAGGTATTGTCTTCGGGCATAAAATTTCTGAAAGAGGCATTGAAGTTGATAAAGCTAAAGTTGACGCTATTGAAAAGATGCCATGTCCCAAGGACATTAAAGGTATAAGAAGCTTCCTCGGTCACGCCACTTTTTATAGGAGGTTCATTAAGGACTTCTCAAAAATTTCTTGGCCTCTGACTAATCTAATACAAAAAGATATTCCTTTTGTCTTTGATGATGATTGTGTAGAAGCATTTGAAATACTTAAGAAAGCATTGATTTCTGCACCTATTGTTCAGCCACCTGATTGGAATTTACCCATTGAAATTATGTCTGATGCTAGTGATTATGCTGTAGGTGCTGTTCTAGGTCAAAGATTTGATAAGAAATTAATTGTTATTCAGTATGCTAGTAAAACTCTAGACAATGCCCAGAGAAATTATGCTACTACTGAAAAGGAATTCTTAGTAGTTGTATTTTCTTGTGATAAGTTCAGGCCTTATATTGTTGATTCTAAAGTAACTATTCACACTAATTATGTTGTTATTAAATACCTTATGGAAAAGAAACATGCTAAACCTAGAATTATTAGATGGGTTCTCTTTCTACAAGAATTTGATTTGCATATTAGTGATAGAAAGGGAGCTCAGAACCCCGTTGCAGACAACATGTCTAGGTTAGAAACTGTTCTTGATAACCCACTACCTATTGATGATAGCTTTCCTGATGAACAATTAAATGTCATAAATGCTTCTCGAACTGCTCCATGGTATGCTGATTATGCTAATTATATTGTTGCTAAATTTATACCACCTAGTTTCACATACCAGCAAAAGAAAAAGTTCTTCTATGATTTAAGGCATTACATTTGGGATGACCCACATCTTTATAAAGGAGTATAAGGTATTATTAGACATTGTGTACCTGAGCATGAACAGGAACAGATCCTATGCAAGTGTCACTCTAAGGCTTATGGAGGACACCATGCTGGAGATAGAACTGCACATAAGGTATTGCAATCCGGTTTTTACTGGCCTACTCTCTTCAAGGATGCCCGTAAGTTTGTCTTGTCTTGTGATGAATGTCAAAGAATTGGTAATATTAGTAGACGTCAAGAAATGCCTATGACTTATTCACTTGGTATTGAACCATTTGATGTTTGGGGCTTTGATTATATGGGACCTTTTCCTTCCTCTAATGGGTATACACACATCTTAGTTGCTGTTGATTACGTTACTAAGTGGGTAGAAGCTATTCCAACTAGTAGTGGTGATCATAACACCTCTATTAAGATGCTTAAAGAAGTTATTTTCCCGAGGTTTGGTGTCCCTAGATATTTAATGACTAATGGTGGTTCACATTTTATTCATGGTGCCTTTCGTAAAATGCTTGCTAAGTATCACGTTAATCATAGAATTGCATCTCCTTATCACCCACAGTCTAGTGGTCAAGTAGAATTGAGTAACAAAGAGCTCAAACTAATTTTGCAAAAGACTGTCAATAGATATAGAAAGAATTGGTCCAAGAAACTTGATGATGCATTATGGGCCTATAGAACTGCATATAAAAATCCAATGGGTATGTCTCCGTATAAAATGGTTTATGGTACAACATGTCACTTAATTCTTGAATTAGAACATAAGGCATATTGCGCCATTAAAGACCTCAATTATGATTTCAATCTCGCCGGTGAGAAGAGGTTATTTGACATTAGCTCACTTGATGAATGGAGAACCCAGGCTTATGAAAATGCCAAGCTGTTTAAAGAAAAAGTTAAAAGATGGCATGACAAAAGGATACAAAAGCGTGAGTTTAATGTAGGTGATTATGTATTGTTATACAACTCTCGTTTAAGATTTTTTGCAGGAAAACTTCTCTCTAAATGGGAAGGTACTTACGTTATCAAGGAGGTCTATCGTTCCGGTGCCATAAAAATCAACAACTTCGAAGGCACAAATCCGAAGGTGGTGAACGGTCAAAGAATTAAACAATATATCTCAGGTAATCCTATAAATGTTGAAACTAATGTTATTGAAACCGTTACCTCGAAGGAATACATAAGGGACACTTTCTGGAATGTTTCAGACTCCAAAAAGGAATAGGTATGAGGTACGATAAGTAAATCGACTCCAAAACAGTTCTAATGGCAAGATTTCTTCGTTTTGGAATATTTAGAAAAAATAGGAAAATAAGAAGTAGAACAGGAAGGACATGAGGCTTCCACAAGGGTGGGAGGCACGTTCTACCCCCTTGGGCGCGCCCCCTGCCTCGTGGGCACCTCGTGTGCTCTCCGGACTATGTCTTCTTGCACGATGCTCCATTTGGTCGGTAAAAAATCATTATATAATCTCCCGAAGGTTTTAACCACCATACCACGAAAATATCCTCTGTTCTTGTTTCGAGCTATTTTCTATCAGGGTTGTCAAGGCCAGGCATCATGTCGCCCCCCTCCTCCAACAATGGTGACAACGATGCTTGGCTAATGAAGATAGAGCTGAAGTGGGAAGAACCTATGGAGATCAACAAGGATGAAGGGAGGACCAAGTTCCGGCAGCAGAAGACATCCTTTAACCTGATCACAATCTTCTTACCCCAACTGAGATCGAAGCCTTCAAGATGATTGAGTTAGCTCGTATACAAACCAAGTATCTCACACGTGAAAATATTTTGTTGAAGGAGCATATCGTCGCACTCAAGGGCATTATCCCCAAGTTGGAGGACCTCCTACGCTCGATGTGCGACTATCCATCATCACCAACACCCTCTTCACCGACAAAGAAGGAGATATAAACACATGAGTATGGGCACTCCCCTTGGCAACTGCCAAGCTTGGGGGAGTGCCCGATATCGTATCACCATCACTTTTATCTTTACCATTTTTCTTAGTTCGGTCCTTTTAGTAATATCTTGATCTAGTAGAATAAAGTTTTAGTATGATCTAGTTGTGAGTTTTGCTTTATGAGCCCTCTATGTAATCGAGTCCGTGAGCTATATAATAAAGATTAGTGTTGAGTCAAGGTCTTGATTATTTTGCTATGATCTTGAGGGAATTAAATAAAATAAAAGAGAGGAAATAAAAAGAAACAAAGAGATCATATGGATCTTATGGAAAGTAATGAGCTCACATATAAAGAGCATGATGAATAAAAGTTGTTGGGAGTTGACAAACATAGTTTTGGTCATTGTTGCAATGAATAGGAAGTAATAAAGAAAGAGAGGTTCACATATAAAATATACTATCTTGGACATCTTTCATGATTGTGAGCACTCATTAAAGTATGACATGCTAATAGTTGACATTCGACAAGGAAGACAACGTAATGGGTTATGTTTTCTTACATCTAAGATAAATTATATTGTCATGGATCATCCAACATGTTGATCTTGCCTTTCCCTCTCATGCTAGCCAATTTCTTCACACCAAATAGAGATACTACTTGTGCTTCCAAATATCCCTAAACCAAGTTTTTCCATGAGAGTCCAACATATCTACCTATGGATTGAGTAAGATCCTTCAAGTAAGTTGTCATCAGTGCAAACAATAAAAATTGCTCTCTAAATATGTATGACTTATTAGTGCGGAGAAAATGAGCTTTATACGATCTTGTGATATGGAAGAAATAAAAGTGATTGACTGCATAATAAAGGTCCATATCACAAGTGGCAATATAAAGTGATGTTCTTTTGCATTAAGATTTCGTGCATCCAACCATAAAAGAGCATGCCAACCTCTTCTTCCCTCTGCCAAGGGCCTATCTTTTACTTTTATCTTCTACCTTACATAAGAGTCATGGTGATCTTCACCTTTCCTTTTTACATTTTATCCTTTGGCAAGCACAATGTGTTGGATATATCCTGATATATATAGCTAATTGGATGTGAGTCTTCATGAACTATTATTGTTGACATTACCATTGAGGTAAAACGTTGGGAGGCAAAACTATAAGCCCCTATCTTTCTCTTGGTCTGATTAAAACTTCATACCCATAAATATTGCATGAGCGTTAGCAATTGTGGAAGACTAAAAGATGGTTGAGTATGTGGACTTGCTGAAAAGCTCTTATATTGACTCTTTCCTATGTTATGATAAATTGCAATTGCCTCAATGACTGAGATTAGAGTTTGTTGGTTCTCAATGAAGTTTATGATTCATACTTGAAATTTTGATTCAATTGTTACTTTAGCATAAGAGATCATATGACAATATATATATACGTTGCTATTCTAAGAATGATCATGACGCCCTCATGTCCGTATTTTATTTTTATCGACACCTGTGGGCATATTTTTCGATTTTGGCTTTCGCTTGAGGACAAGCGAGGTCTAAGCTTGGGGGAGTTGATACGTCCATTTTGCATCATGCTTTTATATCAATATTTATTGCATTATGGGCTGTTATTACACATTATGTCACAATACTTATGCCTATTCTCTCTTATTTTACAAGGTTTACATAAAGGGGGAGAATGCCGGCAGTGGAATTCTGGGTTGGAAAAGGAGCAAATATTAGAGACCTATTCTGCACAGCTCCAAAAGTCTTGATACTTCACGGAAGTTATTTCCAGAATATATAAAAAAATACTGAGCGCAAGAAGTACCAGAGGGGGGCCACCTACCAACCACGAGGGTGGGGGTGCGCCCTACCCCCAGGGCACGCCCCCTGCCTCATGGGCCCCCTGGTGGCCCTCCTATGCCCATCTTATGCTATTTGGAGTCTTTCGTCGAGGAAAAAATCATAATCAAGCTTTTGGGACGAGACTCAGCCGCCACGAGGCGGAAGCTTGGCGGAACCAATCTAGGGCTCCGGCGGAGCTGTTCTGCCGAGGAAACTTCCCTCCAGGAGGGGGAAATCATCACCATCGTCATGACCAACGATCCTCTCATCGAGGTGGTGGGGGTCAATCTCCATCAACACATTCACCAGCACCATCTCATCTCAAACCCTAGTTCATCTCTTCTATCCAATCTTTGTATCCAAACCTCAGATTGGTACATGGGGGTTGCTAGTAGTGTTGATTACTCCTTGTAGTTGATGCTAGCTGGTTTAATTGGTGGAAGATCATATGTTCAGATCCATTATGCATATTAATACCCCTCTGATTATGAACATGAATATGCTTTGTGAGTAGTTATGTTTGTTCCTGAGGACATGGGAGAAGTCTTGGTATTAGTAGTCATGTGAATTTGGTATTCGTTCGATATTTTGATGAGATGTATGTTGTCATCCCTCTAGTGGGGTCATGTGAACATCGACTACATGACACTTCACCATTGTTTGGGCCTAGAGGGAGGCGTTGGGAAGTAATAAGTAGATGATGGGCTGCTAGAGTGACAGAAGCTTAAACCTTAGTTTATGCATTGCTTCGTAAGGGGCTGATTTGGATCCATATGTTTCATGCTATGGTTAGGTTTACCTTAATATTTCTGTTGTAGTTGCGGATGCTTGCAATAGGGGTTAATCATAAGTGGGATGCTTGTCCAAGTAAGTACAACACCCAAGCACCGGTCCACCCACTATCGTGATCAAAACTAGCTTGACGATAATTCCCATGTGTCCTCAGGAGCTCTTTCCTTCATATAAGTGTTTGTCCAGACTTGTCCTTTGCTACAAAAAGGATTGGGCCATCTTGCTGTGCCTTATTTACTTTTATTACTTGCCACTCGTTACCAATTACCTTATCACAAAATTATCTGTTACTGATAATTTCAGTGCTTGCAGAGAATACCTTGCTGAAAACCGCTTATCATTTCCTTCTGCTCCTCATTGGGTTCGACACTCTTACTTATCGAAAGGACTACGATAGATCCCCTATACTTGTGGGTCATCACGGTCCAACTGAGATAAGCGATTGGTCCCACCGAGTTCACAATGCAAACTCTCGGTTTCCTTTTCATAATGATGTGGTCTCACCGAAATGACCGATCGGTCCCACCGAGTTTGCCTGACCAACTCTCTGTTTTCTTATTACTGAAATTAGTCTCACCGAGTTGAAGTAATCGGTCAAACCGAGATCAAGTTATACCCAAACCCGAATGCATCGGTCCCACCGAGTTGATCATGCCCAAACCCGAAAAGCCTAACGTTCACATTTTGAACCATATCGGTCTGGCCGAGTTTCACTATTCGGTCCCACCAAGTTTGGTAAATTGTGTGTAACAGTTAGATTTTGTGTGGAGGCTATATATACCCCTCCACCCATTCTCCACTAAGAAGAGAGCCATCAAAACGTGCCTACACTTCCACTACACATTTTCTAAGAGAGAACCACCTACTCATGTGTTCAGACTAGGACATTCTCCAATCCAACCATAAGAATCTTGATCTCTAGCCGTCCCCAAGTTGCTTTCCACTCAAATCATCTTTCCACCATATCCAAATCTATGAGAGACAGTTGAGTGTTGGCGAGACTATCATTTGAAGCACAAGAGCAAGGAGTTCATCATCAACACACCATCTATTACCTTTTGGAGAGTGGTGTCTCCTAGATTGGTTAGGTGTCACTTGGGAGCCTCTGTCAAGATTGTGGAGTTGAACCAAGGAGTTTGTAAGGGTAAGAAGATCGCCTACTTCTTGAATATCAACCCAAGTGAGGCAAGTCCTTCGTGGGCGATGGCCATGGTGGGATAGACAAGGTTGCTTCTTCGTGGACCCTTCGTGGGTGGATCCCTCCGTGGACTCGCGCAACCGTTGCCCTTCATGGGTTGAAGTCTCCATCAACGTGGATGAACGATAGCACCTCCTATTGGAACCACGCCAAAAATCTCCATGTCTACATTGCGTTTGCTTCCTCCAAACTCCTCCCCTTTACCTTCATATGCAATGATTTACATTCCGCTGCTATACTCTTAGAATTGCATGTGTAGGTTGATTGCTTTACTTGTGTTAAGTTGCTAAAATCTGCCAACACTTAAAATTGAGAAAAGGCTTGATTTTTATTTGGCCAAGTAGTCTAACCACCCCCCTCTAGACATACTTTCGATCCTACAAACGCATTTTGTCTTGCGTTTTTGCTCGCTTGTGGGACCGCAGTTGAGAGGAAACCGATGTCCCTCCCCCTCCCCCGCCCGCGTCATTTATACTACTAGAAGAGAGAAAGGTCGACTGAGTGTTACTAGTATTCCCTTCATTTTATGCAGAGTGAATAAAAATAGAGGGAGTATACTTATAGTACTATGAGCACTGCATACTATACTACAAATGTTGTCAGTACTCCACTAGTACTATTGGAAAGGGAGCTTAAAAAAGTTACTATTGGACTGGCTATACATGGAGAAATCCTAGTAGGAAGAGGCTTCACGAGAACAAGCACATTAACGTGTTTGAAAACAAATTGGAAACCATCTCTGTTTGAATACAAATCTAGGAGTGCATACGAATCTAACAATGTTGACTGGGCGTTGTTGAATGTTGATACTTTTTTCTGTAAGTTTGATCAAAGTAGAGATATTCTGACTACACATAAAACTTATATGTAACCTAGAAAGGATCGGAGGGAGTATATTGTACATTCAAAAGCGAAACGAACATTGAATACCATTTATATATGGTTTGTTGATGCTATGATCACCGGTTAAATTTCTTGAATCTGCCTTAGGTATCATCCATGCACCTACTCGTTCTCTCTCGGTTTCATCTCAGGGTTCGGAGATCGATTGAAAGAGGACTAGGGTGGGTACAGTACGTTCATTTTTCTTTTGAACATACGATATACTCCCTCCGATCCCCATAGACCCCCCGGGGGTCATATCAATGATAGAAACACACCAAACCTTTATCTCCTTGCAACACATGCACTTGATCTCTCAACATCAATCGATCTCGTCAAGATGTGTCGGGGCATGAGCCAAATGCGATGTCAAAACTAACATGGGAAACGACACGTGGTGAGGCAAAGTGAAACTTTGAACGAACCGTGTATGCATGTCGGACAAATTACAACATTCGAAATACAAGCATGGTCTAGGCCCACATGCGAATGATACTCGATGGAATGCTCAAATGAGGCATGCGGGAGGATGGACTCGACAGGAGGGCAACATGGTCAATGGAGAAGAGGGTTGGAGATGAATGAGAAATAAGCAACACCACATGATTATACTTGAACGGCTCAAATAAACAATAAGTTATCTCTTTTTCCCTTCCGTCTTGGTCACAGAGTAAGCTACTCCCTCCGTTTTTATTTACTCTACATATTAGGTTTGACAAAAGTCAAACTTCATAAAATTGACCAAATTTATAGAAAAATATGAACATTTACAATAGCAAATCTATATGATGTGAAAGTATATTCAATAATGAATCTAATGGTATTGATTTATTATTGTATATGTTACTATTTCTGTCTATAAACTTTGTCAAAGTTTACAAAGTTTGACTCTGAGCAAAGCTAAAATGCGTAGTAAATAAAAACAGAGGGAGTACGCAAGGAGTAGTATAGTTACTACTGCCGGAACATGGTAAGTTGTACCCCTAATGCAGGCATGGACCGGGCACACCTCAATTATTCCTTCAAACAACAGGATACCTACATTAGCACACCATCCGGCTACTTAATCAAGTGTTATGCTTCACTAGTTGAAAAGGAAAAGGGTGGTACTGTACCCAAAACCACCACACTTGGGGCTAGGGTAACAACTTGGTACTGTACCACATTTGAACCAGGGCACAAAAACCACCTATTCTGCGCCTAATGCACAACACGGAGCACTGACGCTCGAATTTGGCCAGGAAAACAGGGAAACCGACATGTGGGGCCAACCTGTTGGGACGACATGGCGCAGACTAGTCCAATGGAGGAGCTAGCCCACAACCATTCATGTGGGTCGTGGGGCTGAGGGAGTCCTGGATTAGGGGGTCCTCGGACAACCGGACTATATACTTTGGCCGGGCTGTTGGACTATGAAGATAAAAGATTGAAGACTCCGTCCCGTGTCTGGGTGGGACTCTCCTTTGCATGGAAGGCAAGCTTGGCAAATCGGATCTGTAGATCTCCTCCCTTGTAACCGACTCTGTGTAACCCTAGCCCCCTCCGGTGTCTAAACCAGAGGGTTTAGTCCGTAGGACAACGACAACAATCATAATCATAGGCTAGCTTCTAGGGTTTAGCCTCTATGATCTCGTGGTAGATCAATTCTTGTAATACTCATATCATCAAGATCAATCAAGTAGGACGTAGGGTATTACCTCCATCGAGAGGGCCCGAACCTGGGTAAAGATTGTGTCCCCTGCCTCCTGTTACCATCCACCTTAGACGCACAGTTCGGGACCCCCTACCCGAGATCCACCGGTTTTGACACTGACATTGTTGCTTTCATTGAGAGTTCCACTATGCCATCATGATAAGGCTAGATGGCTCGTCTTGTTGCCAAGGACAACATCACCTCGGAGGGAGCCCTGGCCATAGGCTAAACTCTCCGACTAGGCGGCTTCGTCATGACCGCCCCTTTGGTTGTCGCGCCGATGATGACTTCTCGGGTCATCAAAAATAGCCTCCACGTTGGCTCGGGATTCGCCGAGCAGATTGATCCAATAGAGCTCTCTTCTCTGAACGAGATCTTGGATCGCATCACCGCCCTGGGAGTCCCAACGGACTATGATCGGATCGGGCTTAAACCCGACCAAAGGGAGATTAACTCTCTGCCGGTCACCCATCAGATAGAGGTGGTGGAGGAGTAGTGTAGCAATTCTTCATCTATTTTGAGGACAAACTATGTCCGGATTCCTGAGATCTCCGAGCCGGATACCCGTCCACGGGAGGACATGGCCCAAGTTCCGAACTTAGAATCAGACGGCGGGCCAGAACTATTGGGCAACATCCCGGAGTCCAAACTGCCAAGATCGGAAAGTCCTCCGCCCCTGGGTCTCAGATCGGGTCAGGGTTTGGACCAAAATCTACACACCCACCCAGAATCAAGCGATCTTTCCCACATTAGACAAGAGCCCCAAGAGACAGTGCATCACTATTGGGCCAGATTCCTCCTTGTAATGAGCAAGGTCAGGGACTGTCGCAAGGAAGACACAATTTCATTCTTTTGCAAAAATTGCACGGACAAGGGAATCCTCAACGCCATAAGTCGCCATGACATAGCACACTTTGCTGACTTGGCGGCCATAGTACGGAAGTACTATGCGATGGAAAGCGCCTCGCAAACCCAAACAAAATTCTGGGACCCTCCGGCTCTCACTAAGCCCCCGTCCGAACTAAAAGGGTGTATTCTCATAAGTCACCTGATCCAATTACAAAGAAGCCAAAGCCCACTACAGGGCGTGGAACTATATTGAAGGGATGGCTCAATGGGCCATGCAAAATTCACAGTACAACGGATACCATGCCAACACATAGCCTTAGAGTATGTTGGATACTCCGGCAGGTTGCCAAGAGCGGCGAGGATATCCTCACCAACAATACAACAGAGGACCATCCTGTGGAAAATAACAATACAATATTGACAGTCTTCGAGACCTTCGCCTCAAATAATAGGTGCAAGCGAACACTTCGCAGCCTTGCCGAGGTCTGCCACGTTGCAACAATAAATCACACGACCATAACCTTCAATGCTAGTGACGAACCTCAATTCCAAACAGCCCGAGCACGAGCCGCTTTGGTCCTTAGTCCAATTGTGGACGACTTAGTGCTTACTAAAGTACTCATGGATGGTCGCAGCTGATTAAACCTCATCTATGAGGAAACTCTTAGCAAGATGGAAATAGACAAGAGCCGCATTGAGCAAAGCAGCACGGCCTTCAGAGGAATCATCCCTAGTCAGGAGGCATGATGTGTGGGAAAAAATCACACTAGATGTAATATTTGGCACACCGGAGAACTATAGGTCCGAAGAAATCAAATTCCAAGTGGGCCCGTTTAGTAGCGGATACCACACCCTTTTAGGGCGGGAGGCATTCGCGATCTTCCAAGCTATGACCCATTACGGGTACATGAAGCTCAAAATGCCCGGGCCCAATGGAATAATCACTCTGGCTAGTGATCCGGACATAGCACTCCGTGCCGAAAATAAAACCGCCGCACTAGCCCTCGAGGCGTTTTCCGAAGCCCTGGTGGCCGAAGAACTAACTGCGCTGCGCTCCACAGTGGACACGGAAGACGTGTGATACGTCCATTTTGCATCATGCTTTTATATCAATATTTATTGCATTATGGGCTATTATTACACATTATGTCACAATACTTATGCCTATTCTCTCTTATTTTACAAGGTTTACATAAAGAGGGAGAATGCCGGCAGCTGGGATTCTGGGCTGGAAAAGGAGCAAATATTAGAGACCTATTCTTCACAACTCCAAAAGTCCTGAAGCTTCACAGAAGATGTTTTCCAAATATATAAAAAATACTGAGAGCGAGAACTTCACCAGGGGGGCCACACCCTGCCCACGAGGGTGGGGGGCGCGCCCCCCTACCTCGTGGAGCCCCTGGTTGCCCTCCGGTGGCCATCTTCTTCTATATAGAGTCTTTCGATGGGAAAAAAATCATAGGCCATCTTCTCGGACGAAACTCCGCCGCCACGAGGCGGAACCTTGGTGGAACTAATCTAGGACTCTGGAGGAGCTGTTCTGCTGGGGAAACATCACTCCCGGAGGGAGAAATCATCACCATCGTCATCACCAACGCTCCTCTCATCGGGAGAGGGCAATCTCCATCAACATCTTCATCAGCACCATCTCATCGCAAAACCCTAGTTAATCTCTTGTATCCAATTCTTGTCTCCTAGTTCGGGATTGGTGCTAGTAGGTTACTAGTAGTGTTAATTACTCCTTGTAGTTGATGCTAGTTGGTTTAATTGGTGGAAGATCATATGTTCAGATCCTATATGCATATTAATACCCCTCTGATTATGAACATGTTTATGCTTTGTGAGTAGTTACTTTTGTTTCTGAGAACATGGGAGAAGTCTTGCTATTAGTAGTCATGTGAATTTGGTATTCGTTCGATATTTTGATGAGATGTATGTTGTCTCTCCTCTAGTGGTGTTATGTGAACGTCGAGTACATGACACTTCAACATTGTTTGGGCCTAGAGGAAGGCATTGGGAAGTAATAAGTAGATGATGTTTTGCTAGAGTGACAGAAGCTTAAACCCTAGTTTATGCGTTGCTTCGTAAGGGGCAGATTTGGATCCATATGTCTCATGCTATGGTTAGGTTTACCTTAATACTTTTGTTGTAGTTGCGGATGCTTGCAATAGAGGTTAATCATAAGTGGGATGCTTGTCTAAGTAAGGGCAGCACCCAAGCATCGGTCCACCCACATACCAAATTATCAAAGTACCGAACGCGAATCATATGAACATCATGAAAGCTATCTTGATGATATTCCCATGTGTCCTCGGGAGCGCTTTACATCATATAAGAGTTTTTCCAGACTTGTCCTTTGCTACAAAAGGATTGGGCCACCTTGCTGCACTTTATTTACTTTTGTTACTTCTTGCTCGTTACAAATTATCTTATCACAAAACTATATATTACCACTTATTTCAGTACTTGCAGAGAATACCTTGCTGGAAACCGCTTATCATTTCCTTCTACTCCTCATTGGGTTCGACACTCTTACTTATCGAAAGGACTAGGATAGATCCCCTATACTTGTGGGTCATCAAGACTCTTTTCTGGCGCCGTTGCCGGGGAGTGAAGCGCCTTTGGTAGGTGGAATTTGGTAAGGAAAAAAATTATATAGTGTGATGAAATTTACTGTTACTTGTCACCATGGAAAGCAATCCTCTGAGGGGCTTGTTCGGGGTATCTTCACCCCGACCATCAGAGCAAAGAGTTTCTCCTCAACCTAGTGAACCTACTGAAAATGAAAATGCTTGCTTTAAAGTTCCCGCGGGTATGATAGAAAAACTGCTAGCTAATCCTTTTTTAGGAGATGGAACAAAACATCCTGATGAACATCTGATATATGTGGATGAATTTTGCGGATTATTTAAGCTTGCAGGTGTCCCCGGAGATGTTGTTAAGAAGAAGGTCTTCCCTTTATCTTTGAGCGGAGATGCACCGACATGGTATAGGCTATGTGATGATATGAGGTATTGGAATTACAAACGATTGAAACTGGAATTTCATCAGAAGTTTTACCCTATGCATCTTGTTCATCGTGATCGCAATTACATATATAATTTTTGGCCTCGCGAAGGAGAAAGCATCGCTCAAGCTTAGGGGAGGCTTAAATCAATGTTATATTCATGCCCCAATCATGATCTCTCAAGAGAAATGATTATTCAAACAATTTATGCTTGACTTTCTGGTAACAATCGCACCATGCTTGATACTTCTTGTGTTGGCTCTTTTATGATGAAGACTATTGACACTAGTAGAAAAGGGGGCAAAGGTCCAGGCCAGGTCAGCCCATTAGTGTCGGTTCAGTCACGAACCGGGACTAATGTGAGCATTGGTCTTGGTTCGTGCGGCTAAGGCATTAGTCCCGGTTCACCTGAGCCCTTTAGTCCCGGTTTGAGGCACGAACCGAGACTAAAGGGTGCCATGCCCTTTAGTCCCGGGTTGTGTCTCAAACCAGGACTAAAGATTAGACTTTAGTCCCGGTTTGAGACACAAATCGGGACTAAATGGTGCAATGCCTTTTAGTCCCGGTTTGTGTCTCAAACCGGGACTAAAGGTCCCATTTTCAAACTCTACCCCCCTGGTGGATCACCTTTTTTGTTTCGAAAAAATCAAAAGAAAATGATAAAAACTGCAAAAAATAAAATCCTTCGAGAGGTAGTTATATTACTACATCTACTAGTTAGGAAAATTTAAAAACTTAAATTTGTACATGTTTTGCAAAAAATGTAGGGAAAATGTAAAACGGCTATAACTTTTGCATACGATGTCGGAAAAAAACGTATAATATATCAAAATGTTCAGAACGAAAATGTAAAACGGCTATAACTTTTGCATATGGCCTATTTGCAAATTTTTAGAATCCTCAGATTCTAAAAGGAAAAAAAGTTATGCTCAAATTTCAGTATTTTTTGAATTTTTGTTAAATCTGGTCAAACTATGGTCAAACTACTTATTCTAGAAGTATTAGTGTTACTAAATAATTATTCAAGAAATATTAGTGTTATTAAGTAATTATTTAAGTTTTTTTGAATTTTGGTCAAATTTGGTCAAACTATGGTCAAACCGTGGTCAAATTGTGGTCAAACAATGGTCAAACTACTTATTCAAGAAATTTTAGTGTTACTAAATAATTATTTCAGTTTTTTTGAATTTTGGTCAAATCTGGTCAAACTATGGTCAAACTAGGGTCAAACTGTGGTCAAACTACTTATTCAAGAAATATTAGTGTTACTAAATAATTATTCTTTTTTTAGAACAATAGTTTCAAACTCAAACAGTGAAATGTGTGACTTCATGCTCAAGCCAAATTTCTGAGGGTTAATAGGATTGACATCTTACTATTGTCAGGAAAAACAACAAGTGTAGACTTGGAAACGAGGGAGAATAGAACCCGGAAGTTAAGCATGCTCAGGTTGGAGTAGTGAGAGGATGGGTGACCGTTCGGGAAGTTAGATGATTTGGAATGATGAGGGGTGATTAGAGATTAAAGGTTAAATTGAGCAGTGATGAGGGGTGATTAGAGATTAGAGGTTAAAGTAATTCAGAAATTTGAAAATAAAAAAAAATGAAAAAAAAAATCAAAAGAAATCATAAAATTTCCTTTAGTACCGGTTGGCGTTACCAACCGGGACTAAAGGTGGACCTCCAGGCAGCGGCCACGTGGAGGGCCTTTAGTAAGAACCGGGACTAAAGGGGGAGGCATTAGTACCGACCCTTTAGTCCTGGTTCAGGAACCGGGACAAAAGGTCCTTACGAACCGGGACATGTAACATCCCAAATTTTCAATTTGGAATGTTATACATTAGATCATCATGCATATCTTATTTTCTTGCATTTTGGTCGATCCTAGAAATTTCACGCAACTCAAGGACCTTCGGAGAGAGTTGGAGATTTCGTTATTTTCATATTTGAGAGTTTTCTCGAATTTGAAAAGAGGATCATTTGATTTATTTATTTCATCTTCAATTATTTTTCCGATATCAAAATATGAGAGAGGGAATAATATGACTTTCCCAAAATATAGGAATAATGAAGATTTAATAAATAGATCAAATTTCGTTTTCCGGTGTTTGTTTGTTTTTCTTTGGATAGGGTTAAATGCGCGTTTTCGAAAATTGCATTTTAGGTCCGGAGTAAAGTTCATTTTGTTCGGCTCATTTTCGGGAGTCGGGGAAAATTTACTTTAAAAATTTTGGAGCCCGTTTAGTTTTCTTTTCTTTTGTTTTTCTGCGCGCGTAACCGTTCAAAAAAAAGGAACTCCCGCAGGCCAGCCGGGCCAAAGGCCCAGCCAGCCACCGCCCCCAGCCAGCGCCAGCGCCAGGCGCCAGGCGCAACCAGCCAGCCACCGCCGCCTCTTGCTCTAGCCGAGTCCGGCTAGGGTTAGCCCCTCCCCTTTCCTTTGTTTCGTTTTCCTTTTTCCTTTCTTTTTCTTGTCCCCTACCCCAAGTAATCTCTCCCCTCTCCTATATAAATACCCCCATAGACCCCCCTCTCCTCACACCAAAAACCCAAACCCCCTCTCCTCCCCAAGCCGCGCCCCACCCCGCGCCCTACACCACCGCCGCGCCACCCCACACCCGCGCCGCCGCCCTTGTGCCCTAGCGCCGCCGCCGCACCTTGCCCACGCCGCCGCCGCCCTACGCCACGCCGCGGGAGCTCCTCGCCGGAGACCTCGCCGGAGGTTGCCCCGCGTCTCTTTTCCTCGGATCGTTTTCTTCTAATCGTTCCGATTCTTTTCTTCTCTTCTGATTCGTTTTCTAGATCGGTTTTTCGTTTCGGTTTTCTTCTCCGAAACCCAAGATCGGATTCGTTTTCTTTTCCGATTTAGTTGCCTTTGGACCGTTCGCCGGACCGTTCGTCCTAACGGACGTGATCACCGGATTCTTCTAGATTAACGAACGTCCGTTCGTTTAACCGTTCTTCTTTTTCTTCTCGTCGGATTTATTCTGCGATTGCGATCTCAGATCCGATCTTCGTTCTAGTTTATCTTCTCGCCCGTTTATCGAAATCAGGTGATTCAAGTGCCTGGAGTTTCGTCTCGAAACCGCCGTTCCGTCTAATCAACTTGAACAAGTTTTTGCTATGGTAAAATTTGACCTAGTTTCAACTTGCTAGAACCGAGTTGTTTTCTTCCACCGTTTGTTTTCCGTCGTTTATTCGGTTCGTTCTTTCTTTGCAACCGGAGTTCTTAAGTTGAACTTTCTGGTTCATTCTCTCGTTCGAGTTTTACTTGTGCATTAGATGAGTACTTATTGTGTGGTTACTATTGTTTGCTTACGATAGATTGACCGGAGTGTGACGAGTAGATCTAACAAGAGTTTTGAGTGCGAATCATCTTCATCAACATTGCAGGCAAGTTCACACTTTGATCATACCTTTTCTACGACCCATGTTTTATTGCATTAGATCAATCCTCACACATTGCATGAATAGGATCTAATTAAATTGTGGGATGGGAAGTAGATGAGGTAGTACCTATTACCTGTATTATTATGAAACCTTTGGGAGTTACTTCTACGTTTGCTTATTATGCCATGCTATGCTAGTAGATGTGGATTGGGTGAGTGATATCCATGACAGATGTGAGTTGATAATTTTAATGGTTTATCTAAGGTGGCAACTTAAACACACATCTAGGTGGATTGAGGCACCTGATGTCTATCAGGACTTGCCTGTTTTTTTTTCCAGACCGCCACCCGGGCTCAAAGGGATCATAAGGTCATTCATGCTAGAAACTTCTGTGTGCAGCCACATGCTACTATGGGCTCTGGTATAGTTGACTAAGTTGTGCGAACTCTTACGGGGTGGACTAGCAGATGTAGGGGTTGTAGGTGGTACGGTCTACCCCACATGTAAGGTGCTAGCGCTTCTGAAAGACTATGTCTCGGTCATCCGTTTCTCAAACACCATGTAGTGCGAGAAAACAAACGGAGGCGATCGAGTCATGTGGGGAAAAGTTCGCAAACCTCTGCAGAGTGTACAAACTAATCATGATTAGCCGTGTCCCCAGTTATGGACATCTTGAGTATCTAGCTCTTGGATTATCCTGTTGATCTCATCACGTTACTTTAAATGAATATTGTTGGGTTTAATGATGTTACTTAATTGGGATTGAGAATGCTTTCGACCATTCTCAATGTTCAACAACCACCATGATAGTTAATTAAAATGTATTCCTTTGCAGTAGGGAAAAATTGGCTTTACGCAAAAAACCTTATAACCATAGAGCTTTTCCACCAGCCAAATATGCATGTAGTGATAGTCGTTGTTCATCTTTCTCTATGGTGTGAATTTGCCAGTACATTCAATGTACTGACCCGTTTCGGGCTGCAACGTCTTATGTTGCAGGTTTCTTACGACGAGTAAGTGATACGTTAGGGTTACGATTTCTACACTCAACTTTGCCGTTGGTGTTGATGGGAATCCACAACCTTGTTGCTTCCGCTATTTGGATTGAGGTAATAGTATTTACGTTACTTTATACATGTGATTTACCTCTGTTATAAATCCTTCGAGTACTGTGTGTGTCAGCATACCGATCCAGGGATTACACCTAAGCACAGAGACTTGATCCATTTGGGTCGGGTCGCTACAAGATGGTATCAGAGCACATGTTGACTGTAGTACGTGACCCTAGAAACTGGCAAGCCCATAGCAAAGATTTTTCTACAACTTTCCCCTTTCAAAAAGATCTTTTACCTCTCTTCTCTTCCGAGCTTATTCAAAAATTTCCTTTTAGTGAGACTATACCCCTTTTCCCCTTTTGACCACTCGAAGATTCCACTGATGAGACCACTCCAAGAAGTACAAGATATCGGACAACTAAGACCACTTCAAAATGAAGAGTATTTTCCGTGCATCTAAATAATGGAAACTACAATGGTTGAAGGCCGAAGACAAGTAGAATTTGAAGGCTGTGAAGAATTCCCAGATTTATATGACCTAGGAAGGCTACCCTTATGGAACTTGACAGATTATGGAAGTTGTCAATACCCGAGATCAAGGTGTGTTGGAGAAAGACCGGAGCATGTAGAGTTAAGAACTCAAGGATTTGTCAAGGAAAACCCTAAGGCAGGAGGTATCAACTATGGAGAGATAGCTCATGGAAATGACAAGAGCAGAAACACGGCTATCCATGAGGTTATCACCCGCTTATGCTATTGTCACCATGCGGAGTTAAGCATGCATATGCATGGAAGGATTGGACGGTAGAAGGCTGATGGAGCACCTATCAGCAAGATGAAGTTTTAACCTTAGCCAGTGTATCACCAGGATCTGGAGTAGTACATAAAGGTGGAGCTCCATGAAAGAATATTAGACAAGGAAGAATTTCGTAAAGAACTCAGGAACCAAAAGATGAAAGTAGCCAAGATGGAGGAGCTACAACCTCGAGATACCGGAGATTTGTCAGGAACTGAAGGACAGTATGACCATGGCTCATGCCAAGGATGTTGAAACCTAGAAGTTTGGAATGCAATTCCAGAATATTCAAGGATGTCACGAGAGACTTCACGTCAACAGAGTTGATCTGGCAAAAGAACTTGAGAAGACAAGCATGATCGGAAGAAGCCATTGGAGGCATGAACAAGGCTTGGAGAGTTTGGAGACGTTGAAGATTTATTGACCTTTAGAAAACCAAACCCCTGTTATATACCTACGTGAGATGCGATGATTGTGAGCTGTCATTTGTTTGATGTTTTTCAACAGCCACAACAAAAATCTGTCTTTTCAAAACTGTTGTTTGCACTGTGTGCATCCCTCTCTATCTCTCTTATCTCACCCCAAACCCATGGACCCAATAGATGATGAATGGAGATGAGCTTGTATTTTTTGGACCGATGAGTCAATTGGAGACAGACCGATGGATTCAGAACATGGAGGATCATATGGAGAACAAGCCTATAGTCGAAAAGGATATGGCCCAGTATGCTCTACAATGCTTTGAAAGAGGTGCTGCTACTTGGTGGAGGATATACCAAACCATGAATGGATGGCAAGGAGTAACCACTTGGAGAGAATTAAAGTTGACTCTGCAAAGATATCACCTTGTGTCCCAGAAGTTGATGTCTTATGGAAAGGATATAAGGAAACCTTGTGCATGCAAGATTTGTGGAGAAATAGGCTACACCCATAAAGCAGACAAGGCTGAATGCATTAACAGTGAAGGAAGTCACCCAGTTGAAGAATGCCCAACTAGAAAGATTACTTGTTTCTTGTGTGAAGGGACTACCCACTATCCTACTCAGTGTCACATTTACCCCATGGTACAACGAACGATCCAGCATAGGAACGAAGTAATGAAAGGAGCCCTCATGGAAATTTTAGAAGAACCCGTGATGAAGGAAGATGTGGAAGACACACCTAAAGAGGACCCGAGTAAACCCTGCACTAAATCTTGCTATTCATGTGGAGAAGAAGGACACATCTCCCAGAATTGTATGAATGGGAATCTAGTAGAATTCCCGGCTGAGGAAGTAGAGTATGACCCACAGGAAATAGAAGCCCTGATTGGAATGGAAAAGTCCAGAAAGAGAAGTAGATTGGATTCCGGGAAGGATCTGAGTCATGTCATTTGTTATGGGTGCAAGGAGTCAGGGCACTACCTCAACAAATGCCCAAAAAGGAAACCTCGATACTTGTCAGAAGTAATATGTTTTAGTTGTAATAAAGCAGGGCACTTTGCCAGAGATTGTCCGAAGGAGAAGGAGACTTGTGATAAGTAGTTGAGTTTGTAACAGAAGAAATATAGTCGTAGTAGTGAGGACATTTTCCTTTATATTGAGGTGTTGAGTTGAGGCATGCAATGGAAAAACAGGAGATTGTAATAATTTGAGAATCAATAAAGTTAGCAGTGTTGGTACTGATTTGGATTTTATGAGTTACTCTATGAGGAAAGATGTTGACCATTTTTGAGGATAGGAGAAATATGGTCTATAAAATATTGGAGCATTTTAAGGGTGGTAGTACCCTGTAAGAACCGTTCACCCCTGGAAAAGATAAGCATACTCCACTGAGTGGATTTCGGACAAAATGAATACAAGTTTTGTCTCGATATGTGTGATACCCCAAGAGTATGTGGGATGAAGTTGGAGACCATCAGTTGTTTGGATCAAATGTGATCAAGGAGTCAGAAGAGAATGTTCAAGATAGACTGAAGGTAGCTCAGTCCAGGCAGAAGAGTTGTGCAGACTCAAAACTCAAGGAGGTAGCCTATGAAATGGAAGACAGAGCATGTCTTCACATGTCCCCTATGCGAGGAGTTAAACGGATTGGAGTGAAGGGACAGTTAGCCCCGAGAATTGTAGGACCATACCGAGTTATGGAGCGTATGGGAGAAGTGGCCAACAAGTTGGAGTCATCCGAAGGACTGTTAGGAGTTCATGATGTGTTTCACGTTTCCCAGTTGAAGAAGTGCCATGCAGAGATGGCCAATATTCCCCTGTAAGGACACTTGACCCTGGAAAGGATAATGATGTTCCACGAAGTGGAATATGGACTTCATAAGTATAAATCTCGGTATGAGGGATATCCCACGAAAATGAAGAGATGAAGTACTATTGGATATAAAGGAGGTATGATGTTGGAAATATGGATCAATGGAAACTCCATGATGAGTCTGAGTAAACATGTCCTAGTTTGGAGCCAATAGAAGGAAGGAAGACAGTACAATTGGATGGATTTAAGTATACTAGGAAAGCTGGAAGTGGGATGTTGGATTAGAGATCCGCTGCCCCGATGAAGAGTTCAAGGTTTGCAAGTGATGAGATGTGCCATAACCCACAGGCCACAAGACCTTCAAGAAGCAAGCACACTCTTGCTGAAGGAAAAACCCTGAAAGAGGATATGCCCTTATCGATAGACGATCTTATAGGAGTAACGCAAAACCTGAGAGTTGTGAAGAAACGTTAGATGTTTGTCTGGCTTGCAGAATCTATGGATATATCCGAACTTGGTTCGTCGACAAGAGAAATTCTACAATGCTTGTGAGGATGACCGAGTGTTACAATGCAAGATCCGCTAAACCGTATACAAGGTAATGATTTGGGTGCGGGATGCATTGATCACCATACCGACTTACTCCTATTATTCGCCTTGCTATATGGGATGGTAAATCTGAGTGACTTGCCTATAGTAGAGAGATGACGATATTAAACCTTGTTTAAACCCTAGAATGGTATAGGAATTTTTCCCTTGTACACGGCAGCTTTTTGCCAACCGTACGTTATACGGTGAGGATCAACCCAGACCCATTTCCTGCAGGAGAAACCATAAATGGTTGACCACCATGAGATATCGATAGTTGTTTAGTAATGGCGCCAGACCCATCTGCTAAGAAGACCAAATCTCGGAATAACCTTACCAAGAGGAAAGGACAAAAGAATTGAGGAAAAAGGTTATGCCGTTACCGGAAGAGCTTAGAGGAGAAATTTTCTCGAGGATTTGAGAAGACCGACACTGTTAACAATATGGATGAAGTATATGAGTTTCGATGGAACAGTAACCATGATTCTAAGGGTGGTAGCACCCCAGACCCCGTGTGATGATCGATGGATTTTGAGAAGACCCCCAAACCCTAACCTTTTCTTGCTAGCCTCTCCGAATCTCGAGGACGAGATTCCTTTTAAGGGTGGTAGGTTTGTAACATCCCAAATTTTCAATTTGGAATGTTATACATTAGATCATCAGGCATATCTTATTTTCTTGCATTTTGGTCGATCCTAGAAATTTCACGCAACTCAAGGACCTTCGGAGAGAGTTGGAGATTTCGTTATTTTCATATTTGAGAGTTTTCTCGAATTTGAAAAGAGGATCATTTGATTTATTTATTTCATCTTCAATTATTTTTCCGATATCAGAATATGAGAGAGGGAATAATATGACTTTCCCAAAATATAGGAAAATGAAGATTTAATAAATAGATCAAATTTCGTTTTCCGGTGTTTGTTTATTTTTCTTTGGATAGGGAAAAATGCGCCTTTTCGAAAATTGCATTTTAGGACCGGAGTAAAGTTCATTTGTTCGGCTCATTTTTAGGAGTCGGGGAAAATTTACTTTAAAAATTTTGGAGCCTGTTTAGTTTTCTTTTCTTTTGTTTTTCTGCGCGCGTAACCGTTTAAAAAAAGGTACTCCCGCAGGCCAGCTGGGCCAAAGGCCCAGCCAGCCACCGCCCCCACCCAGTGCCAGCGCCAGGCGCCAGGCGCAGCCAGCCAGCCGCCGCCGCCTCTTGCTCTAGCCGAGTCCGACTAGGGTTAGCCCCTCCCCTTTCCTTTGTTTCGTTTTCCTTTTTCCTTTCTTTTTCTTGTCCCCTACCCCAAGTAATCTCTCCCTCTCCTATATAAATACCCCCATAGACCCCCCCTCTCCTCACACCAAAAACCCAAACCCCCTCTCCTCCCCAAGCCGCGCCCACCCCGCGCCCTACACCGCTGCCGCGCCACCCCACACCCGTGCCGCCGCCCTTGTGCCCTAGCGCCGCCGCCGCACCTTTCCCATGCCGCCGCCGCCCTACGCCATACCGCCAGAGCCCCTCGCCGGAGACCTCGCCGGAGGTTGCCCCGTGTCTCTTTTCCTTGGATCGTTTTCTTCTAATCGTTCCGATTCTTTTCTTCTCTTCTGATTCGTTTTCTAGATCGGTTTTTCGTTTCGGTTTTCTTCTCCGAAACCCAAGATCGGATTCGTTTTCTTTTCCGATTTATTTGCCTTTGGACCGTTTGCCGGACCGTTCATCCTAACGAATGTGATCACCGGATTCTTCTAGGTTAACGAACGTCCGTTCGTTTAACCGTTCTTCTTTTTCTTCTCGTCGGATTTATTCCGCGATCGCGATCTCACATCCGATCTTCGTTCTAGTTTATCTTCTCGCCCGTTTATCGGAATCAGGTGTTTCAAGCGCCTGGAGTTTCGTCTCGAAACTGCCGTTCCGTCTAATCAACTTGAACAAGTTTTTTCTATGGTAAAATTTGACCTAGTTTCAACTTGCTAGAACCGAGTTGTTTTCTTCCGCCGTTTGTTTTCCGTCGTTTGTTCGGTTCGTTCTTTCTTTGCAACCGGAGTTCTTAAGTTGAACTTTTTGGTTCATTCTCTCGTTCAAGTTTTACTTGTGCATTAGATGAGTACTTATTGTGTGGTTACTATTGTTTGCTTACGATAGATTGACCGGAGTGTGACGAGTAGATCTAACAAGAGTTTTGAGTGCGAATCATCTTCATCAACATTGCAGGCAAGTTCACACTTTGATCATACCTTTTCTACAACCCATGTTTTATTGCATTAGATCAATCCTCACACATTTCATGAATAGGATCTAATTAAATTGTGGGATGGGAAGTAGATGAGGTAGTACCTATTACCTGTATTATTATGAAACCTTTGGGAGTTACTTCTACGTTTGCTTATTATGCCATGCTATGCTAGTAGACGTGGATTGGGTGAGTGATATCCATGACAGATGTGAGTTGATAATTTTAATGGTTTATCTAAGGTGGCAACTTAAACACACATCTAGGTGGATTGAGGCACCTGATGTCTATCAGGACTTGCCTGTTTTTTTTTCGGACCGCCACCCAGGCTCAAAGGGATCATAAGATCATTCATGCTAGAAACTTCCGTGTGCAGCCACATGCTACTATGGGCTCTGGCATAGTTGACTAAGTTGTGTGAACTCTTACGGGGTGGACTAGCAGATGTAGGGGTTGTAGGTGGTACGGTCTACCCCACATGTAAGGTGCTAGCGCTTCTGAAAGACTATGTCTCGGTCATCCGTTTCTCAAACACCATGTAGTGCGAGAAAACAAATGGAGGCGATCGAGTCATGTGGGGAAAAGTGTGCAAACCTCTGTAGAGTGTACAAACTAATCATGATTAGCCGTGTCCCCGGTTATGGACATCTTGAGTATCTAGCTCTCGGATTATCCTGTTGATCTCATCACATTACTTTAAATGAATATTGTTGGGTTTAATGACGTTACTTAATTGGGATTGAGAATGCTGTCAACCATTCTCAATGTTCAACAACCACCATGATAGTTAATTAAAATGTATTCCTTTGCAGTAGGGAAAAATTGGCTTTACGCAAAAAACCTTATAACCATAGAGCTTTTCCACCAGCCAAATATGCATGTAGTGATAGCCATTGTTCATCTTTCTCTATGGTGTGAATTTGCCAGTACATTCAATGTACTGACCCGTTTCGGGTTGCAATGTCTTATGTTGCAGGTTTCTTACGACGAGTAAGTGATACGTTAGGGTTACGATTTCTACACTCAACTTTGCCGTTGGTGTTGATGGGAATACACAACCTTGTTGCTTCCGCTATTTGGATTGAGGTAATAGTATTTACGTTACTTTATACATGTGATTTACCTTTGTTATAAATCCTTCGAGTACTGTGTGTGTCAGCATACCGATCCAGGGATGACACTTAAGCACAGAGACTTGATCCATTCGGATCGGGTCGCTACAGGACAATAGGTCTGTTTTCTACTAGTGTGAATTCAAATGGAATTTATTGGAAAGAATTAAACGCAACTCTGAAGATTGGGACCTCAACAATGGTAAGGAGTCAGGTATGACAGCTAGTTTTGAATGTGTTAAATATTTTATGGATACCGATATTTTTCGTAAATTTAGCACTAAATATGGACTTGACTCAGAGATAGTAGCTTCTTTCTGTGAATCTTTTGCTGCCTATGTTGATCTCCGCAAGGAGAAGTGGTTTAAATATCATCCTCCCATAGAAGTAAAAGTAGATGCACCTATTAAAGTTGAAGAAAAGACTATCACTTATAATGATCTTATTGTTCCTACTGCTTATGTTGAGAAACCACCTTTCCTTGTTAGGATAAAGGATCATGCTAAAGCTTCAACTGTGGTTCGTAAAAGCAATATTAAAACATATACACCTCCTGAGCAAGTTAAAGTTGAACCTAATATTGCTGCCTGGAGGTTAAATTGAGCAGTGATGAGGGGTGATTAGAGATTAGAGGTTAAAATAATTCAGAAATTTGAAAATAAAAAAAATTCAAAAAAAGATCATAAAAGTTCCTTTAGTACCGGTTGGTGTTACCAACCGGGACTAAAGGTGGACCTCCAGGCAGCGGCCGCGTGGAGGGCCTTTAGTCCCGGTTCGTATAAGAACCGGGACTAGGTTCAGGAACCGGGACAAAAGGTCTTTACAAACCGGGATAATAGGCATGTTTTCTACTAGTGTGAATTCAAATGGAATTTATTGGAAAGTATTAAACGCAACTCTGAATATTGGGACCTCGACAATGGTAAGGAGTCAGGTATGACACCTAGTTTTGAATGTGTTAAATATTTTATGGATACCGATATTTTTCATAAATTTAGCACTAAATATGGACTTGACTCAGAGATAGTAGCTTCTTTCTGTGAATCTTTTGCTGCCTATGTTGATCTCCGCAAGGAGAAGTGGTTTAAATATCATCCTCCCATAGAAGTAAAAGTAGATGCACCTATTAAAGTTGAAGAAAAGACTATCACTTATAATGATCCTATTGTTCCTACTACTTATGTTGAGAAACCACCTTTCCCTGTTAGGATAAAGCTAGGATCATGCTAAAGCTTCAACTGTAGTTCGTAAATGCAATATTAAAACATATACACCTCCTGAGCAAGTTAAAGTTGAATCTAATATTTCTATTGTTAAAGATCGCTTATCTGATAATATAGATGGGCATGTTATTTATTTTTGTGATGAAACTGCTAGAATTGCTAAACCTTGTGCTAAAGATAAACTTAGACCTGTGGTAGGCATGCCTGTTATTTCTGCTAAAATAGGATATCATTGTTATCATGGCTTATGTGACATGGGTGCTAGTGCTAGCGCAATACCTCATTCCTTATACAAAGAAATTATGCATGAGATTGCACATGTTGAAATAGAAGATATTGATGTCACAATTAAACTTGCCAGTAGAGATACTATCTCACCAATGGGAATTGTTAGAGATGTTGAAGTCTTGTGTGGGAAAACTAAATATCCTGCTGATTTTCTTGTCCTTGGTTCCCCACAAGATAGCTTTTCCCCATTATATTTGGTAGACCCTTCTTAAACACTATTAATGCTACCATATATTGCAAAAGGGATGTTGTTACTGTCGGTTTAGATGATATGACTCATGAATTTAATTTTTCTAAATTTAGTAGACATCACCGTGAAGAAGAATTAGCTAGTAAGGATGAAATTATTGGTCTTGCTTCTATTTCCGTACCTCCTAGTGATCCTTTAGAACATTATTTGCTAGACCATGAAAATGATATGTTTATGAATGAAAGAAGGGAATTAGATGAAGAATTCTTTAAACAGGAACATATGCTGAAAAACAATTTACCTGTTGAAATCCTAGGGGATCCTCCTCCACCCAAGGGTGATCCCGTGTTTGAGCTTAAATTGTTACCTGATACTCTTAAATATGCTTATCTTGATGAGAAAAGGATATATCCTGTTATTATTAGTGCTAACCTTTCAGAACATGAAGAAGAGAGATTATTGAAAACTCTGAAGAAGCACCGTGCTACTATTGGGTATATTCTTGATGATCTGAAGGGAATTAGTCCCACTCTATGTCAACATAAAATTAATTTGGAAGAAGATAATAAACCAGTTCATGATCATCAACGTCGGTTGAATCCTAAAATGAAAGAAGTGGTAAGAAAGGAGATTCTAAAGCTCCTTGAGGCGGGTATAATTTATCCCATTGCTGATAGTCAGTGGGTAAGCCTTGTCCATTGTGCCCCTAAGAAGGGAGGTATTACTGTTGTTCCAAATGATAAAGATGAATTGATTCCTCAAAGAATTATTACAGGTTATAGGATGGTAATTGATTTCTGCAAATTAAATAAGGCTACTAAGAAAGATCATTACCCCTTACCTTTTATCGATCAAATGCTAGAAAGATTGTCCAAACATACACATTTTTGCTTTCTAGATGGTTATTATGGTTTCTCTCAAATACCTGTGTCAGCGAAAGATCAATCGAAGACTACTTTTACATGACCTTTTGGTACTTTTGCTTATAAATGTATGCCCTTTGGTTTATGTAATGCACCTGCTACCTTTCAAAGATGCATGATGGCTATATTCTCCGACTTTTGTGAAAATATTTGTGAGGTTTTCATGGATGACTTTTCCATCTATGGATCTTCTTTTGATGATTTCTTGAGCAACCTTGATCGTGTTTTGCAGAGATGTGAAGAAACTAATCTTGTCTTGAATTGGGAAAAGTGTCACTTTATGGTTAATGAAGGTATTGTCTTGGGGAATAAAGTTTCTGAAAGAGCTATTGAAGTGTATAAAGCCAATGTTGATGCTATTGAAAAGATGCCATGTCCCAAGGACATCAAAGGTATAATAAGTTTCCTTGGTCATGCCGGTTTTTATAGGAGGTTCATTAAGGACTTCTCAAAAATTTCTCATCCTCTGACTAATTAATTACAAAAAGATATACCATTTTTTTTATGATGATTGTGTAGAAGCATTTGAAATACTTAAGAAAGCATTTATCTCTGCACCTATTGTCTAGCCACCTGATTGGAATTTACCTTTTGAAATTATGTGTGATGCTAGTGATTATGTTGTAGGTGCTGCTCTAGGACAAAGAGTTGATAAGAAACTAAATGTTATTCAATATGCTAGTAAAACTCTAGACAATGCTCAAAGAAATTATGCTACTACTGAAAAAGAATTCTTAGAAGTTGTATTTGCTTGTGATAAGTTTAGACCTTATATTGTTGATTCTGAAGTAACTATTCACACTAATCATGCTGCTATTAAATATCTTATGGAAAAGAAAGATGCTAAACCTAGAATTATTAGATGGGTTCTCTTGCTACAAGAATTTGATTTGCATATTGTTGATAGAAAAGGAGCTGAGAACCCCGTTGCAGACAACTTGTCTAGGTTAGAAAATGTGCTTGATGACCCACTACCTATAGATGATAGCTTTCCTGATGAGCAATTAAATGTCATAAATGCTTCTCATACTGCTCCATGGTATGCTGATTATGCTAATTACATTGTTGCTAAGTTTATACCACCTAGTTTCACATACCAGCAAAAGAAAAAGTTCTTCTATGATTTGAGGCATTACTTTTGGGATGACCCACATCTTTATAAAGGAGTGGATGGTGTTATTAGACGTTGCGTACCTGAGCATGAACAGGAACATATCCTATGCAAGTGTCACTCCGAAGCTTATGGAGGACACCATGCTGGAGATAGAACTGCACATAAGGTACTACAATCTGGTTTTTATTGGCCTACTCTCTTCAAGGATGATCGTAAGTTTGTCTTATCTTGTGAGGAATGTCAAAGAATTGGTAATATTAGTAGACATCAAGAAATGCCTATGAATTATTCACTTGTTATTGAACCATTTGATGTTTGGGCTTTGACTATATGGGACCTTTTCCTTCCTCTAATGGTTATACACATATTTTAGTTGTTGTTGATTATGTTACTAAGTGGGTAGAAGCTATTCCAACTAGTAGCACTGATCATAACACTTCTATTAAAATGCTTAAAGAAGTTATTTTTCCAAGATTTGGAGTCCCTAGATATTTAATGACTGATGGTGGTTCATGGTGCTTTCTGTAAAATGCTTGCTAAATATGATGTTAATCATAGAATTGCATCTCCTTATCATCCTCAGTCTAGTGGTCAAGTAGAATTGAGTAATAGAGAGCTCAAATTAATTTTGCAAAAGACTGTTAATCGGTCTAGAAAGAATTGGTCCAAGAAACTAGATGATGCATTATGGGCCTATACAACTGCATATAAAAATCCTATGGGTATGTCTCCGTATAAAATGGTTTATGGAAAAGCATGTCACTTACTCTCGAACTAGAACACAAGGCTTATTGGGCTATTAAAGAACTTAATTATGATTTTAAACTTGCCGGTGAGAAGAGGCTATTTGATATTAGCTCACTTAATGAATGGAGAACCCAAGCCTACGAAAATGCCAAGTTGTTTAAAGAAAAAGTTAAAAGATTGCATGACAAAAGGATACAAAAGCGTGAGTTTAATGTAGGTGATTATTTATTGCTATACAACTCTCTTTTAAGATTTTTTGCAGGAAACTTCTCTCTAAATGGGAAGGTCCTTACGTTATCAAGGAGGTCTACCGTTCCGGTGCCATAAAAATCAACCACTTCGAAGGCACAAATCCGAAGGCGGTGAATGGTCAAAGAATCAAATATTATATCTCAGGTAATCCCATAAATGTTGAAACCAATGTTATTGAAACCGTAACCCCGGAGGAATACATAAGGGACACTTTCCGGAACGTTTCAGACTCCGAAAAGGAATAGATATGTGGTACGGTAAGTAAACCGACTCCAAAACAGTTTTTAATGCAATATTTCTCCGTTTTGGAAGATTTAGAAAAATTGAAAAATAAGTAGCAGTCTGGGAAGGACACGAGGGCTCCACGAGGGTGGAGGGCGCGCCCTACCCTCCTGGGCGCGCCCCCCTACCTCGTGGGCACCTCGTGTGCTCTCCGGACTCCGTTTTCGTACACGTTACATATTTTGGACGGTAAAAATTCATTATATAATCTCCTGGGGGGTTTGACTCCCGTATCACGCAATTATCCTTTGTTTTGTGTTTCGAGCTGTTGCTGCTGTAGATTAGAGCAAGATGTCTTTGCAAGAGTCAGTCGGGGAGAGCCGGGTGTCTCACCCGGCACCGAGATCAGTGACAAACAACAATGTTGACCTCTCTGGGCCAGCGACGGAGGAAGAGATGGAGGCCGAATTGAAGAGGATAGATGCCATGGAAGAGGATCAAGAAGTCACTTCCCGCTTCCGAGCTGGATTCACGATGGGAGAACTGCAGATCTCAGCTATTCCAAACTCGGTTATCCCTTCCAATGTTAGATTTCTTTCTTATGAGAATATGAAAAAGAGTGTCACTGGTTCTCCCGCAGCTATGCAGCATCCTTGGGTGCAGGGAGCTTTGGCTGTTACAGGAAAACTTCGACAGGAAATAATGGACCTCCAGCAGCAAGTCAATAAGCTAGAGGAGGCGAATCATATCCTGAGGGGCATCATCGCCAAGAATATCACATCACCACCCCCTAAAGAGAGACATAACCACATCGGTATGGGCACTCCACTTGGCAACTGCCAAGCTTGGGGGAGTGCCCTGGTATCGTATCACCATCGCTTTTATCTTTACCGTTTTTCTTACTTCGATCCTTTTGGTAATATCTTGATCTAGTAGAATAAAAGTTCTTAGTATGACCTGGTCGTGAGTTTTGCTTTATCATCCTTCTATGTAATCGAGCCCGTGATCTATATAATAAAGATTAGTGTTGAGTCAAGGGCTTGATTATTTTGTCATGATCCTAAGTGAATAAAAGAAAAGAGAAAGAAATAAAAAGAAACAAAGAGATCATGTGAGTCTTATGGAGAGTACTGAGCTCACATAGAAAAAGTATGATGAATAAAAGTTGTTGAGGGTTGACAAACATATTTTGGTCATGTTGCAATTAATAGGAAGTAATAAAGAAAGAGAGGTCTTCACATATAAATATACTATCTTGGACATCTTTTATGATTGTGAGCACTCATTAAAATATGACATGCTAAAGAGTTGACATTGGACAAGGAAGACAACGTAATGGGTTATGTTTTCTTACATCTTAGATGAATTATATTGTCTTGGATCATCCAACATGTTGAGCTTGCCTTTCCCCTCATGCTAGCCAAATTCATCGCACTAAGTAGAGATACTACTTGTGCTTCTAAATACCCTTAAACCAGTTTTGCCATGAGAGTCCACTATACCTACCTATGGATTGAGTAAGATCCTCTAAGTAAGTTGTCGTCGGTGCAAGCAATAAAAATTGCTCTCTAAATATGAATGACTTATTAGTGTGGGAGAAAATAAGCTTTATACGATCGTGTGATATGGAAGAAATAAAAGCGACATACTGCATAATAAAGGTCCATGTCACAAGTGGCAATATAAAGTGACGTTCTTTCGCATTAAGATTTTGTGCATCCAACCATAAAAGTGCAGGACAACCTCTGCTTCCCTCTACGAAGGGTCTATCTTTTACTTTTATCTCCTACATTGCATAAGAGTCATGGTGATCTTCACCCTTCCTTTTTACATTTTATCCTTTGGCAAGCAAAATATGTTGGAAAGATCCTGGTGTATATGGCTAATTGGATGTGAGTTTTCATGAACTATTACTGTTGACATTACCCTTGAGGTAAAACGCTAGGAGGCAAAGCTATAAGCCCCTATCTTTCTCTGTTTCTGATTAAAACTCCATACCCATAAGTATTGCGTGAGTGTCAGCAATTGTGAAAGACTATATGATAGTTGAGTATGTGGACTTGCTGAAAAGCTCTTATACATTGACTCTTTCCTATGTTATGATAAATTGCAATTGCTTCAATGACTGAGATTGTAGTTTGTTAGTTTTCAATGAAGTTTACAATTCACACTTGATATTGTGATTGAATTATTAGTACAGCATAAGAGAGTATATGACAAGAATTATATAAGTTGTTGTTCTAAGAATGATCATGATGCCCTCATGTCCGTATTTTATTTTTATCGACACCTCTATCTCTAAACATGTGGACATATTTTTCGATTTCGGCTTTTCGCTTGAGGATAAGCAAGGTCTAATCTTGGGGGAGTTGATACGTCCATTTTGCATCATGCCTTTATATCAATATTTATTGCATTATGGGCTGTTATTACACATTATGTCACAATACTTAATGCCTATTCTCTCTTATTTTACAAGGTTTACATAAAGAGGGAGAATGCCGGCAGCTGGGATTCTGGGTTGGAAAAGGAGCAAATATTAGAGACCTATTATGCACAACTCCAAAAGTCCTGAAGCTTCACGGAAGATGTTTTCCAAATATATAAAAAATACTGAGAGCAAGAACTTCACCAGGGGCCACACCCTGCCCACGAGGGTGGGGGGCGCCCTACCCCCTGGGCACTCCCCCTACCTCGTGGGCCCCCTGGTGGCCCTTCGGTGGCCATCTTCTGCTATATGGAGTCTTCCAATGGGAAAAAAATCATAAGCCATCTTCTCAGACGAAACTCCGCCGCCACGAGGCGGAACCTTGGTGGAACCAATCTATGGCTCTAGCGGAGCTATTCTGCCGGGGAAACTTCCCTCCCGGAGGGGGAAATCATCGCCATCGTCATCACCAACGCTCCTCTCATCGGGAGAGGGCAATCTCCATCAACATCTTCATCAGCACCATCTCATCTCAAAACCCTAGTTCATCTCTTGTATCCAATTCTTGTCTCCCAAGTCCGGGATTGGTGCTAGTAGGTTGCTAGTAGTGTTAATTACTCCTTGTAGTTGATGCTAGTTGGTTTAATTGGTGGAAGATCATATGTTCAGATCCTATATGAATATTAATACCCCTCTGATTAAGAACATTTTTCTGCTTTGTGAGTAGTTACTTTTGTTCCTCAGGACATGGGAGAAGTCTTGCTATTAGTAGTCATGTGAATTTGGGATTCGTTTGATATTTTGATGAGATGTATGTTGTCTCTCCTCTAGTGGTTTTATGTGAACGTCAAGTACATGACACTTCACCATTGTTTGGGCCCAGAGGAAGGCATTGGGAAGTAATTAGTAGATGATGGGTTGCTAGAGTGACAGAAGCTTAAACCCTAGTTTATGCGTTGCTTCGTAAGGGGCTGATTTGGATCCATATGTTTCATGCTATGGTTAGGTTTACCTTAATACTTTTTTTGTAGTTGAGGATGCTTGCAATAGAGGTTAATCATAAGTGGGATGCTTGTCCAATTAAGGGCAGCACCCAAGCACTGGTCCACCCACATACCAAATTATCAAAGTACCGAACGCGAATCATATGAACGTCATGAAAACTAGCTTGACGATATTCCCATGTGTCATCGGGAGCGCTTTACATCATAAAAGAGTTTGTCTAGGCTTGTCCTTTGCTACAAAAGGATTGGTCCACCTTGCAGCACTTTATTTACATTTGTTACTTGTTGCTCGTTACCAATTATCTTATCACAAAACTATCTGTTACCACTTATTTCAGCACTTGCAGAGAATACCTTGCTGGAAACCGCTTTCATTTCCTTCTGCTCCTCATTGGGTTCGACACTCTTACTTATCGAAAGGACTACGATAGATCCCCTATACTTGTGGGTCATCAACGTGATACTCGACAAAAGACCAAAGTCCACCTCTTTTAAACCAGCGGACAAAATAGTCAAATTCCAGGTCGACCCAACGGACCCTACAAAACAGCATCCATCGGGGCATAGCTGAACCCCACAACAGATGCCGCATTTTGGGAGTTCTTGCATGGGAATTGGGACATCTTCGCCTGACATCCTTCAGACATGTCAGGAATCCCACGCAGGCTGGCCGAGCATAGCCTCAACATTCTAAAAGGGTTCAAGCCGGTCAAGCAGACTCTTCGGCGTTCCTCTAAGCCCAAGCGGCAAGCCATGGGAGAAGAGCTAGCCAAATTACTCGAGGCCGGATTCATTAGAGAAACAAAACATCCGGACTGGCTAGCAAACCTGGTGATGGTACCAAAGAAGGACAAATCTTGGTGCCTATGTGTCGATTTCAAGGACCTTAACAAAGCTTGCCCTAAGGATCCCTTCCCCCTTCCCTGCATCGATCAAATTATCAATGCTACCGCAGGACACGACTCATTGTGCTTCCTCGACGCATACTCCGCATACCATCAAATTAAGATGGCGGAGCCCGATCAAGCCACAACGGCATTCATCACTCCATACCGCCCCTTCTGTTTCAACACCATGCCTTTCGGGCTCAAAAACGCCGGTGCAACCTATCAACGCATGATTCAGACATGACTGGAAACACAAATCGGCAAAACAGTGGAGGCATACGTAGACGATGTGGTCATTAAAACAAGACACGTCGAATCCTTAATAGATGACTTGAGGATCATGTTCGACAATCTCCGAACATATGACATCAAGCTCAATCCGGAAAAATGCGTTTTCGGCGTGCCCGGCGGAAAGCTCTTGTGCTTCATCATCTCCAATAGAGGAATTGAAGCAAATCCGGCTAAAATCCGAGCTTTGTCACAGTTGGCTATCCCAACAGACCTCAAACAAATCCAGAAGTTAACTGGATGCATGGCTGCCTTAAGCTTCTTCATCTCCCGATTAGGAGAAAACGCACTACCTCTCTATCGCCTTCTTCGACGCACCGAACACTTCAAGTGGATGGATGCGGCCACTGCTGGATTGGAAGAAATAAAGGCCGTATTGGCCACCAACCCAATCTTGGCCGCGCCAAATGTCAGCAAACCAATGCTGTTATATATAGCGGCAACACACAAAGTTGTAAGCACAGCGCTTGTCGTCGAACGAGAGACGGACGGACATAAGTTCCCACTTAAAAAGTCGGTATACTACGTATCCACCGTCCTCACTCCATGCCAATCACGGTACCCACATTACCAAAAGATAGCATACATGGTCTTCATGGCATCCCGAAAACTACGACACTACTTTCAAGAGTGTTCAATCACGGTGGCCTCCGAAGTACCACTCAAGGGCATAACAAATAACCGCGATGCCATGGGCCGGATTGCTAAATGGGCGTTCGAGCTCCTCCTGGTCGACATAACATATAAACCACGACGAGCCATTAAGTCGCAGGTACTGATGACCCACAAGTATAGGGGATCTATCGTAGTCCTTTTGATAAGTAAGAGTGTCGAACCCAACGAGGAGCAGAAGGAAAGGATAAGCGGTTACCGGCAAGGTATTCTCTACGAGTACTGAAATAAGTGGTAAAAGATAGTTTTGTGATAGGATAATTTGTAACGGGCAACAAGTAACAAAAGTAAATAAGTGCAGCAAGGTGGCCCGATCCTTTTTGTAGGAAAGGACAAGCCTGGACAAACTCTTATATAGGGAAAAGCGCTCCCGAGCACACATGGGAATATCGTCAAGCTAGTTTTCATCATGTTCATATGATTTTCCTTCGATACTTTGATAATTTGGTATGTGGGTGGACCAGTGCTTGGGTACTGTCCTTACATGGACAAGCATCCCACTTATGATTAACCTCTATTGCAAGCATCCGCAACTACAACAAAACTATTAAGGTAAACCTAACCATAGCATGAAACATATGGATCCAAATCAGCCCCTTACAAAGCAACGCATAAACTAGGGTTTAAGGTTTTGTCACTCTAGCAACCAATCATCTACTTCTTACTTCCCAATGCCTTCCTCTAGGCCCAAATAATGGTGAAGTGTCATGTAGTCGACATTCACATAACACCACTAGAGGAGAGACAACATACATCTCATCAAAATATCGAACGAATACCAAATTCACATGACTACTAATAGCAAGACTTCTCCCAAGTCCTCAGGAACAAATGTAGCTACTCACGAAGCATATTCATGTTCATAATCAGAGGGGTATTAATATGCATATAGGATCTGAACATATGATATTCCACCAAATAAACCAATTAGCATCAACTACAAGGAGTAATTAACACTACTAGCAACCCATAGGTACCAATCCCAGAGTTGGAGACAAGAATTGGATACAAGAGATGAACTAGGGTTTTGAGAAGAGATGGTGCTGGTGAAGATGTTGATGGAGATTTCCCTCTCCCGATGAGAGGAGCTTTAGTGATGACGATGACGATGATTTCCCCCTCCCAGAGGGAAGTTTCCCCAGCAGAACAGCTCTGCCAGAGCCCTTGATTGGTTCCGCCAAGGTTCCGCCTCGTGGCGGCGGAGTTTCGTCCGATAAGATGGCTTATGACTTTTTTCTCATCGAAAGACTCCATATAGCAGATGATGGCCATCGGAGGGCTACCAGGGGGCCCACGAGGTAGTGGGGCGCGCCCCCACCCTCGTGGGCAGGGTGTGGCCCCCTGGTGAACTTCTTGCTCTTAGTATTTTTTATATATTGTGAAAACGTCTTTCGTGAAGTTTCAGGACTTTTGGAGCTGTGCAGAATAGGTCTCTAATATTTGCTCCTTTACCAGCCCAGAATCCCAGCTGCCGGCATTCTCCCTCTTTATGTAAACCTTGTAAAATAAGAGAGAATATGCATAAGTATTGTGACATAATGTGTAATAACAGCCCATAATGCAATAAATATCGATATAATAACATGATGCAAAATGGACGTATCAACTCCCCCAACCTTAGACCTCTCTTGTCCTCAAGCGAAAGCCGAAATCGAAAAATATGTCCACATGTTTAGAGATAGAGGTGTCGATAAAAGTAAAATACGAACATGAGGGCATCATGATCATTCTTAGAACAACAACTTATATAATTCTTGTCATATGATTTCTTATGCTAGAGTAATAATTCAATCACAATTTAAAGTATGAATTGTAAACTAACAAACTATAATCTCAGTCATTGGAGCAATTGCAATTTATCATAACATACGAAAGAGTCAATATATAAGAGCTTTTCAGCAAGTCCACATACTCAACTATCATATGGTCTTTCACAATTGCTCACACTCACGCAATACTTATGGGTATGGAGTTTTAATCGGACATAGAGAAAGATAGGGGCTTATAGTTTTGCCTCCCAATGTTTTACCTCAAGGGTAATGTCAACAATAATAGTTCATGAAAACTCACATCCAATTAGCCATATATAACATGATCTTTCCAACATACTGTGCTTGCTAAAGGATAAAATGTAAAAAGGAAGGGTGAAGATCACCATGAATCTTATGTAAGGTAGGAGATAAAAGTAAAATATAGACCCTTCGCAGAGGGAAGCAGAGGTTGTCATGCGCTTTTATGGTTGGATGCACAAAATCTTAATGCGAAAGAACATCACTTTATATTGCCACTTGTGATATGGACCTTTATTATGCAGTCTGTCGCTTTTATTTATTCCATATCACACGATCGTATAAAGCTTATTTTCTCCCACACTAATAAGTCATACATATTTAGAGAGAAATTTTTATTGCTTGCACCAAAGACCTCTTACTTGGAGGGTCTTACTCAATCCATAGGTAGGTATGGTGGACTCTCATGGAAAAACTGGTTTAAGGGTATTTGGAAGCACAAGTAGTACCTCTACTTGGTGCGATGAATTTGGCTAGCATGAGGGGAAAAGGCAAGCTCAACCATGTTGGATGATCCATGGCAATATAATTTATCTCAGATGTAAGAAAACATAACCCATTACGATGTCTTCCATGTCCAACGTCAACTCTTTAGCCTATCATATTTTAATGAGTGCTCACAATCATAAAAGATGTCCAAGATACTATATTTATATGTGAAGACCTCTCTTTCTTTATTACTTCCTATTAATTGCAACGATGACCAAAACTATGTTTGTCAACTCTCAACAACTTTTATTCATCAGACTTTTTCCATGTGAGCTCATTACTCTCCATAAGATCCATATGATCTCTTTGTTTCCTTTTTATTTCTCTATTCTTTTATTCACTTAGGGTCATGGCCAAATAATCAAGCCCTTGACTCAACACTAATCTTTATTATATAGCTCACGGACTCGATTACATAGAAGGATCATAAAGCAAAACTCAAAACTAGATCACACTAAGAACTTTTATTCTACTAGATCAAGATATTACCAAAAGGATCGGACTAAGAAAAACGGCAAAGATAAAAGTGATGGTGATGCGATACCGGGGCACTCCCCCAAGCTTGGCAGTTGTCAAGGGGAGTGCCCATACCCATGTGATTATGTCTGCTTTGTTTGTGAAGGAGGTGAAGTTTTTGATGATGGATAGTCGCACATCGAACGTAGGAGGTCTTCTAACTTGCAGATAATGCCTTTGAATGCGATAATATGCTCCTTCAACAAAATATTTTCACGTGTGAGATACTTATTTTGTATATGACCTAACTCAATCATCTTGAAAGCTTCGATCTCCGTTGGGGTAAGAAGATTGTGATTAAGTTGAAGGGTGTCTTTTGTTGCCGGAACTTGGTCCTGCATGGCCTTCTTGATCCCTTCATCCTTGTTGATCTCCATGGGTTCTTCTCTCTTCAGCTCTGTGTTCATTAGACAAGCATCGTTGCCCTCATGATTGGAGGAGGAGGGAGACCACATAGTGCCTGGCCTTGACAACCCTGGCAGAAAACAGCTCGAAACAAAGACAGGAGATTTTTGCGTGATACGGGAGTCAAAACCTCCGGGAGATTATATAATTAATTTTTACCGACCAAAATATGTGTCGTGCACGAAAACGGAGTCCGGAGAGCACACGAGGTACCCACGAGGTAGGGGCCGCCCAGTAGGGTAGGGCGCGCCCTCCACCCTCGTGGAGGCCTCGTGTCCTTCTCGGACTACTTCTTATTTTTCTCTTTTTCTAAATATTCCAAAACGCAGAAATATTGCCTTAAAAACTGTTTTGGAGTCGGTTTACTTACCGTACCACATACCTATTCCTTTTCGGAGTCTGAAACGTTCCGAAAAGTGTCCCTTATGTATTCCTCTGGGGTTACAGTTTCAATAACATTGGTTTCAACATTTATGGGATAACCTGAGATATAATGTTTGATTCTTTGACCGTTCACCACCTTCGGATTGTGCCTTCGAAGTAGTTGATTTTTATGGCACCGAAACGATAGACCTCCTCGATAATGTAAGGACCTTCCCATTTAGAGAGAATTTTTCCTGCAAAAAAACCTTAAACAAGAGTTGTATAGCAATACATAATCACCCACATTAAACTCACGCTTTTGTATCCTTTTATCCTGCCATCTTTTAACTTTTTCTTTAAACAACTTGGCATTTTCGTAGGCTTGGGTTCTCCATTCATCGAGTAAGCTAATATCAAATAACCTCTTCTCACCGGTAATTTAAAATCATAATTGAGCTCTTTAATAGCCCAATATGCCTTGTGTTCTAGTTCGAGATGTAAGTGACAAGCTTTTCCATAAACCATTTTATACGGAGACATACCCATAGGATTTTTATATGCAGTTCCATAGGCCCATAATGCATCATCAAGTTTCTTGGACCAATTCTTTCTAGACCTATTGACAGTCTTTTGCAAAATTAATTTGAGCTCTCTATTACTCAATTCTACTTGACCACTAGACTGAGGGTGATAAGGAGATGCAACTCTATGATTAACATCATACTTAGCAAGCATTTAACGGAAATCACCATGAATAAAATGTGAACCACCATCAGTCGTTAAATATCTAGGGACTCCAAATCTTGGAAAAATAACTTCTTTAAGAATTTTAATAGAAGTTTTATGATCAGCACTACTAGTTGGAATAGCTTCTACCCACTTAGTAACATAATCAACAACAACTAAAATATGTGTATAAGCATTAGAGGCAGCACAAGGTCCCATATAGTCAAAGCCCCAAACATCAAATGGTTCAATAACGAGTGAATAGTTCATAGGCATTTCTTGACATCTACCAATATTACCAATTCTTTGACATTCATCACAAGATAAGACGAACTTATAGGCATCTTTGAAGAGAGTAGGCCAATAAAAACCAGATTGCAATACCTTATGTGCAGTTCTATCTCCAGCATGGTGTCCTCCATAAGCTTCGGAGTGACACTTGCGTAGGATCTGTTCCTATTCATGCTAAGGTACACAACGTCTAATAACACCATCTACTCCTTCTTTATAAAGATGTGGGTCATCCCAAAAGTAATGTCTCAAATCATAGAAGAAAATTTTCTTTTGCTGGTATGTGAAACTAGGTGGTACGAATTTGGCAACAATGTAATTAGCATAATCAGCATAACATGGAGCAGTATGAAAATCACTTATGACATTTAATTTCTCATTAGGAAAGCTACCGTCAATAGGTAGTGGGTCATCAAGCACATTTTCTAACCTAGACGAGTTGTCTGCAACGGTGTTCTTAGCTCCCTTTCTATCAACAATATGTAAATCAAATTCCTGTAGCAACAGAACCCATCTAATAAGTCTAGGTTTAGCAAATTTCTTTTCAATAAGATATTTAATAGCAGCATGATCATTGTGAATAGTTACTTTAGAATCAACAATATAAGGTCGAAACTTATCACAAGCAAATACAACTGCTAAGAATTCTTTTTCAGTAGTAGAAAAATTTCTTTGAGCATTGTTTAGGGTTTTACTAGCATATTGAATAAAATTTAATTCCTTATCAACTCTTTGCCCTAGAACAGCACCTACAGCATAATCACTAGCATCACACGTAATTTCAAAGGGTAAATTCTAGTCAGGTGGCTGAACAATAGGTCTAGAGATCAAAGCTTTCTTAAGTATTTCAAATGCTTCTACACAATCATCATCAAAGACAAATGGTATATCTTTTCACAAAAGTCAATGAATATAGCCATCATGCATCTTTGAAAGGTAGAAGGTGCATTACATAAACCAAAAGGCATACGCCTATAAGCAAAAGTACCAAAAGGGCAAGTAAAAGTAGTCTTTGATTGATCCTTGGCTGACACAGGTATTTGAGAGAAACCATAATAACCATCTAGAAAGCAAGAAAGTAATGTTTGGATAATCTTTCTAGCATTTGATCAATAAAAGGAAAGGGGTAATGATCCTTTTTAGTGCCCTTATTTAATTTGCGGAAATTAATTACCATCCTATAACCTGTAATTATTCTTTGAGGAATCAATTCATCTTTATCATTAGGAACGACAATAATACCTCCCTTCTTAGGGACACAATGGACAGGACTTACCCACTGACTATCAGCAACGGGATAGATTATACCTGCCTCAAGGAGCTTTAGTATTTCCTTTCTTACCACTTCTTTCATTTTAGGATTCAGCCATCGTTGATGATGACGAACTGGTTTAGCATCTTCTTCCAAATTTATTTTATGTTAACATATAGTGGGACTAATGCCCTTAAGATCATCAAGAGTATACCCAATAGTAGCACGGTGCCTCTTCGGAGTTTTCAATAATCTCTCTTCCTCATGCTCTGAAAGGTTGGCACTAATAATAACATGATATATCTTTGTCTCATCAAGATAAGCATATTTAAGAGTATCAGGCAGCGGTTTAAGCTGAAACATGGGATCACCCTTGGGTGGAGGAGGATCCCCTAGGATTTCAACAGGAAAATTGTGTTTCAGAATTGGTTCCTGTTTCAAGAATACTTCATCTATTTCCCTTCTTTAATTCATAAACATATCATTTTCATGGTCTAGCAAATATTGTTCTAAAGGATCACTAGGAGGTACGGCAATAGAAGCAAGACCAATAATTTCATCCTTACTAGGTAATTCTTCTTCACAGTGTTGTCTACTAAATTTAGAGAAATTAAATTCATGAGACATATCATCTAAACCGATAGTAACAACATCCTTTTTGCAATCTCTCTTAGCATTAACAGTGTTCAAGAAGGGTCTACCAAATATAATGGGACAAAAGCTATCTTGTGGGGAACCAAGAACAAGAAAATCAGCAGGATATTTAGTTTTCCCACACAAGACTTCAACATCTCTAACAATTCCCATTGGTGAAATAATATCTCTATTGGCAAGTTTAATTGTGACACCAATATCTTCTATCTCAGCAGGTGCAATATCATGCGTAATTTCTTTGTATAAGTTGTAAGGTATTGCACTAGCACTAGCACCCATATCACATAAGCCATGATAACAATGATCTCCTATTTTAACGGAAATAACAGGCATGCCTACCACAGGTGTGTTTTTATCTTTAGCACAAGGTTTAGCAATTCTAGCAGTCTCATCAAGGAAATGAATAACATGCCCATCAATATTATCAGACAAGAGATCTTTAAAAATAGCAATATCAGGTTCAACTTTAATTTGCTCAGGAGGTGTATAAGTTTTAATATTGCTTTTACGAACCACAGTTGAAGCTTTAGCATGATCCTTTATCCTAACAGGGAAAGGTGGTTTCTCAACATAAGAAGTAGGAACAATAGGATCATTATAAGTGATAGTATTTTCTTCAACTTTAATAGGTGCTGCTACTTTTACTTCTACGGGAGGATGATATTTAAACCACTTCTCCTTGGGGAGATCAATATAAGTAGCAAAAGATTCATAGAAAGAAGCTACTATCTCAGAGTCAAGTCCATATTTAGTCCTAAATTTACGGAAAACATCAATATCCATAAAAGATTTAACACAATCACACTTAGGTGTCATACCTGACTCCTTACCTTCGTCGAGGTCCCAGTCTTCAAAGTTGTGTTTAATTCTTTCTAGTAAATCCCATTTGCATTCAATAGTCTTCGTCATAAAAGAGCAAACACAAGAAGTATCGAGCATGGTGCGATTGTTATCAGAAAGCTGAGCATATAAATTTTGAATAATCATTTCTCTTGAGAGCTCGTGATTGGGGCATTAATATACCATTGATTTAAGACTCCCCCAATGTAGAGCGATGCTTTCTCCTTCGCGAGGCCAAAAATTATATATATAATTGCGATCACGATGAACAAGATGCATAGGATAAAACTTCTGATGAAATTCCAATTTCAATCGTTTTTAGTTCCATGACCCCGTATCATCATATAGCCTATACCATGTCAATGCATCTTCCTTCAATGATAAAGGGAAGACCTTCTTCTTAACAACATCTCCGGGTACACCTGCAAGCTTAAATAATCCACAAACTTTATCCACATATATTAGGTGCTCATCAGGATGAGTTGTTCCGTCTCCTGCAAAAGGATTAGCTAGCAGTTTTTTCTATCATACCCGAAGGAATTTCAAAGCAGACATTTTCATTTTCATTTTCAGTAGGTTGAGGAGCAACTCTTAGCTCTACTGGTCGGGGTGAAGATACCCCGAACAAACCCCTCACGGGTTTACTTTGCATAGTAACAAGTGACAGTAAATTTCAGCACACTATATAAATTTTCCTTACCAAATTCCACCTACCAAAGGCGCTTCACTGCCCGGCAACGGCGCCGGAAAAGAGTCTTGATGACGCACAAGTATAGGGGATCTATCGTAGTCCTTCTAATAAGTAAGAGTGTCGAACCCAATGAGGAGCAGAAGGAAATGATAAGCGGTTTCCAGAAAGGTATTCTCTGCAAGTACTGAAATAAGTGGTAACAGATAGTTTTGTGATAGGATAATTTGTAACGAGCAAAAGTAAATAAAGTGCAGTAATGTGGCCCAATCCTTTTTTAGCAAAGGAGAAGCCTCGACAAACTCCTATATAGAGAAAAGCGCTCCCGAGGACACATGGGAATATCGTCAAGCTAGTTTTCATCATGTTCATATGATCCGTGTTCAGTACTTTGATAATTTGGTATGTGGGTGGACCGGTGCTTGGATACTGTCCTTACATGGACAAGAATCCCACTTATGATTAACCTCTATTGCAAGCATCCACAACTACAACAAAAGTATTAAGGTAAACCTAACCATAGCATGAAACATATGGATCCAAATCAGCCCCTTACGAAGCAACGCATAAACTAGGGTTTAAGCTTCTGTCACTCTAGCAACCCACCATCTACTTATTACTTCCCAATGCATTCCTCTAGGCCCAAATAATGAAGTGTCATGTAGTCGACGTTCACATAACACCACTAGAGGAGAGACAACATACATCTCATCAAAATATCGAACGAATACCAAATTCACATGACTACTAATAGCAAGACTTCTCCCATGTCCTCAGGAACAAACGTAACTACTCACAAAGCATATTCATGTTCATAATCAGAGGGGTATTAATATGCATATAGGATCTGAACATATGATCTTCCACCAAATAAACCAACTAGCATCAACTACAAGGAGTAATTAACACTACTAGCAACCCAAAGGTACCAATCCCAGACTTGGAGACAAGAATTGGATACAAGAGATGAACTAGGGTTTTGAGAAGAGATGGTGCTCGTGAAGATGTTGATGGAGATTGCCATCTCCCGGTGAGAGCAGCGTTGGTGATGACGATGGCGATGATTTCCCCCTCCCGGAGGGAAGTTTCCCCAGCAGAACAGCTCCGCCAGAGCCCTAGATTGGTTCTGCCAAAGTTCCGCCTCGTGGCGACGGAGTTTCGTTCGAAAAGATGGCTTATGATTTTTTTCTCATCGAAAGACTCCATATAGTAGAAGATGGCCATCAGAGGGCCAACAGGGGGCCCATGAGGTAGGGGCGCACCCAGGGGGTGAAAGTGCAACTATCCCTAGGTGGTTTTGGTAATTCATAACAACATATAGCTCATTGAGCTAATGCTATTCCAAGAAGATTATTTCAGGAAAGTTCAATGATTGGCGTGGCATGGATGTGAAAGTGGAACCCTCAAAATGCTAAGGACAAAGGATTGGCTCAAGTTCAAAAGCTCAAGACTCTTCATTTCATATTTTAGTGATCCAAGATCACATTGAGTCTTAGGAAAAGCCAATACTATTAAGGAGGGATGAGGTGTTGCTTAATGAGCCTCTTGCTTCATGTGCTTAATGATATGCTCCAAAATCCTCAACTACTTTCCCATATCCACATATGACCTAAACTCTAAGCCAAACTCGGTCCTACCGATTCTTCCTATCCGGCGCCACCGAGTTTCACTTGTCGTTAGCCACTGCCAAAACCTAGCAATTCGGTCCTACCGATAAGGATCTCGGTCCCACCGAGATGGGGTTGCAAACTCTCTGTTTCCCTTTCGTAACTTTTCGGTCCCACCGAAAGAGCGATTCGGTCCCACCGAGATTGCAATGTAAACTCAGTGTTTCCCCTTTGTAACTTTCGGTCTCACCGAGTTCCACTCGGTCTCACCGAAAGAGCAAATTGGTCCCACCGAGTTTGCCTGACCAACTCTCTGGTTAGCTGATTATCAAATTCGGTCTCACCGAGTTTGTGTAATCGGTCTCACTGAGATTACGTTATGCCCAAACCCTAACCGAATCGGTCCTACCGAGTTGCATGTCAGTCCCACCGAAATTCCTAACGGTCACTAGGTTTACTACTTCGGTCAGACCGAGTTTTCTGATTCGGTCCCACCGAGATTGGTAAATTGTGTGTAACGGTTGGATTTTGTGTGGAGGCTATATATACCCCTCCACCTCCTTCTCATTCGATGAGAGAGCCATCAGAACACACACACCATTCCTACTCATATGTTCTGAGAGAGAACCACCTACTCATGTGTTGAGACCAAGACATTCCATTCCTACCATATGAATCTTGATCTCTAGCCTTCCCAAGTTGCTTTCCACTCAAATCTTCTTTCCACCAAATCCAAATCCTATGAGAGAGAGTTGAGTGTTGGGGAGACTATCATTTGAAGCGCAAGAGCAAGGAGTTCATTACCTACACACCATTTGTTACTTCTTGGAGAGTGGTGTCTCCTAGATTGGCTAGGTGTCACTTGGGAGCCTCTGACAAGATTGTGGAGTTGAACCAAGGAGTTTGTAAGGGCAAGGAGATCGCCTACTTTGTGAAGATCTACCGCTAGTGAGGCAAGTCCTTCGTGGGCGATGGCCATGGTGGGATAGACAAGGTTGCTTCTTCATGGACCCCTTGTGGGTGGTTGCTTCTTCGTGGACCCTTCGTGGGTGGAGCCCTGTGTGGACTCGTGCAACCGTTGCCCTTAGGTGGAGCCCTGTGTGGACTCGCGCAACCGTTACCCTTCGTGGGTTGAAGTCTCCATCAACGTGGATGTAGGATAGCACCACCTATCCGAACCACGGGAAAAACATCCGTGTCTCCAATAGCGTTTGAATTCTCCAAACCCTTCCCTTTATATTCTTGCAAGTTGCATGCTTTACTTTCCGCTGCCAATATACTCTTTGCATGCTTGCTTGAATTGTGTGATGATTGCTTGACTTATCCTAAAATAGCTAAAATCTACCAAGAACTAAAATTGGGAAAAGGTTAAGTTTTTATTTGGTCAAGTAGTCTAATCACCCCCCATCTAGACATACTTTCGATCCTACAAGTGGTATCAGAGCCTTGGTCTCCATTTGCTTGATCTCCATAGCTTTTGGTGGTCATAGCCTTGGTTTCAGAACCTAGGAGAGTATGGCGTCTAGCGAGGGAAATTATCACCGTAGAGGTCCTTACTTTGATGGTACTAATTTTGCTAGTTGGAAGCATAAAATGAAAATGCATATTCTTGGACATAACCCCGCCGTTTGGGCTATTGTGTGTGTTGGTTTGCAAGGTGACTTCTTTGATGGGAAAGAACCAAACCGTGAAGCTACCGTGGACGAGTTGAAGATGTTGCAATACAATGCTCAAGCTTGTGATATTCTCTTCAATGGATTGTGCCCCGAAGAATTCAACAAAATCAGCCTCCTTGAGAATGCAAAGGAAATTTGGGACACTTTGATTGATATGCACGAAGGTACCGACTCCGTCAAGGAATCCAAGTTGGATGTGCTTCAAAGCCAACTTGACAAGTTCAAGATGAAGGATGGTGAAGGTGTCGCTGAAATGTACTCTAGGCTTGCTCTCATCACAAATGAGATTGCCGGCTTAGGAAGTGAAGAGATGACCGATAGATTCATCATCAAGAAGATCCTAAGAGCCTTGGATGGAAAATATGATACCGTGTGCACATTGATCCAAATGATGCCCAATTACAATGATCTCAAGCCAATGGAAGTGATTGGAAGAATTGTTGCTCACGAGATGTCACTTAAGGATAAAGAGGAACTTCACAACAAGTCAAGTGGTGCCTATAAAGCCTCATGTGAAGCCCCTACATCATCAAGTGAGAAACAAGACTTCAATGAGAATTGAGCTTAATGGTGAAGAACTTCAACAAGTTCTACAAGAGTAGAAGCAAAGATAGAAGCTCCAAGTCAAGGTCCTACAATGACAAAAGATCTTCTAGTCGAGAGCGAAACTGTTACAACTGTGGAAGACCCGGACACTATTCCAATGAGTGTACGGCTCCCTACAAGAGAAGAGAAGATTCTCCAAAAAGAAGAAGCAAAGGATCACCACCAAGAGAGAGAAGGAGTAGAGATGATCGTTATGAACGAAGATACTCACGGAGAAGCAAGGATTCGGAAAGGAAGGAAAAATCATCAAGGAGCTACACAAGACGAAGACATCAAGCTCATGTTGGTGAATGGGTATCCGGCTCCGACTCCGACAGCCACTCCGAGAGAAGTTATCACTCCGACTCCGAAGATACTCAAGATGAAGGTGTTGCCGGTCTAGAACTTGTGTCAACAAACTCCTACGACATATTTGACTCACCAAATGAAGGAATTGGAAGATGCTTCATGGCCAAAGGTCCTAAGGTAACACACCCCGAGTATGTTGATTTCAATAGTGACGAAGATGACTTGTTAGGTGATGATGTGCTTGGTGACAACTCTAGTGATAAATACTATGATGAAAGACCAATTAATCATGCTAATCAAGATAAAACGAATGACAATGATAAGGAGAAGATTGAGGCTCTAACTAAAGAACTAAAAACTCTTAAGTTAGCTCATGACACTATCTTCGAAGATCACCAAGAACTTTTAAGAGCTCATGAGAAACTACGCTTTGAAAAGCTCAATCTTGAGCAAGAGCATGAGTTCTTAAAGGCAATCAATGATGATCTCCGCAAGAAAAGTTCTTCTTACATTGCCAAGCGTTTACTCTTATCCACTTACATGCCTCAAGTCAAGTCTAGTGACAAGAAAGATTCTTCCTCTAGTAGTAACAATGATCATGCCAAATCCAATATTGTTGCTTCTAGTAGTTCTCTTGATTCCACTAATGATTCTCTTAGCCAAGTTACACTTGAGCAAGAAAATAGCTTATTGAAGGGAATTATAGAGAAAGGAGTGTACAAGAGTCTTGCCGGGAGTAAGCAATTCGAGGAAATTGTGCGCAACCAAGGAATGCACCGAAAGAATCAAGGTGTTGGTTTTGAACGAAAGTTCAATGCCAATGGAGTTGAATGGGAAGAAGATCAATACCCCAAGACGAAGTTTGTCCCTCAACAAGAGAAGTATACTTCTTTCAAGGGGACACAAGCCCAAGATGATCTTCCACCACAAGACTACGAGCAAAAAGGCAAGGACAAGCTTCAACAGGAAATTGATGCATTTGAAGAAGCTCCAAAGACCTTAGTCAAGTGGATTCCCAAGACTACTTCAAGTTCCACTTCATCAAGTACGACTACAACTCCAAGGATTCCCATCAAGATGATGTGGATCCAAAAGAAGAAGAACTAGAAAGTTTTTGAGGGTGACTCCACCAACATACTTCATTCTTATCATTTTGGCAAGAACAAGTGCAATCAACTTCCACATCTTGCACTAGTTCAAGGAGTCACAAACCCTCTTGTTGGTAAGACAAGGGACAAGGTAACCTAAAAGTTTTCATGGACATCATCTTTTGTGTGCATCACTCTATGTCTATGGATATCCTTGTTTGTTCCTTGTGGGACTAACCCATGTAGGTATTGAAAGTGCAATTCACTCAAATGGATAGCTCCAAGAGATCTACATCAACATTGAGCATCCACATCTTCAATATCTACATGAAGTCATCATCGACAAAACCCAAGGCTAGTTCATCCCTCTTAGGGGGGATATCACATCTAGGGGGAGCTTTACTCTAAGACTTGAGCTAAAGCAACTCTAAAGATGTGAACAAAACAATGCCTTGTGTAAAAGTGGTAACCCCACTTGAGCTTAAACGATGAGTATGACCTACGATCAAGTGTTCTCACTTGACTCCTAAGTCAATATACTCATATATAGATGACCTAGTCATTGCAAATTGCTTGATAGATGCTAGAATTGGTTGTGCATGCTTTGCCACATATTTCATTTGCTATCTTATTGTGTGAGCATGTTGGTTGCATATTTTACTCATTCAAGGACATCCACTTGTTGTTTTGATTGTTTGGCTTTATCTTCTTTTGCCAAGTGGATGGACAAGAATGCCTAAGAACCTCCTCTAGCTATCTATGCTTTTCTCGTCTCAAACTCTATTCATGCTGCATCACAAAATTTGATCAAGTCAGATTTGAACCACTCTGTGTGAGGAGCGCTCGGAGTCCCCGATTCGTCATAGACTTAAACTTCCAAAACCTCTTTATGATTCTCGGTCTGACCGATACTCCACTTTCGGTCCTACCGAGATCATTGAGTTGATCTAGGTTTTCGATCTCGGTGCAACCGATTTGAACCCTTCGGTCACACCGAGTTTCAGTAACTGCACGCAGTTATGAATCTCGGTGCAACCGAGTTGTTCAACTCGATCACACCGACGGGTTCGGGCTATATATAGTCACGGGCAAAATTTGGAAATTTCTCCGAACCCCTTCGCCCGCGCGATAGCCTGCTCTGCCCCCGAGGTCTCCGGATCGTCTTCTCGCTGCCAGCAGCCTCCTGTCGCTGGTCTCCGCCGCCGTCAACGGGAAATCTGCCCCGCCGTTGCCGCTGTAGCAAGTCCCCGCCGAACTAGGGTATGGACTTGATCTTTGTGCTATTCCTCAATCTGATTCCTAGCACATTGTGATCACATTGTTTCTGGCCACGTTTGATAAACTTCTATCCAGTCAAAACACTCATAGATTAGGTTTGATTCGAAAATTCTGGGTTTAGGTTTCCGCCGAAACCATCTTGGACCCACCGAGTTGAAAAACTCGGTCCCACCGATTTGGCTTATGCCATTGCACAAGTAAAACTCGGTCTGACCGAGAATTACTATCGGTGTGACCGATTTTTGAACTCAGTGAAACCCTAGCAGTCTCGGTGCCACCGAACTGTGACTCGGTCCTACCGAGTTCACTAGTTTAGGTTCCAAAACTGCTTCGGTATCACCGAGTTTGAAAATCGGTAGATCCGAGATGATTTCAGTGGGAAACTAAAACTAAGTTTTTGGATCATTCTTTTTGCAAAAATCTCTGCATTTTGTGATGCTCATCCACTCTATCTCCTCTATAATCTATTCACAGGGTCAGCAGTCAGTTTGCAACATGTCAGACCAGAGTGACAGCCAAAACATGTCAGAGCAGCAAGTGCAGCTGAGTGAGGGCACTAGCCCCTCAAGTTCCTCAGATGATGGCAGCAGGAGCACACCCAGCAACCTGCCTAAAGCTGCCACTAGACAAAGGAAGAAGAGAACCTCAGATTCTGAAGATGAGGACTATGTGGCAGAGGAAGAGGCCACCTCCAAGAGAGTTGAGCCAGCTCAAGGCTCAAAGCCAGGCCTGAAAATCAAGAGGCCAGGAGGCAGGCAGCCCATGTCAAAGGCTAGAGCCTCAACTAAGAAGCCCACTTCCCAAGAGCCAGTTGCAGCTGAGGGCAAGAAAAGGAAGGAGAGGGTGAAAAAGACTGTGGCTAGGGTGCTTGGCAAGGCCTCCATCATGGTAGAAGAGGATGAGGAAGAAGAGGCAGCTGCACCAGCGCCCAAGGCAGCCAAACTTATGGGAGATGCCATAAGGTCAGGGGGAGCTGCATCCAAGCGCAAGGAAGCACCTAAGGCTGCATCTAAGCCTAAGATTACACCTAAGAGAAACACAAGAAGCATACCAGCCACTAAGAAGAACAAGGCCCCAGTGCCTGAGACTGTTGCTGAGGATGAGGAAGAGAATGTCCTTCGGAAGCTCAAGCCCAAGATCCCAGACCACAACGACGCTCATCCTGTGGCTGAGGATATGAAGCTCAGGAGAGACTCAGGGCTCAGGAAATGGAGAGAAGCAGATCCATACGCTTCTAGGAGAAGGACTGCAGTGGACTACAGGTTTCATACCAAGGAGTAGCCGGATTTCTATGAGACTGTGCTGCTAGATAAGAAGCCCATTGTCTGTGATATGCGATGGGTTGATTGGACCTATATCAAGGACAATGAAGAGTACTACCCAGGAGTTCAGGACAGCTTCAAGGCGTGTGGAGTAGAGGACTTTGTTGGGCAGAAGCTCACAAAGTGGAACGAGGAACTCATCATGCAGTTCTACTCCACAGCTCACTTTTATCCAGATGGGAGGATTACATGGATGTCTGAGGGTACGAGGTACCACTCTACTGTTGAGGAATGGGCGAAGCTGATCAATGCCCCAGAGGAGCAAGATGATGACTTGGATATCTATGCCAAGAAAAAGATGGACCACAACTCAATGTCAAATATGTACAAGGAGATCCCAAATGAAGCACTTGATACCTTCAAGTTTGGCTCAGTACATTACCTTCTGTCAGGGCTCCCGACGATCAATTGGATACTAAGGCACACCTTACTGCCTAATTCTGGAGATCACAAGATGATCAGAGGCCATGCTATCAACTTGCTACATGTGTTTGATGTGCCTCAGAAGTTCAAGGTCATGAGCCTCATAGTGGAAACAATCAAAAGGACTGCGGCAGATCAGAAGAGGAGCTGTGGATATGCCCCTCAGATTCAGGAGCTCATCAACTCCAAGATGGGTACAGGCATATATTTGTTGGATAAGGAACACCTGCCCATCCGTCCAAATTTTGAGAACAATGAAGTTGTGATGATAGAGAATGAGCCATCGTCTGCACAAGCATATGCAAAGAAGGAGAAGGCGAGGAAGGAGAAAGCTGCCAGGATGCCTACTCAAGCAGAGGCATCTGAATACTTCTTGAAGACCAAACAAGAGCAGCTTGGTTACTTGATTGCGTCCACCCTGCGGATTGAGCAGAGTATAGCCACCCTGACTCAGAACCAGGCGAGTTTAGAGAGGATCATGGAACAGAGGTTCGATGACTTGGACATCAAGGTAACAGAAGTTCAGTCTGCAGTGGAGTAGCTCCAGGAGGACATGAATGAGAGGAGAGGCAGGACCATGACTCATGCGTTTGCGAGGGTGCCACGAGGTCCGAGGTCGTCTGCACTGCCAGTTGCTGACACTAGAGCCACTACGTCTGCACCAGCTACAGCCTCAGCTCCAGCGTCTACTTCAGCTCAAACTCCAGCGAATACTTCAACATCTACAGAAGCCTTCGTCCTTGGAGTGATCCAGACTCCACCACCACCTGAAGATCAAGCCTGAGCGTCAATCTAGTGCTATGCATTTTCTAGGAACTTTTTGGTAACTTGTTGCCAAAGGGGGAGAAGATGTATATATCATAGGCTTCGAGAGAGAGTGTGTTGCTTTTCTCTCTTGCTTTATTTGGTGATTTTTTGAACCTTTTCTGCTTTTGAGTGCTTGATACTACGTCATTATTTGTGAGACATCGATGATCATGTGTTTGATCATAAGCTACACTTAATGTTTGCTTAATGCTTGCTTAAATATTATCATTCTATCTATCGTTTGTGATCATTCACTATTCTTGGTGACGAGTGCATGTATTTCATTCTTATCATTTTGAGCGCTCCACCAAGATGTATGTGACATGGAAGAGTAACCCATGACTCTAACTCTTTGTGCATTTGCAGTCCAAAGCAAATTTTAAATATGCACAAATTTAGGGGGAGCTCTTACTTATCACATACTTCTCAAAGTGACGATATACTTCATGCTTATTATCATTTGTCGAAGCTTTGATCTATATGTTGTCATCAATTACCAAAAAGGGGGAGATTGAAAGTGCAACTATCCCTAGGTGGTTTTGGTAATTCATAACAACATATAGCTCATTGAGCTAATGCTATTCCAAGATGATTATTTCAGGAAAGCTCAATGATTGGCATGGCATGGATGTGAAAGTGGAACCCTCAAAATGCTAAGGACAAAGGATTGGCTCAAGCTCAAAAGCTCAAGACTCTTCATTTCATATTTTAGTGATCCCAGATCACATTGAGTCTTTAGGAAAAGCCAATACTATTAAGGAGGGATGAGGTGTTGCTTAATGAGCCTCTTGCTTCATGTTCTTAATGATATGCTCCAAAATCCTCAACTACTTTCCCATATCCACATATGACCTAAACTCTAAGACAAACTCGGTCCTACCAATTCTTCCTATCCGGCGCCACCGAGTTTCACTTGTCTTTAGCCACTGCCAAACCCTAGCAATTCGGTCCTACCGATAAGGATCTCGGTCCCATCGAGATGGGGTTGCAAACTCTCTGTTTCCCTTTCGTAACTTTTCGGTCCCACCGAAAGAGCGATTCGGTCCCACCGAGATTGCAATGTAAACTCAGTGTTTCCCCTTTGTAACTTTCGGTCTCACCGAGTTCCACTCGGTCTCACCGAAAGAGCAAATCGGTCCCACCGAGTTTGCCTGACCAACTCTCTGGTTAGCTGACTACCAAATTCGGTCTCACCGAGTTTGTGTAATCGGTCTCACCGAGATTACGTTATGCCCAAACCCTAACCGAATCGGTCCTACCAAGTTGCATGTCAGTCCCACCGAAATTCCTAACGGTCACTAGGTTTACTACTTCGGTCAGACCGAGTTTTCTGCTTCGATCCCACCGAGATTGGTAAATTGCGTGTAACGGTTGGATTTTGTGTGGAGGCTATATATACCCCTCCACCTCCTTCTCATTCGATGAGAGAGCCATCAGAACACACACACCATTCCTACTCATATGTTCTGAGAGAGAACCACCTACTCATGTGTTGAGACCAAGACATTCCATTCCTACCATATGAATCTTGATCTCTAGCCTTCCCAAGTTGCTTTCCACTCAAATCTTCTTTCCACCAAATCCAAATCCTATGAGAGAGAGTTGAGTGTTGGGGAGACTATCATTTGAAGCACAAGAGCAAGGAGTTCATTACCTACACACCATTCGTTACTTCTTGGAGAGTGGTGTCTCCTAGATTGGCTAGGTGTCACTTGGGAGCCTCCGACAAGATTGTGGAGTTGAACCAAGGAGTTTGTAAGAGCGAGGAGATCGCCTACTTCGTGAAGATCTACCGCTAGTGAGGCAAGTCCTTCGTGGGCGATGGCCATGGTGGGATAGACAAGGTTGCTTCTTCGTGGATCCTTTGTGGGTGGTTACTTCTTCGTGGACCCTTCGTGGGTGGAGCCCTGTGTGGACTCGCGCAACCGTTGCCCTTAGGTGGAGCCCTGTGTGGACTCGCGCAACCGTTACCCTTCGTGGGTTGAAGTCTCCATCAACGTGGATGTATGATAGCACCACCTATCCGAACCACGGGAAAAACATCCGTGTCTCCAATAGCGTTTGAATTCTCCAAACCCTTCCCTTTATATTCTTGCAAGTTGCATGCTTTACTTTCCGCTGCCAATATACTCTTTGCATGCTTGCTTGAATTGTGTGATGATTGCTTGACTTATCCTAAAATAGCTAAAATCTGCCAAGAACTAAAATTGGGAAAAGGTTAAGTTTTTATTTGGTCAAGTAGTCTAATCACCCCCCCTCTAGACATACTTCCGATCCTACAGGGGGGTAGGGCGCGCCCCCACCCTCGTGGGCAGGGTGTGCCCCCCGGTGAACTTCTTTCTCTCAGTATTTTTTATATATTCCGAAAACGTCTTTCGTGAAGTTTCAGGACTTTTGGAGGTGTGTAGAATAGGTCTCTAATATTTGCTCCTTTTCCAGCCCATAATCCCAGCTGCCGGCATTCTCCCTCTTTATGTAAACTTTGTAAAATAAGAGAGAATAGGCACAAGTATTGTGACATAATGTGTAATAACAGCCCATAATGCAATAAATATCGATATAAAAGCATGATGCAAAATGGACGTATCAGGTACTGGCTGATTTCGTCGCCGAATGGACAGAAGCCGAACTCCCTAAAGAGTACGACACGTACTCCAATTGGATCATGCACTTTGACGGCTCTAAGATGCTGGCTGGTCTGGGAGCAGGCGTCGTCCTGACATCCCTCACCGGAGATACAGTCCAATACGTAGTCCAAATATTATACACAGACTCCAACGATGCAGCAGAATATGAGGCCCTGTTGCATGGTCTCTGGATGGCAGTCTCCATGGGCATTCAACGTCTTGAGGTGCGGGGGGATTCGAACCTCCAATATCTCAAATAAATGGGGACTTTGACGCCAAGGACCCAAAAATGGTGGCTTACCGCAACGCCATCCACAAAATATCATCTCGGTTCGAGGGCCTCGAATTCCACCATGTGGTCCGTGAAAACAATCAAGCGGTGGATATCCTCGGACATATCGGCGCTAAGCGCGACCTGTCCCACCTAATATTTTCTTGGAAAGGCTGTTTAAGCCATCCATGGTGTGGGATGGGGAGTCCAGCAGTAACAGTCCGGATCCGGCCACAACACCAGACCCCGAACACTCTGACGTAACCAGAGGATCGGCCACCGAAATAACACCTTCGGCCCACGTGATTATGTCTGTCATTGCCCCATGGACATATCCCTTCTTGGCTAATCTAACTAGGCAAGAACTCCCTGATGACCGAAACGAGGCACATCGCATTGTGCGGCGGTCTAAAGCCTACAAGGACCATGAGGGAGAGCTTTATAAGAAAAGCGCTATCGGAGTACTTCAAAGGTGCATCTCCGAAGAGGAAGGACGACAACTTTTGGCAGAAATTCATGCTGGACTTGGCGGCCACCATGCCGCAGCTCGGGCCCTTGTAAGCAAGGCCTTCCGTACAGGTTTTTACTGGCCGACGGCCCGAGCGAACGCATAGGACCTCGTTCAACATTGCGTCGGTTGCCAGCTTTTTGCAAACCAAAGCCATATGCCTCCTACTGCTCTCCAAACAATCCCAATTACTTGGCCCTTTGCGGTCTGGGGGCTTGATATGGTCGGACCCCTTAAAGGGGGAATCCTTAAGAAAAAATACCTCTTGGTTATGGTGGATAAATTCACCAAATGGATAGAGGACAAACCAGTTGAAATGGCCGAGTCTGGACAAGTGATAGACTTCATATCCAGGGTTGTAAACCGTTGCGGTGTCCCCCACAGCATCATCACCGATAACGGCTCGAACTTTACAGCCGACGATGTAAAAACTTGGTGCAGCAAAATGGGCATTAAGCTCGATTATGCCTTTGTCTATCCCTCGCAAACTAACGGTCAAGTCGAGCGAGCAAATGGTCTTATCATGAGCGGAATTAAACCCAGATTAGTGCGATCCTTGAAGGAATCATATACGCACTGGGTGGAGGAGCTTGACTCCGTACTATGGGGACTGCGGACCACGCTGAATCGCACTACTGGATACACACCGTTCTTTATGGTGTACGGTGCAGAGGCGGTATTGCCCTGTGACATTATTCATGACTCACCTCGAGTGCGCATGTACGAAGAGAAAGAAGCCGAGCTTGATCGGCAGGACAGTTTGGACGCCCTGGAGGAGGAGCGTGACGTGGCAAAAGCCCGCTACGCATTCTACCAGCAACAGGCTCGGCGGTATAAAAGCAGAGAAGTACGGGCCAAAACTTATAACGTTGGCGAACTCGTTCTACGCCTACTGGAGAAGAAAAAGGACAAGCTCAAGCCCAAATGGGAAGGTCCCTTCGTCATCGACAAAGTTCTGACCGGTGGAGTTTACCGTCTGCGGGATGCATTGGACAATCGACTCGAGCCATACCCATGGAACGCAGCCAGACTCCAAAGGTTCTACGCCTAGTGCCGGACTCTGTGTTCTTCTGCTTACCTCCATCAATTTTTTTTATCCGTTATCTGTCTTTTCTTTCTTTCTTTCTTCCCTTTTTCTTCACGGACTTAAAAGGTTAAAATGTGTCTTAACTGCACAATCTTGACACGCTAAGCGTGCTTATTATACGTGGGAACTTCCTATACAGAAGCTTAATATAACTATGTTTCGGGCTCTATGCCCCCCGCACATGTGTTACTTTTCCACATGTACCTTTTCTTCACCATTATATGCATCGATATGACTTAAGTTTTGGCCAACGTTCCCGTTAAGCCTGTCTCTTGTGTTTATACCCAACGTTCCCGTTAATTCGGCTAGGGCATAAGGGGAGCACCTCTGCGATAGTTACTATCGGGTCAGTCGGATGTGTACCTCAGACAGGGTGAAGCCGTAAGCTAGCATTCTTAAGGGAATATTCGGTCGGTGGACAAAAGATGACTTTTATTTATTGTAATACATGCCCCCAGATGTCTATATCCTGCGTCTCTTTTCGCAGTTCGGACATGTAATGCATGCTTACCCAGGGAAAGGAACCCTTAACAGAACTATTCTTCGTGGAAGATGTTTCTTACTATCCATGTAATATAACATAGCTAGTTGGGTACTTGTCTGTTCAAGCACTTATGACCCCTACGCCTGGTTTCCATGCATACCCTGGTTTTTACATAACCGAGCAGGTATTTGAATACAATTCGGACTATCGGGTCCGGTGGTTGAAGCGAAAAGGTCCGCCATGACAAATGATTTACAATCCGGCTAGGGACAATATATGTCAATTGAAGTACACAGTCAGTTAGACTGACTATATTCTTCTTCTATACCATCCAACAAACTGTCTAGCCTACAATCCTGTTGGGAATACATTGCGGCTAATTTAACCTAGTCATACACCAAACTGACGGGGATCTCTTTCCCATCTGACCCCACAGGTCCGACCTCGGCCATGTGGTTCGGATCTGCCTTGGTATATCGCGTCTTCACCATGGCCCAGGCTTCCCTTGCACCTTGTCGGCAGGCTGATGTTCCATAATCGGAAGAGCCACCGCGCTCCCTTAAGCATCTCTACAAGCTCCCCCATGCCTCCTAGCAGGGAGGCGGATGGCCACAAGGCTAGGGCAATGCCCTACATCACTTGCCGAACATGTTCTTGCAGTTGTGAGAGCTCTAGCAGAAGATCACCCGCCGACCCAGGCATCTCCTCTACGGGACGGCCCGTCAGCATACCTACAGATATAACTCTGTTAGCCGGTTTCTTAGCCGAACTCTATAAAAGTTCGTTCAAACACTTACTAAAAATGCCACGCCGAAGCCTCTTATTCTCCTTTACTGAGTCAGCAAGTTGGGCCCGAACATTGTTCAGTTCAACGCCCAGCCGAATATTGGCATCTTGGAGATCGTTTCTCTCCTGCCTAACCTGCATAAGCATGCGCTGATAGCCTTTAGCTGTCGTTGAGCATGTTGCTCATCCTCTCGCACGACATCCGGATTCACTCCGGGATCATCTGCAGAATCTATTGTTAGATTTGCATGCATGCCGAATACTAACTGGTACATGTCATTCTTTTAGATAGAAACAAGTGTTACAAGATGAGGCCTTTCCGGACTCCTTCATTGCGGAAACCGTGGCCCGTAGCTGGGCTTTGCACTCCTCCAGCTCTTGAGACCATTGGGAATTCTTCTCGGTAAGAACCTACGCAAACAATGATCCTTAAATCAGTTGTGCCAACCGTTTCAAGTCTTAGGGGCTACTGATATACATAATTATTAGATTTTCTTACCCGTATATCCTTCACATATTGGTTCATGGCTCGGGAAAGACCATTTTGAGCAGCTCGGATATACGCATCTCTTGAGTTGAAGGCATCCAACGCCTCTTGAGAGAAACAAGTGTCGCGGAGTATGGCCCGACGACGCCTGTGATTCATGGCGCTCTCCACTTCGGAATGCATAGTGGACAGCCTATCCGCATCCTCTGTAGGAGGAACATCCGATGTTGGCCCCATGTTAGCATCTGCCTCTAAGTCCGGCTCTGGAGCCCGGCTGGTGGAAGCTTGGCCAGCAGGCTCTTCGGATATGGTCCGACGAGCGTTTTTCCTGCCAGGAACCATGGACGTTATTATATTTTAAAAGGCGACAACCACGGAGTGTGGTTCTTTTTCATACCTTTGCGACAGTGTCTTAGTCCTGACCGCCTTCCTTTTAAGCCTACCCGGCAACGATGCCCCTTGTTGGTGAGTCACCGCGGGTTCGGCATGACGTCCCGAGGGCCTTCCCTTTAAGACACCATATGTGTGCAGTAGGTGAAGTACGGAAAAAAGGGGAATCCTTCTCGGAAGTTGGGACTTCAGTTTTACTTACATGCGATGCAGGGAGCAGGCCAGGATAATTGTCTATGATGGCCACGAAGGCACCGTTGCAGCTTAACTGATAGAACGTCATGTCGATGAGCTCCACAAATGTGTCCGGATCTTCTTTGAGTCCGGGGTCGAGGGCCCGGTCAGGGTCCTCTAGTTGTGGAGGCGGGCTGTGGGTCTCCCTTATAGCTTTTCGCACTTCCTGCTATGAAATAGCAAGGTAAATACTTATGACGAAGAATGCGGGAAGGTCTGGAGTAGAAAGTAGCTGCTCACTCAGTTTGGGGGGTTGTACATGGAGAACCCATCCCGTGGCTTGATGCGGATGAACTCCTCTTCCTCTCCCTTATATAGATCGGACAGTATTTTCGCTAGAGCAGCGCCGGAGTCCGGTCCCTTACAACCGCAGCGGGTGGCATCATCTTCTCCATTGAAGTGCCACATGGGTTGTCCCCGATATTGAAGTGGCTGCACCCCCCGCATTATACATACTGGCATATCCTCGATTATTGTGAATCTTGATTTGGCCAGCGTTTTTATTCGGCCCATCAGGTAAAGGACCTCTCTGTCATCTTCCTCCTGGGGGTCCCAAGGGCGCCAGCTGCGGCGTTTCTTCAGAGGGGCGTTATTGAACTCAGGAAGGCACATCCGAATAGGATCTGGAAGAGGGACGGCCTCCATATAAAACCACTCCGAAGGCTAGTCTTCGGATGTCTTCTTCGGAGTACCGGACAAGTATTCGGTCCCGGTGATGCGCCATATCTCGGCTCCGCCCACTTGATATAGTGACCCCTCCTGTGTACAGGGTACGAGACAGAATAGCCTCTTCCATAGCTCGAAATGAGCTTCGCAGCCCAAAAACAGCTCACAAAAGGTGACGTAGCCAGCGATGTGTAATATGGAGGTGGGAGTAAAGTTATGTAGCTGGAGGCCGTAGAACTGCAGGAGCCTGCAGAGGAACAGATGGATTAGAAATCCAAGCCCCCTTAGTAAGTAAGGTACAAGGCATACCCGCTCCCCCATGGATGTGTTGGGAAAGCTCCCCGCTTGCTCCCCACCGTTGTAAGTTGCATGTCCGTCTCGAACGGGGACCATATATGTTGGAGGGAGAAATCCCTGGGTCTGTAATTCTACTATTTGACTATGGGGGACGGAACACTTCTTCCAATCACTTGGCTTAGGGCTACGGGAGCGAGAGGAGGAGCTGCGATGGCCGGCCATGATGGGATGGACTTTTTCCGGGCACACTTCGATGGATACTCGCTGTGGGAAGATGGTGTGATCTGGATCTGAGGATCCCCGTCTCTTTAAATAGACGATTTACTCGCATGGTTAGGGTGGCAAGTGTAAAAATGCCACGACTTCTCGCATTCGCTCGACATATGGAGGATAGCCATTATTAGGTGCAGAAGCCAAGGAGTGCAACATTCATGGGAAGCCAGTGTAACACCCCGAGAGCGATGTGCCAGGTGTCTTCCAGTTATTCGTTGTTGTTGCCTTGTCATTTGCTTGCGTGTTGCATCTTGTCATGTCATCATGTGCATTGAAATATCATGTTTTCAAAACTTGCATCCGTCCCGGCCTCCTCGTTCTCTCCGTTGTCCGTTCTGAGCCCAGACACACTTGCACGCGCCCGCGGCACGTCAGAAATATTATTTTCTAAGTGGCTGGAAAATATTCTTGGAATGGGATGAGAGTTGACGTGTGGTCTTATTATAGTGTAGATAGACCGCCTGTCAAGTTTCATCGCATTCGGAGTTCGTTTGACGCCCCAACGATTAACTATAGCGGCATTATAGCCGGTCTAACGTCGGACGTTTTCGGTCTACGGAAATAGATGCCGGGCCCTCTCTCTCTCTCTTCTCCCCCTCGGAGTCTCGCCACAGCCCACCTAGTCCATCCACCTTCCCCTCTTCGCTTCCGGAGTTGTCCGATGTGACCGCATGGTCCGAAACCCTCTCTGCACAGTGCATCGAACCCCTCACGTGAGCGTCCGAAAGTTGTCCCGGACCCAAACCGAGCAGTCATCACCGGCGTGTCCGGATCATCCCCAAACATCTACAAAACATATCCTTTTTCCTATTTGGTCTTCCTATCTTTTATTTCTCGACTGTCCGATCAAAATCAGAGGAACCAAATACCCCTAACCAAAAATTCTCGTTGCTATATAAATAGCGGACAACCCTAGAAACTAGGGATCCTGTCCCCTCCATCCATCCAATCACTCCGCCGCCATTCCACCAAATCCCCTCGGGATCCCCCGCTCCTCGTTTTCCTCCACCCACCAACCAGGAGCCCGAGCTCCTTCTCCCACGCCCACGAGCACCGACGCCTCTACTTCTCCTCGCACCGCATCAGCAGCCCCACGCGCCTGTGGATCCCATTGACCTCGTCTGAGCTCGCCGGGGAGCAGAGCACGACGACGCCCGATTTCCCGGCCTCTGCTCGATCCATGCCTATAGTCGCAGCCACCCGAGCTCATCTTCTCGCGCCTGTAGCCGTCTGAACCTCCCTGTCTCTTTTCCTCTGTTCCAACAGGAGCGCCCGACGCCTCCCATGGGGTTCCTTGCAGCGGCCTCGCTGCCCGGATCCACGTCGTCCCTAAACTCTCTCTCATGCCCCGGTGCCTCTCCCTCTTGTCAGATGCAGGAGCAGCGGAAGCTCCGCTATGGCTGCCAAGGGCCTTCTCCTGCGTCGATCCGTCAAGTCTGCCGCCGGGAACGGCCTCCACTGCTCGGATGCATGCGCCCCAGCCACAGTCAAGTTCGCGTCCGGCCCCGATCTCATTTGCCTCCCCCTCATCGGATCCGGCCTTCCCACGCCAAGTTTGCCATCACCACTCCCCTGCATCGCCAAGATCTGCAGCTCTGCCCGTCGTCGCTGCTGCCTTGCTTTGTCTGAACCTCCCTCCACGCCGCCAAGTCCATTGCTGCTTCCCCTGCGTCTGTGTGAGAGCGCGAAGGATGAGTACGACAGCGCCAAGTCCCGCTGCCGCCAAGTTCCGGCCGGTTCCCGCCGATCTCGTCGCTAAACCTCGTGCGTCGCGTCTTCTGCCTCATTTTCAGCCTGTCGCTGTCGTTCTTCTTCAGAGCAAGCCGACTGCAGCGCCCCGCCCGCTCGCCCGCCAGCCACAGCGACCGCGCCCTGGGCCTCAAGCCAGGAGCAGCCCAGCAGCCGGCCTCATGCACCTTAGTGCCTGGCCCAGCCGCGTGCATTGACTGCGCCGCCAAGGCCCAGCGCGGCCACATCTGTTCCGCCAGCCCAAGATCCTCGCCGCCCCATCCGGCCTCCTCTGCTTCCTACTGGGCCGAGCCCATGGGTGAGAAGCCCTCCAGATCCCCTGTTCCATTGGGCCAGCCTACAGATTCAGCCCGAGTGTGTTTTTTTCCTGTCCAGCGATTTTCCAATTTATCCCAGAGAGTGCAGTTTTACAGAAAAGTCCTTCATCATCATGCATTTAATATCTCACAAACCGTGCATCGGATTAAAACAAGTTATATATGAAAGTTGCATAGAATTTTGTGTAGTTTAATAATATCCAACTATCATCTATGTTTAATGTAACATACCAAATTTGCAATTTGGAATGTTATACACTAGATCATCATGCATATCATATTTTCATGCATTTTGGTTGATCCTAGAAATTTCACGCAACTCAAGGACCCACGGAGAGAGTTGGAGATTTCGTTATTTTCATATTTGAGTTCTCTCAAATTTTGGAAAAGAGGATCATTTCATTTATTTATTTCATCTTCAATTATTTTTGCAATATCAAAAATATGAGAGAGGGAATAATATGACTTTTCCAAATTTAGGAAAAATGAAGATTTAATGAATAAGTCAAATTTTGGTTTTGTCGGAGTTTTGTTTGCTTTTTATTTGGAGAGGGAAAAATGCGTGTTTTCGAAAATTGCATCTAGGTCCGGAGGAAAGTTCGTTTTGTTTGGCTCATTTGTAGGAGTCGGGGAAAATTTACTTTAGAGATTTTGGAGTTCGTTTAGTTTAGTTTTCTTTTGTTTTTCTGCGCGCGAATCCAGTCAAAAAAAAGGGACCAAGGCCAGTCGGGCCAAAGGCCCAGCCAGCCGGCCGCCTCCCCAGCCAGCGCGCGCGCCAGACGCAGCGCCAGGCCGCCGCCTCCCTCGCTCTAGGCCGGTTAGCCCCCCCTTTCCTTGTTTTGTTTTCCCTCTTTTGCTTGCCCCCTACCCCAAGTAATCCCCCCCACCTATATAAATACACCCCAAACCCCCCCTCTCCTCACATCAATCCCAAGCCCCTCTCCTCCTTAGCCGCGCCCCACCCCGCGCCCCTCACCCGCCGCCGCCGCCCTATAGCCGCCGTCGCCGCCGTTCGCCGGAGCCTCGCCGAGGTTGTCTTGCACCGCGTCTCTTTTTCTCCCCTCGGTTCAGTTTTTCTTCTAAACCGTTCTGGTTCTTTCTTAACTATTCTGGTTTTCTTTCGTTCTTTGTTTCGGTTTTCTTTTCCGGAAACCCTAGATCGGTTTTCGTTCTTCTTTTGGACCGTTCATCTCAACGAACGTGATCACCGATTTTTCCCGGTTAACGACGCCCGTTCGTTTAACCGTTCGTCTCTTTCTTTTCGTCGGATTTATTCCGCGATCGTGATCTCAGATCCGATCTTCATTCTAGTCTTTCTTCCCGCTCGTTTATCGGAATCAGGTGATTCAAGCACCTGGAGTTTCGTCTCGAAACCACCGTTCCGTCTAATCAACTTGAACAAGCTTTTGCTACAGTCAAATTTGACCTAGTTTCAACTTTCTAGAACCGAGTTGTTTCTTCCGTCGTTTGTTTTCCGTTTCTTTCTTCGGTTCTTTCTTTCTTTGCAACCGGAGTTCTTAAGTTGAACTTTCTGGTTCGTTCTCTTGCTCGAGTTTTACCTGTGCATTAGATGAGTACTTATTGTGTGCTTGTTGTTTGTCTGCGATAGATCACCTGGATTGCGCCGTTTGTTACTTCGAAACCCTAGGTCTCGCGGATCATCAGCAAGGCAAGTAACACTTTGATCATACCTTTTTCTACAACCCATGTTTTATTGCATTAGATCAATCCTCACACATTGCATGATTAGGATCTAATTAAATTGTGGGATGGGAAGTAGATGAGGTAGTACCTATCACCTGTATTATTATGAAACCTTTGGGAGTTACTTCTAAGTTTGCTTTTATGCCATGCCATGCTAGTAGACGTGGATTGGGTGAGTGATATCCATGAAAGATGTGAGTATTGTTAATTAATGGTTTATAGAAGGTGGCAACTTAAATACACATCTGGGTGGATTGAGGCACCTGATGTCTATCAGGACTTGCCTGTTTTTTTGGACCGCCACCCATGCTCAAAGGGATCATAAGATCTTTCATGCTAGAAACTTCCGTGTGCAGCCACAAGCCATTATGGGCGCTGGCATAGTTGACTAAGTTGTGCGAACTCTTACAGTGGTGGACTAGCAGATGTAGGGAATGTAGGTGTACCGGTCTACCCGATCGTAAGGTGCTAGCGCTTCTGAAAGACTATGTCTCGGTCATCCGTCTTCTCAAACACCCTGTAGTGCGGGAAACCAAACGGAGGGGATCGAGTCTTGTGGGGAAAAGTGCGCAAACCTCTGCAGAGTGTACAAACTAATCATGATTAGCCGTGTCCCCGGTTATGGACAACTTGAGTATCTAGTACTTGAATATCATGTGAATCTCAACATGTTACTTCTAATTAATGTTGTTGGGTTTTGATTGTTCACTTAATTGGGATCGGAATGCTGTCAACCATTCTCGATGTTTCACAACGACCATGATAGTTAAATAAATTTATTCCTTTGCAGTAGGGAAAAACTGGCTTTACGCAAAACTGTAACCATAGAGCTTTCCACCAGCCATATATGCATACAGTATAGCTGTTTCATTCCATTACTCTCTATGTGTTACATTGCCAACATATTCCATGTGCTGACCCGTTTTTGGGCTACAACTTCTCATGTTGCAGACTTTTTAGACGACAAGTAAGGTGCTTTTAGGTTGTGGTTCTATACTCAGTGATGCCGTTGGAGTTGATGGACCCATTTATCTTCCGAGCCTTCCGCTGTTATCGACACTAGATGGCCTTAAGCCATGTTTATTGTAATAAGTTCTCTTTTGAGACAATGATGTAATAAGTGTGTGATTGCCACTCTGCTATAAATCCTTTGATGTACTGTGTGGTGTCAGCATTACTGATCCAGGGATGACACCTGAGCACAGAGCGCTTGATCCATTCGGATCGGGTCGCGACAGAGATGGTATCAGAGCACACGCTGACTGTAGGACACGACCACTAAGTTAAAGCCATAGATCACCATTCTCTTCTCATTTTCTAACTCCTCATCTTTTCTACTCTTTTAGGATGATGAACGCGAAGATTAAGTACGCTCAACCAGATGAAGGCACACCATTTGGATTTCACCTGAAGGAAGTCATCAAGTACCTGAACATTGGATTACCAAGCTTCACGGGAACCTTCAACGCCACTCTGCCTGAAGAGGAGCGCTGGAAGATTCAAGCTCACGTTCCGGGAAGAACATTCACGCCAATCATGAAGCCTATAGATAGTGTTTTCAATGCACCAACCTGGAGTCTGGGAAGGAGCATGGCAGCTCATATCACCATAGGACGCATTGGAGAAGTCTACCAAGAAGACCTCAAGGACACTATCTACCAGATTTGCGGACGCCGAGATGAACAATGGGAGTTAGTCAGCACCAAGAAGGATAGGTCCATTGCATCTTTCATCTAGGAGTTAAACCAGCACATTCGACGCCACGAGAACCAGATGTGCAATGACATGGTAGAGTTGAAGAATGCGAAGGCAAGGATCATCGAGCTAGAAGGAGAACTGAAGTCTACACGCAAGGACTACATGGACGAGATCGTAGCTCTAGCAAGACGCAATGGCAATCTTAAGCAGGAGATTGAAGAACTCAAGAAGAAGTTAGCATCCAAGGAGGAGGACGAGTACGTCGCATGTCCGGAGAACTACATCATCATCGACGACACCGATTCGGATCCAAGTGAACACGACTTTGAAGATGAAGCTGGAGCAGATATCATGGAGTCTTCCACCGGTTCAAATTTCTAGATGACCACCAGATAGTAGTAGTATTCTCCCCATGTAAACATTATAGTCAAGCACTTTTGCGATAGCTTTAGATCGTTTGTAAGCCCTTGTTTGATTGATTGATGTGAATTGTGTGTTTTTGCCTCATGTGCATATGGGTAGTGTTTTCCCTTTAGACCCCCTCTATTCTTAATTCTCGTCTTTTATAAACCCTCAGATGCCTCCGAGACGTGACAATGGATTTCCACCGGAGCTCACTCAATTGATCCAGCAGCAGAATCAATTGATGCAGATGTTAGTCCAGAACCAGCAGAACAACAACCCACCACCACCACCACCACCTGTTGACCACTTAGCCCGTTTTCTTAGGCTGAATCCGCTGGTGTGTTCTAGTAGCACCGAGCCGATAGTAGCAGACGATTGGCTCCGCAAGATAGGAAGGGAGTTGACCACTGCAGGATGCACGGATGGTGAGAAAGTGAAGTTTGCCGCACATCAGCTAGACGGACCCGCGGCAGCATGGTGGGAGAATTTCACAGCCACTTACCCAGTTGACATTGTCACATGGGATCAGTTTCAGCAAGCTTTCTGCACTGCCCATGTTTCAGTAGGAGCTATGCCATAAAGAAGCGTGAGTTTCGCAACTTACGCCAAGGAGGAAGAACAGTTGGCCAGTACGTTGATGACTTCAGCAAGTTAGCACGTTATGCCCCAGATGACGTTGCTACGGATGCAGCTAAGCAGGAGAAGTTTCTGGAAGAACTGAATGATGAACTAAGCATGCAGTTGATGGTAGTGAGTTTCAACAACTACCAGGAGTTGGTAGATCGTGCCATCATGATTGAAGGGAAGCAACAACAGACTGAGAACCGTAAGAGGAAGTATGGACAGGGGAAGTATAACTCTGGAGCCCAGCAGAAGCCCCGTTTTGCCCCTAAATCGGGATTTCAGTTTCAACATACCCATGGAGGAGGTAGCTCGCACAACCATAATGGCCACAAGAATGGTAATGGGAATGGAGGAAGCAACGGCCAGAACCGGACCACCCCATCCACCCCAGCCAAGAAGGACCTGAGCCACGTCACTTGCTATAAGTGTTCGAAGCCAGGGCATTATGCAAATGAATGTCCTGAAGGCCAGAATGGAAAAGGGCAATGGAAGCTCTGGGAAGAAGCCGAACCCTTTCAATAGGGGACAGGTGAACCACATTAATGTGGAGGAGGTTGAAGATCAGCCCGATGCAGTAATAGGTAAGTTTTTGGTTAAGTCATTTACTGCACTCGTTCTTTTTGATACTGGTGCATCGCATTCATACATATCAAGGGGATTTGTGGAAAAGTATAGCCTGCCCACTAGGATTCTTAAAACACCTATGCTAGTAAGCTCGCCAGGAGCAGAGTACATGGCCAGACAAGGATGTTTCCAAGTGCCATTAAGTATAGGAAGGCATGTTTTCCCAACGGATTTAATTATTCTGGAATCTCAAGGATTGGATGTGATATTAGGCATGGATTGGTTATCAAAGTATGAAGGGAATATTGAGTGTGCTAGTAAGTCAATTTTGCTTACCACACCCGAAGGGAGAAGGATCAAGTATGTATCCTGGCATGTACCAAACTGGACACAAGTAAACTGCCTAACAGAAGTTGTGCAAGAAGAAGTACCAGTGGTAAAGGATTTTCCTGATGTATTTCCTGAGGAATTACCAGGCATGCCACCGGATAGAGACATTGAATTTTTGATTGAGTTATTACCAGGTACAGGCCCAATATGGAAGCGACCATACCAGATGCCAGCAAAGGATTTGGTGGAAATTAAGAATCAGATTAAGGAATTATTGGATAAAGGTTACATTCGCCCAAGTTCTTCGCCTTGGGGATCACCCGTACTTCTAGTGGAAAAGAAGGATGGATCATTAAGGATGGTTGTAGATTATCGGGGATTGAATGAAGTAACCATCAAGAATAAGTACCCACTGCCAATGATCAATGATCTGTTTGATCATTTGCAAGGAGCTAAAGTGTTTTCCAAGATCGATTTGCGATCAGGGTACCACCAATTGAAGATTCGGGAGCAGGACATACCTAAGACAACATTCACCACAAGATATGGACTGTATGAGTATACTGTTATGTCATTTGGATTGACTAACGCACCTGCCTATTTTATGAACCTGATGAACAAAGTGTTTATGGAGTTTTTGGATAAGTTCGTCGTAGTGTTCATTGATGACATTCTGGTTTATTCAAATAATGAAGAGGAGCATAAGGAACATTTGCGTTTGGTTTTGGAGTAACTAAGGGAACATCAGTTATACGCCAAATTCAGCAAATGTGAGTTTTGGTTGAAGGAAGTTGGATTCCTCGGACACGTTATATCCGGAGAAGGTATAGCAGTTGACCCCACAAAGGTTGAGACCGTAACCAAATGGGAAGCCCCAACAACAGTTGGAGAGATCCGGAGTTTTCTTGGACTCGCAGGATACTACCGGAGATTCATTGAGAACTTTTCAAAGATTGCAAAGCCTATGACGGAGTTGTTGAAGAAGGATACTAAGTTCAAATGGACTAAGGAGTGTGAGGCTAGTTTCCAGGAGTTGAAGAAACGTTTGGTTACCTCACCAGTATTGATTTTGCCAGATCAGACCAAGGATTATGAGGTGTACTGCGACGCTTCACGTCGAGGACTTGGAGCAGTGCTTATGTAGGAAGGAAGAGTTGTTTCATATGCTTCACGGCAACTGAAGCCTCATGAGTTGAATTATGCCACGCATGATTTGGAGTTAGCAGCCGTAGTGCACGCATTGAAGACGTGGAGACATTTCCTCATTGGAAATCATTGTGAGGTGTACACGGATCACAAGAGTTTGAAGTACATTTTCACGCAGAAGGAGTTGAACCTCAGACAGAGGAGATGGTTGGAGCTCATCAAGGATTATGACATGAGATTGCATTACCATCCCGGAAAAGCTAATGTAGCAGCTGACGCATTGAGCCGTAAGAGCCATGTCAATACTCTAATGCCGGGGAAAATACCCAAGGAGTTAGCAGAAAACCTTCGTGAGCTATGTTTGGAAATAGTTCCGAGAGGCTATGTAGCAGCATTGGAGATTTAGTCAACATTGATGGATAAGATCAGAGAAGCTCAGAAATCTGACAAGGAGATTGCTGCTATAAAAGAGAAACTTAGCAAAGGAAAAGCTAAGGGATTTCGTGAGGATGAGCACGATACCTTATGGTTTGAGGACCGTGTTTATGTGCCCAATGACCCGGAGATCAGGAAGTTGATTTTGCAAGAGGCACATGATTCACCATATTCGATTCACCCAGGGAATACCAAGATGTATTTGGATTTGAAGGAAACATTCTGGTGGACCGGAATGAAGAAGGATATTGCAGCATATGTAGCAGTTTGTGACGTATGTCAGAGAGTAAAGGCAGAGCATCAGAAGCCAGCAGGATTGTTACAACCATTGCCGATACCCGAATGGAAGTGGGATAAGATAGGCATGGATTTTATCACAGGACTACCCAGGACGAAAGAAGGCTACGATTCGATATGGGTAGTAGTTGATCATTTGACGAAGGTAGCACATTTCATTCCAGTTAAGACCACTTACACCAGTGCTAAGTTGGCAAAGATATACATGACTAGGATCATTTGTTTGCATGGAGTTCCGAGATGTATCGTATCAGATAGAGGAACCCAATTTACCTCAAAGTTTTGGAATCAGTTGCATGAAACCTTGGGAACCAGACTAGAGTTCAGCACAGCTTTTCACCCACAGATAGATGGACAGACCGAGTGAGTCAATCAGATTTTGGAAGATATGCTGAGAGCTTGTGCACTAGATTATGGATCTAGTTGGGACGATAACTTGCCGTATGCGGAGTTTTCTTATAACAACAGTTACCAAACTAGTTTGAAGATGGCACCTTTCGAAGCTTTATACGGAAGGAGGTGCAGGACACCGTTGTCATGGGACGAAGTTGGAGACCGTGAGTTCTTTGGACCAGATTTGATTAAGGAGTCTGAACGGAAAGTTAAGTTGATTCGCGATAGGCTCAAGGTAGCCCAGTCCAGGCAGAAGAGCTACACAGATTCTAAACGCAAGGAGACAGTTTACGAAACCGGAGACAGAGTTTATCTCCGAGTATCCCCACTTCGAGGAGTTAAGCTCTTTGGAGTTAAGGGAAAGTTAGCACCGTGTTTTGTTGGACCGTACAAGATTTTGCGACGTATGGGAGAAGTCGCTTATAAGTTGGAATTACCAGAGGGACTGTCAGGAGTTCATGATGTATTCCATGTGTCTCAGCTGAAGAAATGTCATGCCGAGATGGAGGAGGTACAGCTAAGAGATACCGTGCCACTCGAAACGATTCAGTTGAAGGACGACTTAACATATGAGGAGAAACCAGTCAAGATTCTCGATTATGCCAGTAGAGTTACTCGCAGCAAGGTTATCAAGTTTTGCAAAGTTCAGTGGAACCACCACTCAGAGGATGAAGCCACCTGGGAGAGAGAAGAAGAATTGCTCAAGGACCACCCTCACCTATTTTCTAGGCAACCCGAATCTCGAGGGCGAGATTCAGCTTAAGGGGGGTAGGTTTGTAACATCCCAAATTTGCAATTTGGAATGTTATACACTAGATCATCATGCATATCATATTTTCATGCATTTTGGTTGATCCTAGAAATTTCACGCAACTCAAGGACCCACAGAGAGAGTTGGAGATTTCGTTATTTTCATATTTGAGTTCTCTCAAATTTTGGAAAAGAGGATCATTTGATTTATTTATTTCATCTTCAATTATTTTTCCAATATCAAAAATATGAGAGAGGGAATAATATGACTTTCCCAAATTTAGGAAAAATGAAGATTTGATGAATAAGTCAAATTTTGGGTTTGCCGGAGTTTTGTTTGCTTTTTATTTGGATAGGGAAAAATGCGTGTTTTCGAAAATTGCATCTAGGTCCGGAGGAAAGTTCATTTTGTTCGGCTCATTTGTAGGAGTCGGGGAAAATTTACTTTAGAGATTTTGGAGTTCGTTTAGTTTAGTTTTCTTTTGTTTTTCTGTTCGCGAATCCAGTCAAAAAAAAGGGACCAAGGCCAGCCGGGCCAAAGGCCCAGCCAGCCGGCCGCCTCCCCAGCCAGCGCGCGCGCCAGGCGCAGCGCCAGGCCGCCGCCTCCCTCGCTCTAGGCCGAGTCCCAGAGGGACTCTAGGCCGGTTAGCCCCCCCTTTCCTTGTTTTGTATTCCCTCTTTTGCTTGCCCCCTACCCCAAGTAATCCTCCCACCTATATAAATACACCCCAAACCCCCCCTCTCCTCACATCAATCCCAAGCCCCTCTCCTCCTTAGCCGCGCCCCACCCCGCGCCCTCACCCGCCGCCGCCACCCTATAGCCACCATCGCCGCCGTTCGCCGGAGCCTCGCCGAGGTTGTCCCGCGCCGTGTCTCTTTTTCTCCCCTCGGTTCAGTTTTTCTTCTAAACCGTTCCGGTTCTTTCTTAACCGTTCCGGTTTTCTTTCGTTTTTTGTTTCGGTTTTCTTTTCCGAAAACCCTAGATCGGTTTTCGTTCTTCTTTCGGACCGTTCGTCTCAATGAACGTGATCACCGATTTTTCCCGGTTAACAATGCCCGTTCGTTTAACCGTTCGTCTCTTTCTTTTCGTCGGATTTATTCCGCAATCGTGATCTCAGATCCGATCTTCGTTCTAGTCTTTCTTCCCACTCGTTTATCGAAATCGGGTGATTCCAGCGCCTGGAGTTTCATCTCGAAACCGCCGTTTTGTCTAATCAACTTGAACAAGCTTTTGCTACGGTAAAATTTGACCTAGTTTCAACTTGCTAGAACCAAGTTGTTTCTTCCGTCGTTTGTTTTCCGTTTCTTTGTTCGGTTCTTTCTTTCTTTGCAACCGGAGTTCTTAAGTTGAACTTTCTGGTTCGTTCTCTTGCTCGAGTTTTACCTGTGCATTAGACGAGTACTTATTGTGTGCTTGTTGTTTGTCTGTGATAGATCACCCGGATTGCGCCGCTTGTTACTTCGAAACCCTAGGTCTCGCGGATCATCAGCAAGGCAAGTAACACTTTGATCATATCTTTTTCTACAACCCATGTTTTATTGCATTAGATCAATCCTCACACATTGCATGATTAGGATCTAATTAAATTGTGTGATGGGAAGTAGATGAGGTAGTACCTATCACCTGTATTATTATGAAACCTTTGGGAGTTACTTCTACATTTGCTTTTATGCCATGCTATGCTAGTAGACGTGGATTGGGTGAGTGATATCCATGACAGATGTGAGTATTGTTAATTAATGGTTTATCTAAGGTGGCAACTTAAATACACATCTGGGTGGATTGAGGCACCTAATGTCTATCAGGACTTGCCTGTTTTTTTTGGACCGCCACCTAGGCTCAAAGGGATCATAAGATCTTTCACGCTAGAAACATCCGTGTGCAGCCACAAGCCATTATGGGCTCTGGCATAGTTGACTAAGTTGTGCGAACTCTTACAGTGGTGGACTAGCAGATGTAGGGGATGTAGGTGTACCGGTCTACCCGATCGTAAGGTGCTAGCGCTTCTGAAAGACTATGTCTCGGTCATCCGTCTTCTCAAACACCCTGTAGTGCGGGAAACCAAACAGAGGCGATCGAGTCTTGTGGGGAAAAGTGCGCAAACCTCTGCAGAGTGTACAAACTAATCATGATTAACCGTGTCCCCGGTTATGGACAACTTGAGTATCTAGTACTTGAATATCATGTGAATCTCAACATGTTACTTCTAATTAATGTTGTTGGGTTTTAATTGTTCACTTAATTGGGATCGGAATGCTGTCAACCATTCTCGATGTTTCACAACCACCATGATAGTTAAATAAATTTATTCCTTTGCAGTAGGGAAAAACTGGCTTTACGCAAAACTATAACCATAGAGCTTTCCACCAGCCATATATGCATATAGTATAGCTGTTTCATTCCATTACTCTCTATGTGTTACATTGCCAGCATATTCCATGTGCTGACCCGTTTTCGGGCTGCAACTTCTCATGTTGCAGACTTTTCAGACAACGAGTAAGGTGCTTTTAGGTCGTGGTTCTATACTCAGTGATGCCGTTGGAGTTGATGGACCCATTTATCTTCCGAGCCTTCCGCTATTATCGACACTAGATGGCCTTAAGCCATGTTTATTGTAATAAGTTCTCTTTTGAGACAACGATGTAATAAGTGTGTGATTGCCACTCTGCTATAAATCCTTCGATGTACTGTGTGGTGTCAGCATTACTGATCCAGGGATGACACCTGAGCACAGAGCGCTTGATCCATTCGGATCGGGTCGCGACATTTAAAATGTTTAAAATGCTGTTTGATTAAATTTGCTCCTATGTCATGTTAAAATGCTTAATTCATAACTAATTAACCGTAGCTCCAAATTTAATAATCTTTATATGTAAATGGGGTAGAATTTTTCCTAGTTTAACATGGTGGCATCATCTTGCATGTTTAATAACCATAAAATATGGTTTAGGGCAGAACAGTACCAAACCTAATATATGCATATGGGGATTTACCAGAATTGTTGTTCGTTGCTTCCGGCCTCATTTAAACTTGACTAGATAGGTAGTTTTACTTTGCTTCACCCTCTTGCCATGTTTAACAACATTTAATATTGTTGGGTACATAAACGAGATTGAACTAAATAATTGATGTGGTGTTCCATCAATATGCAACCCGTTGCATATTGTGCTCCACTTAATTTGTAGGTTTGCTTGTGCACTTTGCCATGCCATGCCTCTTTAAACCGGACATGCATCATACTTGATTGCGCATCGTGCCATGATTATGTGATGGTTGTTTTACTATTTTGTTTGCTTTCTTTCTGGTGTTGCTTCTTCGGGTTGGTTCCGATAACGTTGCGTTTGTGAGGATCCATTCGACTACGTCCGTTGGTCTTCTTCATGGACTCGTTCTTCTTCCTTGCGGGATTTCAGGCAAGATGATCATACCCTCGAAATCACTACTATCTTTGCTTGCTAGATGCTCGCTCTTTTGCTATGCCTATGCTGCGATACCTACCACTTGCTTATCATGCCTCCTATATTGTTGAACCAAGCCTCTAACCCACCTTGTCCTAGCAAACCGTTGTTTGGCTATGTTACCGCTTTGCTCAGCCCCTCTTATAGCCTTTGTTAGTTGCAGGTGAAGATTGAAGTTTGTTCCTTGTTGGAACATGGAGATGTTGTTCCTTGTTGGAACATGTTTACTTGTTGGGATATCACAATATATCTTATTTAATTAATGCATCTATATACTTGGTAAAGGGTGGAAGGCTCGGCCTTATGCCTGGTGTTTTGTTCCACTCTTGCCGCCCTAGTTTCCGTCATATCGGTGTTACGTTCCCGGATTTTGCGTTCCTTACGCGGTTGGGTAATAATGGGAACCCCTTGACAGTTCGCCTTGAATAAAACTCCTCCAACAATGCCCAACCTTGGTTTTACCATTTTCACTAACAACCTACCACCTTCCCTTGGGTTCTGCGGACTCAAGGGTCATCTTTATTCTAACCCCCCCGGGCCAGTGCTCCTCTGAGTGTTGGTCCGACCGAGCAGACTATGGGGCCACCTCGGGGCAACTTGAGGTTTGGTTTTACTCGTAGGATGTCTCATCTGAGTGTGCCCTGAGAACGAGATATGTGCAGCTCCTATCGGGATTTGTTGGCACATTCGGGCGGTGTTGCTGGATTTGTTTTAACCTGTCGAAATGTCTTGAAGAACCGGGATACCGAGTCTGATCGGAATGTCTCGGGAGGAGGTCTATTCCTTCGTTGACCGTGAGAGCTTGTCATGGGCTAAGTTGGGACACCCCTGCAGGGATTTGAACTTTCGAAAGCCGTGCCCGCGGTTATGGGCAGATGGGAATTTGTTAATGTCCGGTAGTAGAAAACCTGAAGTTGACCTTAATTAAAATACATCAACCGCGTGTGTAATCATGATGGTCTCTTTCCGGTGGAGTCCGGGAAGCGAACACGGTGTTGGAGTAATGCTTGACGTAGGTTGTTCTAGGATCACTTCTTGATCATAGTTTCTCGATCGTGCTTTACCTCCTCTTCTCGCTCTCTCTTTTGCGAATAGGTTAGCCACCATATATGCTAGTTGCTTGCTGCAGCTCCACTTCATACCTTTACCTTACCCATAAGCTTAAATAGTCTTGATTGCGAGGGTGCGAGATTGCTGAGTCCCCATGGCTCACAGATACTTCCAAAATGAGCTTGCAGGTGTCGATGAGTCCATGCGGATGATGCAACCAAGCTCAAGGAGGAGCTCGATGAATACCTTGTCCTTTGTGTTGTTTCGTTCTAGTTGATCAGTAGTGGAGCCCAGTTGGGACGATCGGGGATCTATGTAGCATTTGGGGTAGTCTTCTTTTATTTTGGTTCCGTAGTCGGACCTTGATTGTATTTGGATGTTGTAATGCTTTCTTCATGTATTTGTGAGAAGTGGCGATTGTAAGCCAACTATGTATCTCTTTCCCTTATGTATTACATGGGTTGTGTGAAGATTACCTCACTTGCGACATTGCTTTCAATGCGGTTATGCCTCTAAGTCGTGCTTCGACACGTGGGAGATATAGCCGCATCGAGGGCGTTACAGCCAGACACTACTCAACAGGTATTCGGAATTTGGAGAAGAACCCGCCTTGCAATGCCGATGACAACCTGTGCGCCAGACTCATCGTCATTGAAGCCTGGTTCGGGGGCTACTGAGGGAGTCCTGGATTAGGGGGTCCTCGGACAGCCGGACTATATACTTTGGCCGGACTGTTGGACTATGAAGATACAAAATTGAAGACTTCGTCCCGTGTCCGGGTGGGACTTTCCTTTGTGTGGAAGGCAAGCTTGGCAAATCGGATATGTAGATCTCCTCCCTTGTAACTGACTCTGTGTAACCCTAGCCCCCTCCGGTGTCTATATAAACCGGAGGGTTTAGTCCGTAGGACAACAACAATCATAATCAATGGCTAGCTTCTAGGGTTTAGCCTCTACGATCTTGTGGTAGATCAACTCTTGTAATACTCATATCATCAAGATCAATCAAGCAGGACGTAGGGTATTACCTCCATCGAGAGGGCCCGAACCTGGGTAAACATTGTGTCCCCTGCCTCATGTTACCATCCGCCTTAGACGCACAGTTCGGGTCCCCCTACCCGAGATCCGCCGGTTTTGACACCCACAGGGCCAGCAACGTGGCGTAGCTCCCGTACCGCCTCTAGACATGGCAATCGTGGTGAGCGACACGCTCATCGTTGGTTGACACGATAGGCTTCAGGGTGCTGTTAGCATTGTGGCACGACAAGCGGATCAACACCTCTCTCGTCGAGGATGCATGGGGCGCCGAAGTGCGCGCGCACCATGATGCGTCCGCGGAGTGTTCTAGCACGGCCAACTGCATCCCCAGGACCTGAGACCATGCCGGGATGTCTTGATTTTTCAATGACATGTGGGGATCGCATGTGAGCAAAGGGCATCTCCAACATTGCCACGACCGCAGCTGAGTACCATGGCACACCAAAAACCCTCATCCCTCGCGCAGTCGGGTGATGCATTCGCAGCTGGCTCTAGCTGCCCACATTCATGTCGTTCGTCCATATGCCGTCATTCAGAGGCTCGGTGCCCGAGGAACCAACTCCGACGACTTAGTGATGCACCCGGACGCTTGGCCTCATCGGAATGCGCTACTTAAAGTGGCAACGCCCAGCTAAACTCCACACCATAGCGCCTCCTCCTGCTACCCGGCAACACATCCGCCATGACCGCGAGCATGAACGCTCTGCGGGAGAGCTTGTCTTCGGGGATGAAGCTCGAGGTTGCCGCCCTCGCTCAAGTCACCACTCGCAACACAATAGTGGCGTAGCCGAATGGGGATGCGACCACACAAGCAGTGGGCACGCTGGCGGCCGATGACGGGAGCACCGTCAGCCACGCGTCCTACTTGCAACCGTCCAACGTCCGGTGGCGCATGTGGCAGGTGAAGCGATGGACCATCCATGTCCATCATCATTAACCTCACGTCCACCAGCACCGCCGAGGTCAAGGACTCCTCCGAGGATGAGTAGGGCACGGGAGGCGGCAAGGCATGGTGTGCCAACTGGCCGGTCCGTCTCCCGTGTTCTACTCTTCCTCGTTAGAGATCGCACCTTCACTTCACGGGTCTTGAACCCCACTCCTGTACATGGAGATCGATGACGGAGGACGTCGATCGCCGCTGTAGAATAGGTTTAGCGTTGGTTTTCTTTTATTTTTCTATCCTATAGAAGTTTGAAATGTCATGAAAATCTGTCGTGTTTGCATGAGTCTCGTCCGGTGTGTATGAACTTTCACAATAATAGTAAGATATATTGTAGGAGTATGAAAATATATGGAATGATGATTCGTTTTTGTGTGTATAAACTTAGAAGGTTTGACCCATGACAAAGCTAACACGTGAAGTAAATAAAAACATAGGGTCTACATACACAAGTTATCTTAGGCATTCACGCATTTCACATCTTTCTATATCTACGGGAACCTACGAAAGGGTTAACATAAATTGCCTCTCTCTCCCCCTGATTTTCATGGTGGTGGGCCCCTCCCTCCCACCAAATTCATATCAACAGCCCACATGTTTCACATTACGTTCATTACGTAACTGGGATTACGTAGGTGTAGCATTACTCGTCCTAAAAACCAACTAAGCCAACCTCACAACATATCGCGCGAGAAAAGACCCGGCCGCGCCGTTTTAGTCGAGATTACCGGATTACTAGTAGTAGTATCAATGGATAGCGTGAAGCACCAGGTTTAAAAGGAAAAAAGTCACAGTCACAGCACGCCTGTCGTAGTCGCATTACACCCCTCAGACGATCGGTCCTGCACACGGCTCACGCAAATGGAATGCGCTTCGGCTTGCCTCTATTGTGGAACGCAGTAATTTCAAAAAAATTCCTATGCACACGGAAGATCTATCTAGGTGATGCATAGCAATGAGAGGGAAGCGTGTAGTCCACATACCCTCGTAGACCGTAAGCGGAAGCGTTATGACAACGCGGTTGATGTAGTCGTACGTCTTCACGATCCGACCGATCCTAGTACCGAAAATACGGCACCTCCGTGATCTGCACACGTTCGTCTCGGTGACGTCCCACGAACTCAATCCAGCTGAGTGTCGAGGGAGACCTTCGTCAGCACGAAGGCATGATGACGGTGATGATGAAGTTACCAGCGCAGGGCTTCGCCTAAGTACTACGACGATATGACCGAGGTGGGTTATGGTGGAGGGGGGCAATGCACACGGCTAAGACATTTGTCTGTTGTGTGTTCTAGGGTGCCCCCTGCCCCCGTATATAAAGGAGCAAGGGGGGAGGCCGGCCGGCCCTATGGTGCGCCAAGGAGGGGAGGAATCCTCCTCCTAGTAGAAGTAGGATTCCTCCTTTCCTAGTTCTACTAGGAGGGGGAAGGAAGGAGTGGTTGAGGGGAAGGAAAGAGGGGGGGGCGCCACCCCCCTCCTAGTCCAATTCAGACTCAAGGGGGAGGGGGCTCGCGGCCTGCCCTGGCAGCCCCTCTCTCTCTGTCCATTATGGCCCATCTAGGCCCACTAGTTCCCCGGGGGGGAGGGGGGTTCTGGTAACCCTCCAGCACTCCGGTTTTCTCTGAAATCACCCGGAACACTTCCAGTGTCCTAATATAGCCATCCAATATGTCAATCTTTATGTCTCAACCATTTCTAGACTCCTCGTCATGTCCGTGATCACATCCGGGACTCCGAAATACCTTCGGTACATCAAAAACTCATAAACTCATTGTACCGATCGACACCAAACGTTAAGCGCGCGGACCCTACGGGCTTGAGAACTATGTAGCCATGACCGAGACTCATCTCTGGTTAATAACCAATAGCGGAACATGGATGCTCATATTGGTATGTACATATTCTACGAAGATCTTTATCGGTCAAACCGCATAACAACATACGTTGTTCCCATTGTCATCGGTATGCTACTTGCCTGAGATTCGATCATAGGTATCGTCATACCTAGTCTCTTTACTCGTTCCGTAGTGCAACATCCCGTAACTAACACATTAGTCACATCGCTTGCAAGGCTTATAGTGATGTGCATTACCTAGAGGGCCCAGATATACCTCTCCGATACACGGAGTGACAAATCCTAATCTCGATCTGTGCCAACTCAACAAACACCACCGGAGACACCTATGGAGCACCTTTATAGTCACCCAGTTACGTTGTGACGTTTGATAGAACACTAAGTATTCCTACAGTATTCCAGAGTTGCATAATCTCATAGTCATAGGAACATGTATAAGTTATGGAGAAAGCAATAGCAACAAACTAAACGATCATAGTGCTAAGATAATGGATGGGTCAAGTCAATCACATCATTATGATGTGATCCCGTTTATCAAATGACAACTCTTTGTCCATGGCTAGGAAACTTAACCATCTTTGATCAACGAGCTAGTCAAGTATAGGCATACTAGTGACACTCTGTTTGTCTATATATGTATTCACACATGTACTAAGTTTTCGGTTAATACAATTCTAGCATGAATAATAAAGATTTATCATGATATAAGGAAATATAAATAACAACTTTATTATTGCCTCTAGGGCATATTTCCTTCAGCCTCTTCACAGACACGTTAGACCGCACTTGGAGAAACCGACCATGCACCAAACTCCCCCGCCCACCGCACAAAAATTTCCCCCAAATCCCAAATTCAGCCACCCTTCGGCCAACTAGGCAATAATATTCCCCAAACCCCCTCCCCCCGACCCCCTCCACTCCATTCTCTCCGCCAAAGCCACCCTCCCCGCCGCGCCATACATCTGCGCCGCGGTTCGTCGAGGGGACGCACGACAATCCTCTCACTCGCACAGTACGCTCTTATAGACAGCCGTCATCTAGCCGTGCCGCCACCGCTGGCAACGTTCTTGTGGAGACGCACGGCGGTCAGCTTCTCCCACGGTATGTGCATTCCAGACTAAGGCCCCATGCATGTCGGAGTAGTGTTGAATGTTAGCTGGTAGACGTTCTTAATCTCACTGTTTTCCGAAGTAGTGTACAGTCAATATGCTCTGCTTAAGAAGCATCCTTCCCCTATTCTGCACTCAATCTTCTTAGCTGAGATGGCATGTGCTACTTATTGAGCTTGCGTTGGTTTTTCCCTTGAAGAGGAAAGGGTGATGCAGCAAAGTAGAGATAAGTATTTCCCGCAGTTAGAGAACCAAGGTATCAATCTAGTAGGAGACAACGCACAAATCACCAATACCTGCATAAACAATCAAACACTTGCAGGGGTTGTCAATCCCTTCATCGTCACTTGCAAAGTTGAGATCTGATAGAGATAGAATAAGCTAAACAAAAGATAAAGTAAATAATTTTGGGGTTATTGGTATATAGATCTGAAAGTAAAAGATTGCAAAATAGTAGATCAGAAACTTATATGATGGAAAATAGACCCGGGGGCCATGGGTTTCACTAGAGGCTTCTCTCAAGATAACAAATAATATAGTGGGTGAACAAATTACTGTCAAGCAATTGATAAAAAAGCACAAATTTATGACGATATCTAAGGCAATAATTATGAAATATAGGCATCACGTCCATGTCATGTAGAACGACTCTTGCCTACACCTACTACTATTACTTCACACATTGACCAACTCCTGCCTGCATCTAGAGTACTAAGTTCTTGAAAAACAGAGTAATGCTTTAAGTAAGATGACATGATGTAGAGGAATAAACTCAAGCAATATGATGTAAACCCCTTCTTTTAACCATGATAGCAACAATAGAATACATGCCCCGCTACCCCTACTATCACTAGGTGAGGACACCGCAAGATTTAACCCAAAGGTAAGCACTTCTCCCATTGCAAGAAAAACCCAATCTAGTTTGCCAAACTAAATCGATAGTTCGAAGAGAATTAGAAAGATATCAAATCATGCATAAAATAATTTAGACAAGATTGAAATAATATTCATATATAAGCTGGTCATAAATCCACAATTCATTGTATCTCAACAAACACACGACAAAGAAGATTACATCAGATAGATCTCCAAGAACATCAAGGAGAACATGGTATTGAGAACCAAAGAGAGAGAAAATGCCATCTAGCTACTAGCTATGGACCCGTAGGTCTGTGGTAAACTACTCATGCTTCATCGGAAGGGTAATAGAGTTGATGTAGAAGCCCTCCGTGATCGAATCCCCCTCCGGTAGGATGCTGCAAAAGGCCCCAAGATGGGATCTCATGGGAATAGAAGGTTGCAGCGGTGGAAAAGTGTTTTCATGGATGCTTCTGGTGGTTTGGGAATATATGTGAATATATAGGAGGAAGAATTAGGTCATTGGAGTCACGAGGGGCCCACAAGGTAGGGGGTGTGCCCTACCCCACTGGGCGCACCCTCCCCCGTTGTCGCTGCCTCGTGGCTCTTCTGACTTGATCTTCAAGTCTCCGGGGTGTCTTCGGGTCCAAGAATAATCACCGCGAAGGTTTTATTCCGTTTGAAATCCGTTTGGTATTCCTTTTCTACGAAGCTCGAAAACGAGGAAAAACATAAACTCGCACTGGGCTCTAGGTTAATAGGTTAGTCCCAAAATAATATAAAATAACATATTAATGCATATAAAACATCAAAAATAGGTAATATAATAGCATGGAACAATAAAAAAATTATAGATACGTTGGAGATGTATCAAGCATCCCCAAGCTTAATTCCTGCTCGTCCCCGAGTAGGTAAATGACAAAAATAAATTTTTTGATGTGGAATGCTACCTAACATATTTATCCATGTAATTCTCTTTATTGTGGCATGAATGTTCAGATCCATAAGATTCCAAACAATAGTTTAATATTGACATAAAATCAACATTACTTCAAGCATACTAACAATGCAATTATGTCTTCTCAAAATAACATGGCCAAAGAAAGCTTATCCCTACAAAATCGTATATTCTGGCTATGCTCCATCTTCATCACACAAAATATTCAAATCATTTACAACCCCAATGACAAGCCAAGCAATTGTTTCATGCTTTTGGTGTTGTCAAACCTTTTCAACTTTCACGCAATACATGAGTATGAGCCACGGACATATCACTATAGGCGGAATAGAATATGGTGGTTCTGGAGAAGACAAAAAGAGGGAGATAGTCTCACATCAACTAGGCATATTGACGGGCTATGGAGATGCCCGTCAATAGATATCAATGTGAGTGAGTAGGGATTTCCATGCAACGGATGCACTAGAGCTATAATTTCATGAAAGCTCAAAACAAAACTAAGTCGGTGTGCATCCAACTTGCTTGCCTATGAAGACCTAGGGAAATTTGTGGAAGCCCATCATTGGAATATACAAGCCAAGTTCTATAATGAAAAATTCCCACTAGTATCTGAAAGTGACAATATAGGAGACTCTCTATCATGAAGATCATGGAGCTACTTTGAAGCACAAGTGTGGAAAAGGATAGTAACATTGCCCCTTCTCTCTTTTTCTATCATTTTTTCTATTTTTTTGGTGGACTTCTTTGGCCTCTTTTATTATTATTTTTTGTAAAGTCCGGAGACTCATCCTGACTTGTGGGGGAATCATAGCTTCCATCATCCTTTCCTCACATGGGACAATGCTATAATAATGATGATCATAACACTTTTATTTACTTACAACTCAAGAATTACAACTCAATACTTAGGAAAAAATATGACTCTATATGAATGCCTCTGGCGGTGTACATGGATGTGCAATGACTCAAGAGTGACATGTATGAAACGTGGCTTTGCCACAAATACGATGTCAACTACATGATCACGCAAAGCAAAATGACAATGATGAAACATGTCATAATAAAATGGAACGGTGGAAAGTTGCATGGCAATATATCTCGGAATGGCTATGGAAATGCCATAATAGGTAGGTATGGTGGCTGTTTTCAGGAAGTTAATAGGTGGGTGTATGCCACTTCATGGCATTGCATTGGTTTTTCCCCTGAAGAGGAAAGGGTGATGCAGCAAAGTAGAGATACGTACTTCCCTCAGTTTGATAACCAAGGTATCAATCCAGTAGGAGACAACGCACAAATCACCTAATACCTGAACAAACAATCAAACAACTTGCCCCCAACTCGATAAAGGGGTTGTCAATCCCTTTATAGTTACTTGGAGAAGTGAGATCTAATAGAGATAAATAAATGGTAAAGTAAATATTTTTGGTATTTTTGGTTTGTAGATCGGAAAGTAAAAGATTGCAAAAATAGTAGATCAGAAACTAAAATTGTAGATTGGAAACTTATATGATGGAAAATAGAAACTTATATGATGTAAGATAGACCCGGGGCCATAGTTTCACTAGAGGCTTCTCTCAAGATAGCAAATAATACTGTGGATGAACAAATTACTGTCGAGCAATTGATAGAAAAGCGCAAAATTATGAGGATATCTAAGGCAATGATCACGAATATAGGCATCACGTACGCGTCAAGTAGACCGAAACGATTCTGCATCTACTACTATTACTCCACACATCGACCAACTCCTTCCTGCATCTAGAGTATTAAATTCATGAACAACAGAGTAACGCATTAAGTAAGATGACATGATGTAGAGGAGTTAACTCAAGAAATATGATGAAAACCCCATCTTTTTATCCTCGATGGCAATAATACAATATGTGCCTTGCTGCCCCTACTGTCACTGGGAAAGGAGACCGCAAGATTGAAGCGAACACTAATGCAGGATGGTCCAAACGCGACACTATGATCAGAGACCCTTCGACGAAACTGTGTGCGATGCCATAATCGCAAATGGTGTTGTAAAAAACCTATCAAAAAGGTGCAAAACATTTGCGATGATGGATGCATCAAGCACGGTTCTGATTTTAATTACGCGTGTGATGCAGGACATACGGTTCAGTTCAATGAACTGTTTGCGATGAGGTGGAACAAAAGAAATGGGCAGCCAGATGAAGGCATGTGCGATATACATCATATGGTTCACTCGGGTGAACTGTTTGTGATGAGGAGGAACAAAAGAAACGGGCAGCCAGATGAAGGTGTGTGCGACATACAACATACGGTTCACTAGGATGAACTGTGTGTGATTAGGCAACACAATTGAAATGGTTCAACTAAACAAGATGTGTGTGATACGTGACAAACAAGTACGTAATCAGAAATGTGTGTGAAGACCAATAATAACACAGACGATTGCTGCTAATAAGCCGTGTGATTTGCTCCGTCTATAGAAGAATAACATGTATATATATAACTGAAATAAACATCCAATTACATAAGTGACTATACAGATCATTTGCACACACCTCAATAAATAATTGCATGCATTATAAATTAGGAGAAACGACCTTCTAGCCATCTACTCCTTATGACGCTCCCGCCACTGCTATGTGGCTCGATCCCTTGTCTGGAGCAGGAAGATGACAGTTCCTCATGTCAACGATCTGTCTGTACATCTCATAGCTTGTATACGCATCCTTGGCCGCATACTTGATGTGTTCTTCATCTAGTCTCTCATGCCAAACACTGTGCCAGGCGTTCTTGTCCTTCTTCCTCTCTTCCTTAATCTTCATGTAGTAGGGGTCGATGATGGCCGAGGCAAGGTCAACCAGGGAGTTCAGTTTGTTCTTGTCGCTCCCCCAGACCTTGTAGTGGTGCTGGATGTTGACAAGATCCGGGCATTTCAAGCCTGAAACCTTGAGCACTTTTAGATCGTTGGTGGTGTCCTCCGTTGCAAAACTGTAGTCGGAGCTGTTGATAAACCTGGAGAAACGCTCGCAAGGACTTGTGGCCAGGTGGTAGTGGTAGACGAGGCATGTCGCATGCACAACTGGGTGACGGCAACCTTCTGATCGTGCCTGGCATGGCCCATGGTGTACTCGAGGTCAAAGCCGACTACTTGGTACTTGTCCTCGGCAAGGAACTGCTCCATAGTTTGGATGAAGCTCTCCACCAAGACCGATTCGTTCATGTACACCACCAAGAGAGCCTTCCCACTCACGTGGGTGTCCACGACATGTTGCGTGGTGAACTGCCCGCCGTGGTCATCGTCGGCCGCTAGGTGCGTCGTTGGAGCCATGGGGAGCTCCATTGGAACCGTTGGATGTCCTCTCTGTATGTGTCCTCGTGGGTGTGCTTATTGTGTCGTGTGAGACGAGAGATGAAGGTAAATGGTTGCAAGAATAAAAGGGGGCCGGGCGCCATGGATTCTCGGTGCGTCCGCATGGCAGTTTTTTTGTAGTGGGTAACTGCATCGTCGCGTCGCGCCCGGCGCAACTGCATGCACACGAGCATGCGTGATCATGCACCGGCCCCAAACACTGGCAGCACGCATGGAGGGACGAGTTCAGAGCACCTTGAGGGACGCGAGAGCAGAGCGCATGCGGCAGGACGCGAGCAGAGCACGCCGTGGCCGCCTCAATCGCAAGCAACCACATGCATAGAGCCGTTGAACACGCAGGAAATGGTTGCCTATAAGCCGGCCGACAATTGCGTCATTGCGTATAGAGCGGCCATGTGCTACTACCTCCGTCTTGGTCTATAGTCCCCTTTATATTCCGTGCCATACTTTACCTTAAATTTAACCAACAAAATGTTAATGCATGTTATAAAAATTATATAATTGGAAACTATGTTCAAATATGAATCCAACTATATAATTTTCGACAACATGCATTCGTATTTCATTAGTTAAATCCTACTTATAAACCAGGATGGGGTATAGTAGGTAATTAAACCGCAAACATTTTTTGTATTAACCGTATGTGTACGTGGCCTTTCGTCCTCCTCTCACGCGTCTTGTCACCCCGCTGTCGTAGACGGCTTATAGCGCAAGCTTGCGCAGCACACGGAGGCATTCTTCTGGCCAAACGGTGTGGCCAATGAATCATCGGTGAGCCCATTCCTGTGCAACCTCGCAGGTTCCCGCGAAAGCTTCCCACCCGACTCGGTGAAATCCCCCAAAATCCCAATGCTTACCTGCCTGCTATATAAACTCTCACAGGCAGCGAGTCCTGCGTTGGATTTTCCCCTCCTTCCCTGTAGCTTATCTCGTCTGCTTCTCCCACAATCGCCAATGGCACCGGTCCATCGTCGTCACTCAGCCACTCCGCCATCATCAGTGGACAGCTCCAGCTGGGAGGCTACACTGCGGCGGCGGCGCAGTCCCCGATGTAGTGTAGTGCGCGTGGCGTCCCTATTTGGTGTGCGCGGAACACCCACCACAGGCTCCGCCGTTGCTGCCCATCAGTAGCTATTGCTGGCTGCCGTTGCCGCCACACCACCGTCGAAAGCTAGGGCCATCGCCCGCTCTGCCACCGCGGCCCAAAGGTGGGAGGTGGCCGTCGTGGCCGCCACCCCACTGCCAGCCACCGTGGCCATCACCCGCTCTGCCACCGCAGCCCGAAGGCAGGAGGTGGTGGTCGTGGCCGCCACGCCATCGTCAGCCACCGTGGCTGCCAGCCCACCATCGACCTATGGGGTCATCACCCGCTCTGCCACCACCGCTCGAAGGCGGGAGGCGGAGGTGCATGCCCGCACGTGCGTCAGCGACCTTGCGCGCTACACCAATTTCCCACGGGAGGAGGAACGCCTCGTCGAGCATGCAAAGAGCCTTACCACAGTCATGGCCGCAGCACAAGAATCAAGAGATCTACGAGGAGAATCACCGCTTCGAGAGGGGTCGTCTGGAGCGGCAGAGGGCGTTCGAGGTGAGCGTCACTGAAGCTATAGCAGCGGCAGGAACTGTATTGCGGTTGCCCAGCTCGTCGGTAGGCTCCTCCTCCGCCGCCTCTTATTGAGCGAGCTCGGCAGAGGAGAGGCAGCCGGAAGTAGTACAGAGCCCCTTTGCTGTAGTAGTAGTATTTAGGGGCTATATTGTTTGGTTCATCTGACTATAGATGTGGTGGAACTGTACAACATACTTAAAATTAGCTAGTATACATAATTGAACTAGCTATTTCAGTACGTGGTTGGCAACAATTGGGGAAAAGTTTGGTCAGTTCAGCTATCGAGTTGAACTGTTTGTATAAATTAAGAACAACTGCTTAATCTATCAATGAAATCTATGCTTAATTACTGAATTTTAGTTGCAAAAATTATATACTGCTAGTGATTTTTAGCTTCATATTTTGACAAATCGCAGTGTTACAAGGTTGACAAATGGCAATGTTACTAGATCAACAAATGTCAATCTTTCTAGTTTGAAAAATAGCAACATACCAAAATTGTTTGTAAGTGGTTGCATATGGGTCATCCAGAAGAACAGTTTGCGTTGAAGAGACGCACAAATCCTGCTCCCACTTTGCATATGGGTGTTCTATCTAAAATGTTTATGATCAAGTGCTGCACAAATCCTCCTCATCACATTTTCCCTTGGCTTCCAAGCAAAGCCGTCGGTTTGCATACGGGTGTTCTAACTAAAACTTTTGCGATTAGTGTTTTATTTTTAAAAACCATTGACATTTTTTCATAAGAAAAACGTTTGATAAGTCTGTACATTAAGAGAGAAAAACACAAGTTTGCTCAAACCAAATCTTTCATTCATTCATACTACGAATTTATATTCGTATGATCGAAATATAGTATTAAACCCAAGAAAAAACTATTGCCGGCGGTGGCGGAGGCGGTGTTCCGCGCCGTCATTGTTGTTGCCGTCCTCTGGGATGCCGTTGTTGAAGTCTTGAATGCAGCACAGAATGTTCTTCACTTGTAAATCAAACATCATGTCGTCACGTGATCGACAGGCGGGGCGCGGGAGGATGGTAGCTGGTGGTGCTGAAAAGTAGCGGTCGACGGTGGCGTCCCATGCCGCTGAGGGGGGCACGCACACGGTGTCGGTGTCAAAACTGGCGGATCTCGGGTAGGGGGTCCAGAACTGTGCGTCTAGGATCGATGGTAACAGGAGATGGGGGACACAATGTTTACCCAGGTTCGGGACCTCTCTATGGAGGTAATACCCTACTTCATGGTTGATTAATCTTGATGAATATGAGTATTACAAGAGTTGATCTACCACAAGATCGTAATAGCTAAACCCTAAAATCTAGCCTGACTATGATTATGAGGATCTATCTACGAACCTAGCCCTCCAGTTTATATAGACACAAGAGGGATCTAGGGTTACACAAGGTCGCTTACAGAGAAAGGAATCTTCATATTTGGTCACCAAGCTTGCCTTCCACGCCAAGCAGAGTCCCATCCGGACACGGATAGAGTCTTCGGTCTTTGTATCTCCATGACCCATCAGTCCGGCCCATATCCAATTGGTCGAACATCCGAGGACCACTTAGTCCAGGACTCCCTTAATAGCCCCTGAACCAGGCTTCAATGATGAGGTGTCCGGCGCGCAGATTGTCTTCGACATTGTAAGGCGGGTTCCCCTTTCTGAATACTCCAAGATAGTCTTCGGATAAAATGAATGTGTCCGGATCTGCAACACAAGTACCACACACGACTACACAGAATATAATATTTCACGAGTCCCATTTGCTGACGACTTTTTGTAAGATGACATTACATCTGTTCGGTTGTTATTTTGAACCGTTTCCTGTTCCACGTTTCGAGGCATGGTTTTTGTTGGCACGTTCTGTCGAAGCAGAGATCATGTCCCCTTATTGTGTGTAACCCAACCATTCCACTGGAAAGATTCCTTGGGAATAGGTGGGTTTTTAGGCTTAGGAGGAGGTGTTTAATACCCGCTCCCTTTATAAAGGAACCAAGGGCCATCCTTTTACGCCAAGCCTCTCCTCAACCTTTCCAACTTCGAGTTCTAGCACCCAAGGTTCGACTTTGTTGCTTCAAGCTTCCCCATCATGTCCGGACCCAGCCCTCATGGCCGATGGGTGGATTCCTCCATCATAGAGGAGGATATTGCAAAGCTTTGGGTGGCCAGATACCTGACCGCGGAGATCCACCATAGGCTCCCTGCTGAAGGACAGGTTATTCCGATCCCCAGATCTGGTGAGAGGGTTGTATTCATCTCTCACTTCCTCTGAGGGCTAGGGTTCGCTCTCCACCCCTTTGTCCGGGGGCTAATGTTTTATTACGGACTAGATTTTCACGATCTAGCTCCAAATTCTTTCCTTCATGTCTCGGCGTTTATTGTCATGTGCGAGGCCTTCCTCCGAATCCCCCAACACTTTGGCTTATGGCTCAAGACCTTTGGTATCAAGCCAAAGGTAGTCAATGGGGAACAGGTGGAGTGCGGCGGTGCTGTAGTAATGGCCAAAAGGCTCTTTCACCGAAACTTCCAATCAATGGCAGCGAGAGTGGTTTTACGTTACAGAACCCCGTAGCACCAAGTGGGCAGTTACACCCGCGTTCCATTCCGGCCCTCCATTACAGCTTGCATCATGTGTCAATAAGGTGCTGGACTGGGCATTAGTTGATGAAGTGCGGACTCTACAGAGCCGCATCTGAACCCTCCTTGAGAGGGACATCGATCTCATCCACGTGATTCAAGTAATGTTGATCCGCCAAATCCTTCCATGCCAGCGTAGGCCTCTCCGCATGTGGGAGTTTAATCTGTAAGGGCCACGAACCCTCCAACACTTCTTCGGCGCTACACACAAAGGTATGTGGAAGATGTTTTTTGGGAAACAAAAACATTGGCCGGACACCACGGAAGACGTCGGCCTTGACAGCAACCGTCCGGATACCCCGGTAAGCACTTGTCTTTCGAACACTTTGTAGTTAAGTATATCATAATATGTTACCGAACAAACCATCTCTTTTTCAGGGCTGGATAAAGAAAGTGGAACTAATTAGGTGTTTAGCCCCCCTTCCCGAAGCCTCAGCGAATCCCATATTAACTGGGATGCTGGCCTCGACACCATACCAGATGTGTGCGAAGGAGGACAAGACGGAGAGCGGGAGGACAAAAGATATCTTAGACGCCGTGTCCGGGGAGATGAAAACCCCATCGCCCGAAGGCAAGAGTAAAGGATAAGCCAACATTCATTCCTCCTATGGTAAGAAAAGGGCCGTCTCCGAAGATTGGGAAGAAAAGGCTCCCAAGCGAGGCAAGATGCCCCTGTTGGGTTCTCGGGCTTGAAGGACGACATTATCGCCCAGTCCTCCAGTGAGGCCAAGCCTAAATCGTAAGCGAACAAGGTTGTTTTACACATACCCCGTTCCTCTCCTGTGACTAGGGTAACATCTAAAATGTATGCTTTTTGAACTTGGCGCACAATCTTTCTCAACAATCATCTTCCTCAAGAGATCTTCTCCCAGAGATGATGGAAAGCGAGACGCCTCCACCAGTCTCCTTGCACAATAAGGCAGATGACTTCGAGGTGTCATCCCGGAGGGTCTCTCCTGATCCGCAAGTGATGCGAGGGGTGACGAAAACATGAACCGAAGATGATACTTTGGTAGTCCTGCGTCCAGGGACCAACAACAAAGGCCCCGGACTATCCGGCTTTCAGCCGGAGACAACTCCAGGTGCGAATGAACGGATCTCTTTGAAGGGGGGCCATGCTGCTACGGCTGCTTCCGGAGACCCAGAAACACCGGATATATCGACGAACATGTTGCGACATGCGTTCGTCTCCGAAGAACATTGTACCTTGATGGGTACGGTGGTTAAAAAGGTCCTATCCGCGAAAAGCGGATTGAATGAGGCCTTCACGAGCCTGCTAAGAGGTTTTGAGGTTTGTGTTGTAATGCTTTCAATTGTGTTTTATTGATAAAATACTCCCATGTATAGATAGTAGCCCCTGAGACTCTGATAGGCTTCCTAAGGGAGGCAATCAGAGGATCAAAAATATTTATCCAGGAAACAATCTGACTACTTGGAACACGACTGTTACCTCCCCTGCAACTGCCCGATCCGTGGAGGTTGCGGATCTGCAGTGGAAGATTGATGAGGCGGATGATGACATCATGCTGATCAACAAGCATCTTGACGAGGCACAATGTATGTTTTCGAGTTAGGCAGTATAACATGAGCATAAAGCTGGAATTGTATACTGAGACATGCATAACTACAGATGGTGCTACTGCGGTGGAGGCTCTTCGGCCTGAGCTTGTCCTTGCCAAGGAACAAACCCGGCTGAGTAATTTGGCTGCCCATAAGGCGGCTGAAGAGTTAAAAACCGAACAGGTTGTTCGGCACCAGTGTGAGGAAAGAATTACAACCATGGCGCGCAAGCTGGAGGAGACCACCGTCTAGTGCGAATTCCTTGAGAAGGAACAAGGCCAAAGCAGCCGATCTCGACAAGGCCTTACAAGAGGCAAAATAAGCATGGTCTGAGTCTAGAGTGGCTCGGGAAGAGATCCGTCAAGCTTGGCAGATAGCGGCTGGTAAGCCTTTCTTATTACAAGCAAAGTTTGGCGATCCAAAGTATTCCCCACTTAACCAAATGTGGAGTTCTCCGGACACCTTTTTGGACCCGTCGAAGAGTGCCCCCGATGCGTCGCAATTTTACCATGTGCAGGAAGGGTGTGCCACGGAGAAGCTTTTTTGGTCACAGTTCGGCGCGCCAAAGCGTTAGTTTTTACTAAATGAATAGATGGCCTAGTGGGCCAAGGACCATAGGATATCTGGTTCCGCCATGAAGGACGTCATAGTCCGGCTGTGGCCTACTGAGCCCATTCTGAATAGTTACTTCAATTTGGTTCAGCGGCTTGTGGATGCAGTGTCGCGTATCGACGCCGTTAAGCGTTCAATGTGCATTGAAGGTGCACGGATGGCCTTTGCCCGTGTCAAAACATATTGGGCCAAGATGAAGGCCACTGTCGTTGCAGCGAGCAGTCCCCTCAAGGGTAAGGACCATCACGCACCCGAACATTATTTCGAGGACGTCTTAGAGGGTGCCCGCTTGATAGAGGGTCGGTACTCGAAAGATATGATATTTGAATGAAATGTATTATATTGTAAGAGACAATATGGTGATAATATTATGATTTTTGCTTAAAAGCTTTTGGTTCCTCTTGTGTGACCGTTTTCACATAATCTGAAAGTTTTCCAGTCGTCGGCTTCCGCCCCCACGTGGGAAATACGGGGGTGTTCGGAAAAGCACATGATCACTCTTAACCCAACGTCTTGGTCCATGAAGGAGGTGTCAATGCGGTGAACGAGGCAATCAGACTATAGGGCGTTAACACTTTCACTTAGCCATAAGAGTTTTATGGTGGGTCTACGATATAAACCCTGGTATGTACGCTATTATCCCAATGTGGTGCGTTTACATATATGACCTAAAGAAAGGTCCTTCGTGTAATACGGAGAGAATCGCGAAAGATTCTGATAAGTCATCGAGTGGTTGACCAGCTCTCGCTGCATCATGACAGTCATTTTTCGGCTTTCTATACTAAGGTGCTCGCCTGGGTAAACCAGGGCACAATTGCAGTACTTCTCCCTTTACTACCTTAGCCGATAGAGCAGAACGTAAGGTAGCAAGCACAGGAGCCGGACAACCCAACTATTACCCCAAGACATGATTCAGATTTGATGCATATAAGGCCAAACTAGTGACGCCGAAGTATGCTATAAAGTTGTTCGGACGTATTAGCAATTTAATTTGTTCCCATATCAAGCCCCCGGCGGGACATGTGAAATAACACAAGGAGCAAAATACAGTTTTTTAGAGAAAAGTGAATATGGGGTATAGATTATATTCACTTGAACTTGAGTGACATGCCAATCATTGTTTTGTATCTAATAACTCCACGACCCTGGCTATTTGACATGCCAAGGGTCGACGGCCGAGGTAGAAGGGACTTTACAGGCTCGCAAAATAGAGAGTATGGTCTAAAAAAGTTGTTTTGGAGCTCCTGCCGCACGTCTGCGCCGCCATTCCTCGATGAAGGGGCTCCTTAAAGGGAGCAACTTTTGGATGAATGTACAAACCGGAACTCCGATGGAGTCGGTGCGATGACCAACCTACGGGTCACTGCTACCTCTTGAGCACTGCGTTGGTTTTCCCTTAAAGAGGAAAGGGTGATGTAGCAAAGTAGCATAAATATTTCCCTCAGTTTTTGAGAACCAAGGTATCAATCCAATAGGAGGCCACACGCAAGTCCCTCGTACCTACACAAACAAATAAGAACCTTGCAACCAATGCGATAAAGGGGTTGTCAATCCCTTCACGGCCACTAGCAAAAGTGAGATCTGATAGAGATGATAAGATAATATTTTTGATATTTTTATAGTAAAGATTAAAAGTAAAGATAGAAAAATAAACGGTGCCAGAAATAACTTGTTGGCGGGAGATTAACATTATGGAGAATAGACCCCAGGCCATAGGTTTCACTAGTGGCTTCTCTCAAGATAGCATAAGTATTATGGTGGGTGAACAAATTATTGTCGAGCAACTGATAGAAAAGCGAATAATTATGAGAATATCTAGGCATGATCATGTATATAGGCATCACATCCGTGACAAGTAGACCGACTCCTGCCTGCATCTACTACTATTACTCCACACATCGACCGCTATCTAGCATGCATCTAGAGTATTAAGTTCATAAGAATAGAGTAACGCATTAGGTAAGATGACATGATGTAGAGGGATAAACTCAAGCAATATGATATGAACCCCATCTTTTTGTCCTCGATGGCAACAATACAATACGTGTCGTTTCCCTTTCTATCACTGGGATCGAGCAACGCAAGATTGGACCCAAAGCTAAGCACTTCTCCCATTGCAAGAAAGATCAATCTAGTAGTCCAAACCAAACTGATAATTTGAAGAGACTTGCAAAGATAACAAATCATACATAAAATAATTCAAAAGAGATTCAAATATTGTTCATAGATAATCTTGATCATAAACCCACAATTCATCAGATCTCGACAAACACACCGAAAAAGAGTTACATCGAATAGATCTCTAAGAAGATCGAGGAGAACTTTGTATTGAGGTCCAAAGAGAGAGAAGAAGCCATCTAGCTAATAACTATGGACACAAAGGTCTGAGGTAAACTACTCACACATCATCGGAGAGGCTATAGTGTTGATGTAGAAGCCCTCCGTGACTGATGCCCCCTCCGAAGGAGCGCCGGAAAAGGCCCCAAGATGGGATCTCATGGGTACAGAAGGTTGTGGCGGTGGAAGTAGGGTTTCATGGTGCTCCTGGATGTTTTCATGGTGTATGAGTATATATAGGCGAAGTAAGTCGGTCAGGGGAGCAACAAGGGGCCCACGAGGTCGGGGGGTGCGCCTAGGGGGTAGGCGCGCCTCCCTGCCTCATGGCCTCCTCGGTTGTTTCTTGACATCCACTCCAAGTCCTCTAGATCACGTTTGTTCCAAAAATCACGCTCCTGGAGGTTTCATTCTGTTTGGACTCCATTTGATATTCCTTTTCTGCGAAACACTGAAACAGGCAAAAAATAGCAATTTGCACTTGGCCTTGGGTTAATAGGTTAGTCCCAAAATAATATAAAAGTGTATAATGAAGCCCATTAAACATCCAAAACAGAATATATAATAGCATGGAACAATAAAAAATTATAGATACGTTGGAGACGTATCAAGCATCCCCAAGATGAATTCCTGCTCGTCCTCGAGTAGGTAAATGATAAAAAACAGAATTTTTGCTGTGGAATGCTTTCTAGCATATTCTTTAGTGTAATTTTATTTATTGTGGAATGAATGTTCAGATCCGAAAGATTCAAGATAAAAGTTTAATGTTGGCATAAAAATAATAATACTTCAAGCATGCTAACCAAGCAATTATGTCTTATCAAAATAAAATAGCCAAAGAAAGCTTATCCCTACAAAATCATATAGTTTGGCCATGCTTCATTTTCGTCACACAAAATGCTCTCATCATGCACAACCCCGATGACAAGCCAAGCAACTATTTCATACTTAGCCTTTTCAAATTCTTTCAAATTTTACGCAATATATGAGCGCGAGCCATGGACATAGCACTATGGGTGGAATAGAATATAATGATTGAGGTTGTGTGAGAAGACAAAAAAGGAGAAAGTCTCACATTGACGCGGCTAATCAATGGGCTATGGAGATGCCCACTGATTGATGTCAATGCAAGGAGTAGGGGTTTCCATGCAACGGATGCACTAGAGCAATAAATATATGAAAGCTCATCAAAGAAACTAAGTGGGTGTGCATCCAACTTGCTTTCTCACGAATACCTAGGGCATTTGAGGAAGCACATCATTGGAATATACAAGCCAAGTTATATAATGAAAAATTGCCACTAGTATATGAAAGTGACAAAATAAGAGACTCTCTATCATGAAGATCATGGTGCTACTCTGAAGCACAAGTGTGGAAAAAGGATAGTAACATTATCCCTTCTCTCTTTTTCTCTCATTTTTTATATTTTTTATTTGGGCCTTATCTTTTTTTTCTTGGCCTCTTTTTTTTATTCGTCCGGAGTCTCATCCCGACTTGTGGTGGAATCATAGTCTCCATCATCCTTTGCTAACATGGGACAATGCTCTAATGATGATCATCACACTTTTATTTACTTACAACTCAAGAATTACAACTCGATACTTAGAACAAAATATGACTCTATGTGAATGCCTCCAGCGGTGTACTGGGATATGCGATGAATCAAGAGTGACATGCATGAAAAGTTAAGCATGGTGGCTTTGCCACAAATACGATGTCAACTACATGATCATGCAAGGCAATATGAAAATGATGATGCGTGTCATAATAAACGGAATAGTGGAAAGTTGCATGGCAATATATCTCGGAATGGCTACGGAAATGCCATAATTGGTAGGTATGGTGGCTGTTTTGAGGAAGATATAAGGAGGCTTATGTGTGATAGAGCGTATCATATCATGGGGTTTGGATGCATCGACGAAGTTTGCACCAACTCTCAAGGTGAGAAAGGGTAATGCACGGTACCGAAGAGGCTAGCAATGATGGAAGGGTGAGAGTGCGTATAATCCATGGACTCAACATTAGTCATAAAGAACTCACATACTTATTGCAAAAATCTACAAGTCATCAAAACCAAGCACTACACGCATGCTCCTAGGGGGATAGATTGGTAGGAAAAGATTGGTAGGAAAAGACCACCCATAAGGAAAGCAATCAAAGAACATCTCATGTTTCAAATTTGTCACACAACGTTTACCATATGTGCATGCTACGGGACTTTGCAAACTTCAACACAATTATTTCTCAATTTCACAATTATTAAACTAGCACACCTCTAATATTACCACCTTTATATCTCAAAATAACTATCAAGTATCCAACTTCTCTTAGTATTTAATGCACTTTAAGGTTTTTATCCTGGATGCCAATCATATTAGGACTAATTTTATAACCAAAGAAAATTACCATGTTGTTATCAAGGACTCTCAAAAGAATATAAGTGAAGCATGAGATATCAATTATTTCTATAAAATAGAACCACCATCGTGCTCTAAAATATATAAGCGAAGCACTAGAGCAAAAGTATCTAACTCAAAAGATATAAGTGAAGCACATAGAGTATTCTAATGAATTCCAATTCATGTGTGTCTCTCTCAAAAGGTGTGTACAGCAAGTATTATTGTGGTAAACTAAAAAGAAAAGACTCAAATCATAAAAGACGCTCCAAGCAAAACACATATCATGTGGTGAATAAACATATAGCTCCAAGTGAAGTTACCGATGGACGAAGACGAAAGAGGGATGCCTTCCGGGGCATCCCCAAGCTTAGGCTTTTGGTTGCCTTGGATTTTACATTGGTGTGCCTTCGGCATCCCCAAGCTTAGGCTCTTTCCACTCCTTGTTCCATAATCCATCAAATCATTGCCCGAAACTTGAAAACTTCACAACACAAATTAAAACTTAAACAGAAAATCTCATGAGCTCCGTTAGTATAAGAAAACAAACCACCACTTAAGGCACTGTAACGAACTCATTATTTATTTATATTGGTGTTAAACCTACTTTATTCCAACTTCTCTATGGTTCATAACCTCCGATACTAGACATAGATTCATCAAAATAAGCAAACGACACACGAAAAACAGAATCTGTCAAAAACTGAACAGTCTGTATTAATATGTAGGTTTCTAATACTTATTTAACCCCAAAAATTCTAAAATAAGTTTCGGGACGTGAGTAATTTATCTGTTAACCATCTGCAAAAAGAATCAACCTAATCGCACTCTCCAGTAAAAAATGGCAGCAAATCTCGTGAGCGCTAAAGTTTCTGTTTTTTACAGCAAGATCACAAAGACTTTCCCCAAGTCTTCCCAAAGGTTCTACTTGGCACAAACACTAATTAAAATCATAAAAACACATATAAACAGAGGCTAGATTAATTATTTATTACTAACCAGAATCAAAAAGAAAGAAACAAAAATAAAATTGGTTGCCTCCCAACAAGCGCTATCGTTTAACACCCCTAGCTAGGCATAAAGGCAAGGATGATCTAGGTATTACCATCTTTGGTATGCAATCCATATGTAGCTCTCATAATAGATTCATAAGATAATTTAATTTTCTTTCTAGGAAAGTGTTCCATGCCTTTCCTTAACGGAAATCGGAATCTAATATTCCCTTCTTTCATATCAATAATTGCACCAATCGTTCTAAGGAAAGGTCTACCAAGAATAATAGGACATGAAGGATTCCAATCTTATCAAGGACAATGAAATCTACCGGTACATAATTCCTATTTGCAACAATAAGAACATCATTAATTCTTCCCATAGGTTTCTTAATGGTGGAATTCACAAGATGCAAGTTTAAAGAACAATCATGTAATTCACGGAAACCTAGCAAATCACACAAGGTTTTAGGAATCGTGGAAACACTACCACCCAAATCACACAAAGCATAGCATTCATGATCTTTAATTTTAATTTTAATAGTAGGTTCCCACTCATCATAAAGTTTTCTAGGGATAGAAACTCCCAATTCAAGTTTTTCTTCATAGATTGCATTAAGGCATCAACGATATGTTTAGTAAAAGCCTTATTTTGACTATAAGCATGCAGAGAATTTAGCATGGATTGCAACAAGTAAATACAATCTATTAAAGGTAAATTATCATAATTAAGTTCCTTGAAATCCAAGATAGTGGGTTCATTGCTATCTAAAGTTTTGACCTCTTCCATCCCACTTTTACCTAATTTTGCATCAAGATCTAAAAACTCCGAATCATTGGGACGCATTCTAACTAAAGTTGACTCATCTCCACTCCAATCATTATCAAGATTCATATTGTAAAACAAAGATTTAATTGGGGACACATCAATTACATTTAGATCTTCATCCTTATTATCACCAAGTTCTTCCAGTTTAGCGGCCATCTTATTAACTAAGGTGGCCTGCTTATCCGAAATTTGGGCTATTAAGTTTTCAAGATGAGCAAACTGAGATTTCAGACCATAAAATTCTTTAGACATATCATCGAGCTCTTTATTCATGTATCCTATAAAACCTTTTTGTTCTTTAAGCTCGTTTCTAAAGAAATTATTATGCTCAAACTACAAGGAAATAAAACTTATAACGTTGTTTTCAATTTCTTCCAACCTTCTAAGGTGAGGATCAAAACTTTTTGGTAAGGCCATCACGGCAAACAATCCAACACACAAGCACACAAGAAGAGGGTGAATAAAATGGCAAGGGTGAAGTGGGGGAGAGGAAAACAAGAGGCAAATGGAAAATAATGTAATGCGAGGTATAAGAGTTTGTGATGGGTACTTGGTATGTCTTGACTTGTGCGTAGACTCCGCGGCAACGGCCCCAGAAATCCTTCTTGCTACCTCTTGAGCACTGCGTTGGTTTTCCCTTGAAGAGGAAAGGGTGATGCAGCAAAGTAGCGTAAGTATTTCCCTCATTTTTTGAGAACCAAGGTATCAATCCAGTAGGAGGCCACACGCAAGTCCCTCGTACCTACACAAACAAATAAGAACCTTGCAACCAACGGGGTTGTCAATCCCTTCACAACCACTTGCAAAAGTGAGATCTGATAGAGATGATAAGATAATATTTTTGATATTTTTATAATAAAGATTAAAAGTAAAGATAGCAAAATAAACGGTGCCAGAAATAACTTGTTGACGGGAGATTAATATAATGGAGAATAGACCCGGGGGCCATAGGTTTCACTAGTGGCTTCTCTCAAGATAGCATAAGTATTACGGTTGGTGAACAAATTACTGTCGAGTAATTGATAGAAAAGCGAATAATTATGAGAATATCTAGGCATGATGATGTATATAGGCATCACGTCCGTGACAAGTAGACCGACTCCTGCCTGCATCTACTACTATTACTCCACACATCGACCGCTATCCAGCATGCATCTAGAGTATTAAGTTCATAAGAACAGAGTAACACATTAGGTCAGATGACATGATGTAGAGGGATAAACTCAAGCAATATGATATAAACCCCATCTTTTTATCCTCGATGGCAAGAATACAATACGTGTTGTTTCCCTTTCTGTCACTAGGATCGAGCAACGCAAGATTGAACCCAAAGCTAAGCACTTCTCCCATTGCAAAGATAATTTGAAGAGACTTGAAAAGATAACAAATCATACATAAAAGAATTCAAAGGAGATTCAAATAGTTTTATAGATAATCTTGATCATAAACCCACAAATCATTCGATCTCGACAAACACACCACAAAAAGAGTTGCAACGAATAGATATCCAAGAAGATCGAGGAGAACTTTGTATTGAGATCCAAAGAGAGAGAAGAAGCCATGTAGCTAATAACTATGGACCCAAAGGTCTAAGGTAAACTACTCACAAATCATCGAAGAGGCTATGGTGTAGATGTAGAAGCCCTCCATGATCGATGCCCCCTCCGGCGGAGCGCCGGAAATGGCCCCAAGATGGGCTCTCACGGGTACAGAATGTTGCGGCAGTGGAAATAGGGTTTCATTGTCCTCTTGGCTGTTTTCAGGGTATATGAGTATATATAGGCGAAGGAAGTCGGTCAGGAGAGCCACGAGGGGCCCACGAGGGTGGGGGGCGCGCCCAGGGGGTAGGCGCACCTCCCTGCCTCGTGGCCTCCTTAGTTGTTTCTTGACGTCCACTCCAAGTCCTCTGGATCACGTTTGTTCCAAAAATCGCGCTCCTGAAGGTTTCATTCCGTTTGGACTCCATTTGATATTCCTTTTCTGTCAAACACTAAAATAGGCAAAAAAACACAATTTGCACTAGGCCTTAGGTTAATAGGTTAGTCCCAAAAAATAATATAAAAGTGTATAATAAAGCCCATTAAACATCCAAAACAGAATATATAATAGCATGGAACAATAAAATATTATAGATACGTTGGAAACGTATCAGTCGCCTATGATAAAGGATAATGAAAAAAGAAAAAGTGATCAGAAAAGAAGTTAAAAGAGGAGGGTTATAGAAGTACTTGTAGGTCCATCCGTATTATGCCTCCGCCGATGCCCATGGTATTTTAAGTGCATAGTTATGTATGCACGGTATAGATTGCGCAGGTGTATGAGGTGGACGGCGGAGGCCGACCTGCTAGTCCAACTCCCTAATAGGTCGGTCCTGCTGAATCGAGGCCGGCAGCTTAATGGCCGACAAGGTATGTGGTTTAATAAGGCCGACGTGTACTCCAGCTGGAGGGGATGTAGTATGGTCCTCAGTCTGGAGGGAGTACGTCTCATGGTCCTCTATAGGGGCGTGTGTCATGTATACCATGTTCACCGTTTTTACCTCGGTGGTAAATTGCTTCTGATCCCCGGTATTTGGTTGGTGAATTTTTTCGTCATTGCTATCACTGGGCGGTCTTTTCCCTTTATGTTCGGTGTTGAGCTTGCCGACTTGTTTGAAGACCCAACAGCTTTTGTTGGTGTGATTGGCTGGCTTATCAGGGTTGCCATGAATCTGGCAGGGTCGATCCAATATCTTATCTAAGGTGGATGGCTCGTCTCTGTTTTCCTTGAATGGCTTTTTCCGTTGACCGGGTTTTGTTACACTCCAAAAAATTTCATTTGGTTTTTCTTCAAATTCTTTAATTAATGGGAAGGAGGTTATTTAAATTTTGCTTAAAAGCCTCTTGTAGCGACCAGACGTCAAACAGTCTGATCTCTGTGATCCGGTGTCATCCCTGGATTAGTAATGCTGACACCACACAGTAATCGGAGGATTTATAGCAGAGTAGCAATCACACACTTATTACATCGAGTGTCTCATAAGAGAACTTATTACAATAAATATGGCTTAAGGCCATCTAATAATGATAACAGCGGAAGGCTTGGAAGATAAGTGAGTCCATCAACTCCAACGGCATCACTGAGTATAGGACCACGACCTAAAAACTCCTTAATCATTGTCTGAAAAGTCTGCAACATTAACGTTGTAGCCTGAAAATGGGTTAGCACATGGAATATGCTGGCAAGGTAACACATAGAGAGTAATGGAATGAAACAGCTATACTACATGCATATTTGGATGGTGGAAAGCTATATGGTTATAGTTTTGCGTAAAGCCAATTTTTCCCTACTTGAAAGGAATAAATTTATTTAACTATTAATGGTAGTTGTTAAACATTGAGAATGGTTGACAGCATTCTCAATCCCAATTAAGCATCATCATTAAACATAACCCAACAAAATTAATTTAGAGTAACATGTTGAGATTCACATGAAAATCCAGGTACTAGATACTCAAGATGTCCATAACTGGGGACACGGCTAACCATGATTAGTTTATTACACTCTGCAGAGGTTTGCGCACTTTCCCCACAAGACTCGATCGCCTCTGTTTGGTTTCTCGCACTACATGGTGTTTGAGAAGACGGATGACCGAGACAGTCTTTCAAAAGCGCTAGCACCTTACGATCGGGTAGACCGTACCACCTACATCCCCTACATCTGCTAGTCTACCACTGTAAGAGTTCACACAACTTAGTCAACTATGCTAGAGCCCATAATAGCTTGTGGCTGCACACGGAAGTTTCTAGTATGAATAGTCTCATGATCCCTTTGAGCCTGGGTGGCGGTCCAAAAGAAAACAGGCAAGTCCTGGAATACCCAGGTGCCTCAATCCACCCAGATGTGTGTTTAAGTTGCCACCTTAGATAAACCATTAATTAACAATCTCACATCTATCATGGATATCACTCACCCAATCCACGTCTACTAGCATAGCATGGCATAATAAGCAAATGTAGAAGTAACTCCCAAAGGTTTGATAATAAACAGGTAATAGGTACTACCTCATCTACTTCCCATCCCACAATTTAATTAGATCCTAATCATGCAATGTGTGAGGATTGATCTAATGCAATAAAACTGGGTAGTAGAAAATGTATGATCAAAGTGTTACTTGCCTTGTTGATGATCCGCGAAACCTAACGATTCGAAGTAACAGGCGGCGCACTCCGGGTACTCTATCGCAAACAAACAAACAAGCATACGATAAGTACTCATATAATGCATAGTTAAAACTCAAATAAGAGATCTAACCAGCAGGTTCAACCTAAGAACTCCGGTTGGCAAAAAGAATCAAATCGAACGAAGCAACGAAAGACAAACGGCGAAAGAAAACAACTTCGGTCTAGTAATCTAGATCTAGGGCAAATTTTACAGTAGCAAAAACTTGTTTAAGTTGGTTAAACGGCTAGAGGGTTTCGAGACGAAACTCTAGGCGCTTGAATCGCCTGATTCCCATAAACGAGCGAAAAGTTAAACTAAAACGAAAATCGGATCAGGAATCGCGATCAGAAAAATCGCGGATTTAATCCGAGAAAAAGAAAAACGACGAACGCCGACTTTTTTTCGGCATGGAAAACGAGGCACGACGAACCTCGGTGGTGAGATCCGGCGATGGTGGCGGCTTAGGGTGCTTTAGGGTTTCCCCCGGGGCCGGGCCTCGGCTTATAAAGGCCTCCCGGTCGGTGTCCAGGTCGGACACGGCCCGTTAAGTCGGTTCGTTTTTTTTAATTATTCCGCTCGGAAGAAAAATAAAAAGAAATACTGAAAGGACTCCAAAAATTCCAAAATAAATTTTCACGGGGTTCTAAAATCAAGCCGCACAAGGTGAACATTTATTTGGGACCTAAATACAATTTTGAAAAACACACTTTTTTCCTAAATTCAAATAAAACACCGAAAAACTCCGAAATAAAATCTTATTTGATTTTATTATAAAATCCTCAATATTTCTTTATTTTGGGAAAGTCATTTATTCGCACTCTCATATTTTTGTAATAGAAATAATTGATGATAAAATAAATAAAATCAAATGATCCTATTCTCAAAATTTGAGAAAACTCAAATATGAAAATAACGAAATCCCCAACTCTCTCCGTGGGTCATTGAGTTGCGTAGAATTTCTAGATCAACCAAAATGCAAAATAAAATATGATATGCAATGATGATCTAATGTATAACATTCCAAATTGAAAATTTGGGATGTTACAAACCTACCCCCCTTAAGATGAATCTCGCCCTCGAGATTCGGGTTGGCTAGAAAATAGGTGAGGGTGGTCTTTGAGCAAATCTTCCTCTCGTTCCTAGGTGGCTTCATCCTCTGTGTGGTGGCTCCACTGAACTTTGCAAAACTTGATAACCTTGCTGCGAGTAACTTGGCTGCCAACTCGAGAATCTTGACTGGTTTCTCCTCATAGGTCAAATCGTTATCCAACTGAATAGTTTCCAATGGCACTGTGTCTCTCAACGGTATGTCAGCCATCTCCGCGTGACATTTCTTTAACTAAGAAACGTGGAACACATCATGTACTCCTGACAATCCTTGGGGCAATTCCAACTTGTAGGCCACTTCTCCCATACGCTCGAAAACTCAATAGGGTCCTACAAATCGTGGCGCTAACTTCCCTTTAACTCCAAAACGCTTTGTTCCCCGAAGTGGAGATACTCTAAGATAAGCTCTATCTCCAACTTCATAAACTGTCTCCTTGCGTTTAGAATCCGCATAACTCTTCTGTCTGGACTGGGCTACCTTGAGCCTATCGCGAATCAACTTCGCCAGCTGTTCAGACTCTTTAATCAAGTCAGGTCCAAACAACTGGCGGTCTCCAACTTCGTCCCATGACAGCGGTGTCCTACACCTCCTTCCGTACAAAGCTTCGAAAGGGGCCATCTTCAAACTGGTTTGGTAACTGTTGTTGTAAGAGAACTCTGCATATGGAAAATTATCGTCCCAACTAGATCCATAATCTAGCGCCCAAGCTCTCAGCATATCCTCCAAAATTTGATTGACTCTCTCGGTCTGTCCATCTGTCTGTGGATGAAAAGTTGTACTGAATTCTAGCCTGGTACCCAAAGTTTAGTGCAACTGCTTCCAGAACTTTGAGGTAAACTGGGTTCCTCTATCTGATACGATACTCCTCGGAACTCCATGCAGACATACTATTCTGGTCATGTATATCTTTGCCAACTTAGCACTGGTATAAGTGGTCTTTACTGGGATGAAATGAGCTACTTTCGTCAATCGATCAACCACAACCCAAATTGAGTCATAGCCTGAACGTGTCCTGGGCAATCCCGTGAAAAAAAATCCATGCCTAGCTTATCCCACTTCCATTCGGGTATCGGCAATGGTTGTAACAATCCTGCTGGCTTCTGATGCTCTGCCTTTACTCTCTGGCATACATCACAAACTGCTACATACTCCGCAATATCCTTTTTCATTCCAGTCCACCAGAAAATATCCTTCAAATCCAGATACATCTTGGTATTTCCTGGGTGAATTGAATACGGTGAGTCGTGTGCCTCTTGCAAAATCAACTTCCTAATCTCCGGGTCATTGGGCATGTAAACACGGTCTTCAAACCATAGGGTGTCGTGCTCATCCTCATGAAATCCTTTAGCTTTTCTTTTGCTAAGTTTCTCCTTTATAGAGGCAATCTCTTTGTCAGCTTTCTGAGCTTCTCTGATTTTATCCATCAAGGTTGACTGAATCTCCAATGCTGCTACATAGCCTCTCGGAACTATTTCCAAACATAGTTCACGAAGATTTTATGCTAACTCCTTGGGTATTTCTCCCGTCATTAACGTGTTGACATGGCTCTTACGGCTTAATGTGCCAGCTACTACATTAGCCTTTCCAAGATGATAATGCAATTTCATATCATAATCCTTGATAAGCTCCAACCATCTCCTTTGTCTGAGATTCAACTCCTTCTGTGTGAAAATGTACTTCAAACTCTTATGATCCGTGTACACCTCACAATGATTTCCAATCAGAAAATGTCTCCATGTTTTCAATGCATGCACTACGGCTACTAACTCCAAATCATGCGTGGCATAATTCAACTCATGAGGCTTTAGTTGTCTTGAGGCATATGAAACAACTCTCCTTTCCTGCATAAGCACTGCTCCAAGTCCTCGACGTGAAGCGTCGCAATACACCTCATAATCCTTGGTCTGGTCTGGCAAGATCAATACTGGTGAGGTAACTAAGTGTTTCTTCAACTCCTGGAAACTAGCCTCACATTCCTCTGTCCATATGAACTTGGTATCCTTCTTCAACAACTCAGTCATAGGCTTCGCAATCTTTGAGAAATTCTCAATAAATCTCCGGTAGTATGCTGCGAGTCCAAGAAAACTCTGGATCTCTCCAACTGTTGTTGGGGCTTCCCACTTGGTCACAATTTCAACTTTAGCGGGATCTACTGCTATACCTTCTCCAGATATAACGTGTCCGAGGAATCCTACTTCCTTCAACCAAAACTCACATTTGCTGAACTTAGCATATAATTGATGTTCTCTGAGCTTTCCAAGTACCAAACGCAAATGCTCCTTATGTTCCTCTTCATTCTTCGAATAAACCAGGATATCATCAATGAACACTATGACGAACTTATCCAAAAACTCCATAAACACTTTGCTCACCATGTTCATAAAATAGGCAGGTGCATTAGTCAGACCAAATGACATAACGGTATACTCATACAGCCCATACCTGGTGGTAAAAGCTGTCTTAGGAATATCCTGTTCTCGAATCTTCAACTGGTGGTATCCTGATCGCAGATCGATCTCTGAAAATACCTTAGCTCCCTGCAATCGATCAAAAAGATCATTGATCATAGGTAGTGGGTACATGTTCTTGACCGTTACTTCATTCAATCCTCGATAATCAACAACCATCCTTAATGATCCATCGTTCTTCTCCACTAGAAGTACTGGCGATCCCCAAGGCGAAGAACTTGGGCAAATATATCCTTTAACCAGTAACTCCTTAATCGGCTTCTTAATTTCCACCAAATCCTTTGCTGGCATCCTATATGGTCTCTTTGATATTGGCCCTGTGCCAGGCAATAGCTCAATCAAAAACTCAATATCTCTATCCGGTGGCATGCCTGGTAGCTCCTCTGGAAATACATCAGGTAAATCCCTTACCACTGGTACTTCCTCCTGCACAACTCCTGTTAGGCAATTTACTTGAGTCCTCTTTGGCACATGCCGGGATACATACTTGATCCTTCTCCCTTCTGGGGTGGTAAGCAAAATTGACTTACTAGCACATTCAATATTCCCTTCATACTTTGATAACCAATCCATGCCTAATATCACATCCAATCCTTGAGATTCCAATACTATTAGGTCTGAGGGAAAAACATAGTTACCAATCCTTAATGGTAACCGATCACACCATAGACTAGCCACATACTCTGCTCTGGGCGAGGTTACTAACATGGGTGACCTAAGGGCTTGGGTTGGTAGGTTATACTTATCCACAAATCCCCTTGAGATGTATGAATGTGATGCACTAGTGTCAAAAAGAATGAGTGCAGTAAATGACTTAACCAAAAACTTACCTATTACTGCATCGGGCTGAGCTTCAACCTCCTCCACGCTAACGTGGTTCACCTGTCCCCTGTTGAAAGGGTTCGGCTTCTTCCCAGAACTTCCATTGCTATTTCCATTTTGCAATTCAGGACATTCATTTTCATAATGTCCTGTCTTCAAAAACTTAAAGCAAGTGACTTGGCTCAAGTCCTTCTTGGCTGGGGTTGAGGGGTTGGTGCGATTCTGGCCGTTGCCTCCTCCATTGCCATTACCATTCTTGGTGCCATTGTGATTGTGCGAGCTACCTCCTCCATGGGTATGCTGAAAATGTCCTCCCGGTCTAGGGGTAAAATGTGGCTTCTGCTGAGCTCCTGAATTGTACTTTCCTTATCCATACTTCCTCTTGCGATTCTCAATTTGCTGCTGCTTCCCTTCAATCATAAGAGCACGATCTACCAACTCCTGGTAGTTGTTGAAGGTTGCTACCATCAACTGCATGCTCAACTCATCATTCAGCCCTTCCAAAAACTTCTCCTGCTTAGCTGCATCTGTAGCGACGTCATCTGGGGCATAACATGCTAGCTTACTAAATTCCTCCACATACTGGCCAACTGTCCTTCCTCCTTGGTGGAAGTTGCGAAACTCATGCTTCTTCATGGCCATAGCTCCTGCTGAAACGTGTGCAGTATGAAAAGCCTGCTGAAACTGGTCCCATGTGACAGTGTCTACTAGGAAAGTGGCTGTGAAATTCTCCCACCATGATGCTGCGGGTCCTTCTAACTGATGTGCGGCAAACTTCACCTTCTCCGCATCTGTGCATCCTGTTGTGGTCAACTCCCTAGCTGTCTTGCGGAGCCAATCATCTTCTACTATCGGCTCGGTGCTACTGGAAAACACCAGCAGATTCAGCCTAAGAAAACGGGCTAAGTGGTCAACAGGTGGTGGTGGTGGTGGTGGTGGTGGGTTGTTGTTGTTGTTCCCCTGATTCTGATTCTGGACTAGCAACTGCATCAATGTGTTTTGCTGCTGGATCAACTGGGTGAGCTCCGGTGGAAAGGCAAATCCGGGGTCACGTCTCGGAGGCATCTGAGGGTTTAGAAAAGATGAGATATAAGAATAGAGGGGGTCTAAAGAGAAAACACTACCCATATGCACATGAGGCAAAACAAACAATTCACTTCAATCAATGAAATAAGCACACACAATCGATCTAACTATCGCAAAAGTGCTCGGACTACTATATTTACATGGTGGACTACTACTACTGATGAGGTGGTCTACTAGAAATATTCTTCGGTTGCAGACTCCATGATATCTGCTCCAGCTTCATCAACATAGTCATCATCGCTTCTATCTGCTTCTGAATCGGTGCCGTCGATGATGATGTAGTCTTCAGGGCTAATTTCCTGGGGTTCTTCGTCTTCATCTACTGGCGTAGGGCCTCCCATAAATATTCCAATCTTCTTGATCAGGTCGTCATTTTTCTCCACAAATACTTCAATTTCTTCTTCATAATCTTCACGTGTAGCCTTGAGTTCTTCCTCAAGTTCCTTAATTCTAGTATTTGCCTTCTTCAGAACTATCATGTCGGCGCACATCTGGTTCTCCTGTCATCAAATGTGCTGGTTTAATTCCTGGATAAAAGCTGCAATTGATATATCCTTCCTGGTGCTGATCATCTCCCAGTGTTCATATCGGCGCCCACAAATCTGGTAGATAGTATCCTTGAGATCCTTGCGGTAGAATTCTTCAATGCGTCCCATGGCGATGTGAGATGCCATGCTCTTTACTAGACTCCAAGTTGGTGCATCAAAAAAAACTCTATGGGCTCAATGACTGGCATGAACGTCCTTCCTGGAACTTGAACTTGAATCATCCAGCGCTCTTCTTCAGGTAAAGTGGCGTTGTAGGTTCCTGTGAAACATGGTACACCTATGTTCAGGTATCTAGTGACTTCCTTCAAGTGACGTCCAAAGGGTGTATCTTCATCCGGTCGTGTGAACTTGTTCCTTGCATCCGCCATCCTAAAGACTAGAAAAGATGAGAAGTCAGGAGAGAAGAGAGTGAATAGTGACCTAGGTCTTGTGCTTAGTGGTCGTGTCCTACAGTCAGCGTGTGCTCTGATACCATCTCTGTAGCGACCAGACCTCAAATAGTCTGATCTTTGTGCTCCGGTGTCATCCCTGGATCAGTAATGCCGACACCACACAGTACTTGGAGGATTTATAGCAAAGTAGCAATCACACACTTATTACATCGAGTGTCTCATAAGAGAACTTATTACAATAAATATGGCTTAAGGCCATCTAATAATGATAACAGCGGAAGGCTTGGAAGATAAGTTAGTCCATCAACTCCAACGGCATCACTGAGTATAGAACCACGACCTAAAAACTCCTTAATCGTTGTCTGAAAAGTCTGCAACATTAACGTTGCAGCCCGAAAACGGGTCAGCACATGGAATATGCTGGCAAGGTAACACGTAGAGAGTAATGGAATGAAACAGCTATACTACATGCATATTTGGCTGGTGGAAAGCTCTATGGTTACAGTTTTGCGTAAAGACAATTTTTCCCTACTTCCATGGAATAAATTTATTTAACTATCAATGGTAGTTGTTAAACATTGAGAATGGTTGACAGCATTCTCAATCCCAATTAAGCATCATCATTAAACATAACCCAACAAAATTAATTTAGAGTGACATGTTGAGATTCACATGAAAATCCAGGTACTAGATACTCAAGATGTCCATAACCAGGGACACGACTAACCATGATTAGTTTATTACACTCTGCAGAGGTTTGCGCACTTTTCCCCACAAGACTCGATCGCCTCCATTTGGTTTCTCGCACTACATGGTGTTTGAGAAGACGGATGACCGAGACATAGTCTTTCAGAAGCGCTAGCACCTTACGATCGGGTAGACCGTACCACCTACATCCCCTACATCTGCTAGTCTACCACTGTAAGAGTTCGCACAACTTAGTCAACTATGTTAGAGCCCATAATAGATTGTGGCTGCACACGGAAGTTTCTAGTATGAATAGTCTCATGATCCCTTTGAGCCTGGGTGGCGGTCCAAAAGAAAACAGGCAAGTCCTGGAATACCCAGGTGCCTCAATCCACCTAGATGTGTGTTTAAGTTTCCACCTTAGATAAACCATTAATTAACAATCTCACATGTGTCATGGATATCACTCACCCAATCCACGTCTACTAGCATAGCATGGCATAATAAGAAAACGTAGAAGTAACTCCCAAAGGTTTGATAATAAACAGGTAATAGGTACTACCTCATCTACTTCCCATCCCACAATTTAATTAGATCCTAATCATGCAATGCGTGAGGATTGATCTAATGCAATAAAACTGGGTAGTAGAAAAGGTATGATCAAAGTGTTACTTGCCTTGCTGATGATCCGCGAAACCTAATGATTCGAAGTAACAGGCGACGCACTCCGGGTACTCTATCACAAACAAACAAACAAGCATACAATAAGTACTCATCTAATGCACAGGTAAAACTCAAATAAGAGATCTAACCAGAAGGTTCAACTTAAGAACTCCGGTTGGCAAAAAGAATCAAATCGAACGAAGCAACGAAAGACAAACGGCGAAAGAAAACAACTTCGTTCTAGTAATCTGGATCTAGGGCAAATTTTACAATAGCAAAAACTTATTTAAGTTGGTTAAACGGATAGAGGGTTTCGAGATGAAACTCTAGGCGCTTGAATCGCCTGATTCCCATAAACGAGCGAAAAGTTAAACTAAAACAAAAATTGGATCAGGAATCGCGATCAGAAAAATCGCGGATTTAATCCGAGAAAAAGAAAAACGACGAACGCCGGCTTTTTTTCGGCACGGAAAACGAGGCGTGACGAACCTCGGCAGTGAGATCCGGCAACGGCGGCGGCTTAGGGCGCTTTAGGGTTTCCCCTGGGGCCAGGCCTCGGCTTATAAAGGCCTCCCGGTCGGTGTCCAGGTCGGACACAACCCGTTAAGTTGGTTCGTTTTTTTTTATTATTCCGCTCGGAAGAAAAATAAAAAGAAATACTAAACGGACTCCAAAAATTCCGAAATAAATTTTCACGGGCTTCTAAAATCACGCCGCACAAGGTGAACATTTATTAGGGACCTAAATGCAATTTTGAAAAACACACTTTTTTCCTAAATTCAAATAAAACACCGAAAACCTCCGAAATAAAATCTTATTTGATTTTCTTATTAAATCCTCAATATTTCTTTATTTTGGGAAAGTCATTTTATTGCCTATCTCATATTTTTGTAATAGAAATAATTGATGATAAAATAAATAAAATCAAATGATCCTATTCTCAAAATTTGAGAAAACTCAAATATGAAAATAACAAAATCCCCAACTCTCTCCGTGGGTCATTGAGTTGCGTAGAATTTCTAGGATCAACCAAAATGCAAAATAAAATATGATATGCAATGGTGATCTAATGTATAACATTCCAAATTGAAAAACTTTCTGACAAATATTTTATGTGTTCTTCTCAACCTTGTTTTTTGGTCTTGAGGGCTTTTCATTTAGTCTTGACTCAACACAAATAATTTTGGCAAGTTTTTGCAATTCCTTCTATTAAAAAGAAACCCTATGGATTATGGATTTATTCTTTTCCCATTCAAAAATTTCTCTTTTGCCATGACACTTATTGAAATCTTTCTTCCAAACCCATCTCCCTACTTTGGGACAACCCAAGCATCCTAATCCAACAAGTTTCAACTCCCCTAAATTTTATTTCTATTTATTTTTAACCTCAAAATCTTTTCTGTCATTTATTTTGGACCTTAGAGATTTACAAAGGAACTGCCATTTTCCCTTTGAGTATTGACTCCAAATAAACTCCTCTGACTAGTCCTTAGCAACCTCAACCAAGATCCACTGATCCCCAGTTCAAATTTTTCAAAATTTGCTTGCTGCAAGTTTGGACCAGATTTGCCATTTTTGGTGAAATTCATACTTTTTCTTCTCCTAAAAATCTGAGAAAATCCAGGCAGCCTCCAGATACCTCAAAAGACCACCTCACCAAAGATCAGCTCCAGAAAAAATTTCACATGCCAAAATCATTTCATCGAATAGTTGGCATGCACTGTTTCTGTTCAAATTCAGAAAATTCAGAGTTTCAGTGTTGGGTTCAGTCGACAGCGTCGTTTTCTTCAGAGCCTCGGCGTCAATCTCACCAGTGCTCGCTTTGGCCTCTTGCTCACTGCTCCCCCTTCTTATCCAGTGCGTCGCAAGGTCGTTTGGCCGGTCACGAGCGTCGGTGGCGACGTGTCTCGCCTGCGCCGGCGTCTTCCGCGGTGGCAGAACCGCCCGTGGTGGCCAGCAGGGGACCAACCCTGCCATTCGGCGCCATCCAGCACCGCCAAAACCACCCGAAGCCTACGCGTGGCCGTCCTCATCCCCGGGCATGCTGCTGCACAGTCGTCGTGGCCTGAGAGGCGCAGAGCGCGCTCTCTGCCGCCGCCGTGCCCGTGAGCCATTCTGTCGAGGGTTTGGAGTGTCACCCAAGTCTGGCCAGCTATGGGATGAAGCCAGTGATCCAACCCGCAGCTGCCCCGACACCTAAAACCCCCGTTCAACCACTGCCTCCCCGTAATCAATCGCCGAACTTATCCCGTCTCGGCAACCGCCTCGGACCGGCTATAAAAGGAGCCCTCGAGCTGGTTCTCGACACAGCACCACCCCTCCACCTCACCAGAGCCGCGCCCAGCCATTAGGAGGACCTCGGGGACGTCTTCTTCCTCGACTCCGACCGCCCCGATGTGCTTCGGGCTCCGGCACGATTCCCTCTGGTGAGACCACCCCCGCCTCCCAAACCTTGCCAGTCGCATCCTAGTACACCCATTCTTCTTACCCAAGACCCAATTCGACATTTGCAGCCCTCCCTGGTGAGATCCATCACCGCCCGAACCACAGGTCCCCCGGAGTGGAGGCCGCCGTCGACGTGGTGCTCGCCGACGACCAACTCCACCACCCACTGACGCAGAAGGGCTCCGTGAACCCGTAGGTACTCACCGTTTCCCCTACCTCACCGTCGATCGACGCCGGCGACCACCGCGATCCTCGACGCCGGTGTGCTCTGTTTTTCCTTTCCAAAATTTTAAGCCTGACGGGTGGGACCCCCCTCTCTAGCCTCTCTTTTTCTATTCGAACTGTTTCCCTGGAAAACACCTTTGGGCAAAGTACGCTTTCCCTTTTGGTTGGTGTATTTCTTACTAAAACGTTTTCTGTTTTTATAAACAAAACCCTGGAAACTTTCTGTTTCATTACAGATAAGTCCCTGGGCTAAAACCTTTATAACTTTTTAACAGAAGATGATTTTGAATTGATTCTTTTTCTGTCATCTTTATTTTTCTATCTAGTTTTTTTATCATATTTATTTGAAAAAATATTGGAACAATTTTTATGCACACACGGTATTTACGTTAGTATGCGATTTCTTTATACCGTAGATACCGGAAGAGCTGACGGAACCGCGAACTTCGCCGAGCTAGACTCGGACTACTCTGAACCAGGCAAGCATGTTTGAACCTTTGATATGATAAGTGATTTTCATGTTTTCTTGAGTGGTTCCGCACGGCATGTTTTTATAAACATCGGTGAAGTTTATATTTCATGCAAAGAAAGCTGCGGTTGAGCTCCGATATTGATGTGTTCTTATGATGATGATATAACTTGATCATGTGATGGCATGATAGGTTGCAAGCTGGTATTGTTGAAGCATGCCAGTTCTATGTCAACCGTTTACTCTAGTTTTAACATGGATCAAGTCTCGATCCCGTTCGTTCCCCCTTCATGCTGCCACATGTTTTCTGCAAAGAGTGTGGTTTAGTAAGTTGCAAACCTCTTTCCTTGTACACACCAAACAGAGGGACCGCAATGAGGGTTCCGTGGCCCTGGATTAAAGCCCGTCATCTGGGCAGGGGGCATGGGTGTTTCCGGTTGGGACCGAGAGGGGGCACCTCATAGAGCGCGCGATATAAATTTGATCCCATGCTATTCGAGGTTGTGGCCTCCCCGTCTTAAAGTTTTTCTTGAACGTGGCCTAGGGTGATTCCTAGCAACGGAATGTGGAATGGGTGTGTACTAGTTAGATGTGTTTCTTCTAAAATACCGCAAACGGAACTAGTCCTTTGCGACTACTGAAATCCGTTGGCTGTGGTTAAAGAGTACAAACTCTGCATAGTCAAAACCATTCGAGTATCCATCTCCATCATCGAGGACTTGGACATCATCTCAGTGTCAGTGTCAGTCTCAGTGTCGACCTCAGTGTCAACCCTAGTGACAGTCTCCGGAGATTAAGCATGAAACTGAGAGAGTGGTAAACCCGGCTGAATGTTATTCCTACGAACGGACTAACCAGTTTATTATTATGTGATGAGTATTTCCTTGGGATGATTTTAAATTCATAAATTATTTTAATATGAATGATGAAATATAAGCCCTTTATGTGATGTCGCTCAGACGTCCGAGTGTGGCACTCTTGTCATTTACTTTCGATATAAGCCCTTTATGTGATGTTGCTCAGACGTACGATTGTGGCACTCTTGTCGTTTACCTTCGCTATAAGCCCTTTATGTGATGTCGCTCATACGTCTGACTGTGGCACTCTTGTTATCTACTTTTGATATAAGCCCTTTATGTGATGTCGCTCAGACATCCGACTGTGGCATCCTTGTTATTTAATTTCATTATAAGCCCTTTTTGAGATGTCACTTAGACGTCCGACTGTGGCACGTTCTGTCATTTACTTTCCAATATAGACCCTTTATGTGGTGTCGCCCTGACGCCCGACTGCGGCACATTAATTTAATTTTACCTTTCGAGGCGTCGCTTCAGACACCCGATCGGTCTATAGTTATTTTCTTGGGATTTTGGGAGGACTACCGCCTGACTTCCTTTTTATTTTACATGCAGTGCAATTATCTATCTGAGTGCGCATTTCTAATCTGCTCATGTGCATCATGTTTACATTTGTTATATCTTATGTTCAAACTGTCTTGCGAGTACATTCAAAGTACTCACCTGGCTTGTTGATTTGGCCAGATGTTGACGAAGGCGATCTTATGGATGAAGAGTTCGATAGCGAGTCAGACGCCTAGAGCAGTCCCAGTCAGTCCCGTGCGATCCTAGAGTTGATCACTTCCATTATATACGCTTCCGCTACCCAAATAAAATCATCGAGCCTCACTCCGACGCTTGATGAGCTGTCATGTCACCCACTTCACTGTGACATATCCACCACCACTTTTATTATGAGTCAGTAGTTATGCCACCATACCCTTGTGACATATCCGCCTTCATGTATAATATCGGCGTGCTTGTAATAAATTGTTGAGCAGCCTCAACTCAACCTTGTATAATATTTAGTACTACTGGATTTCTGTATTCAGGATTTGTCTGCCAGTAAGAAGGATTCTTCTGTGCTGGTCAATAAAAGGGTCGGCTTTTCAATAAATGTTTTATTGGAAAACCGGTCCTGACAAGTTTGGGGTCGCTGAAGCCGGTGTTGACTGCTGTGTCGCGCGTTCTTTCGTTATCATTGCGACGTTTGTGTTTGCTGCGTCGAGGTTTGCCATTGCCATTTCGGACCTCGGAAGTGCCCAGATCATTGGCACTATTGCTTCTACGAGGGAGCCAGCTGTCTTCTCCCGCGCAAAAGCGAGTCATCAGAGTGGTAAGGGCTGGCATGGATTTTGGTTTTTCCTGACCGATGTGGCGGGCAAGCCACTTGTCCTGTACGCTGTGTTTGAAGGCTGCTAGGGCTTCCGCGTCCGGACAGTTGACGATTTGGTTCTTTTTAACTAAGAACCTAGTCCAGAGCTTCCTGGCTGATTCTCCGAGATGTTGAACTATATGGCTTAAGTAATCGACGTCTGGCGGCCGGACATATGTGCCTTGGAAGTTGTCGCGGAAGGCATCTTCCAAATCCTCCCAGCTGCCAATAGAGTTCTCAGGCAGACTGTTTAACCAGTGCCGAGCTGGACCTTTGAGTTTTAACGGGAGGTATTTGATGGCATGAAGGTCATCGCCACGGGCCATATGGATATGGAGAAGGAAATTCTCAATCCATGCCATGGGATCAGTTGTCCAATCATATGATTCTATATTTATGGGTTTAAACCCTTCTGGGAATTCATGCTCCATTACTTCGTCTATGAAGCAAAGGGGGTGTGCGGCGCCTCTATGTTGGGACACATTGCGACATAACTACGATGGAGTCACTCTGCGGTTTTTGGCCCGGGAGTGACTAGCCTTGTTATGTCCGACTAGAGAGCCATCTCGTGTGTCGAGGCACGTCCCTACAATCCGTAGATCGATCTGGTATGTCATGTTCTGTTGTCCAGGTCTTGTCGAATGTCATATGGATGACCTCGAGCTATTTTAACTCTGCCTTTATGATGAGGCGGGCTGGCTGGTGTTCGTCTTGAGTTGCCGCTTTATCCTGACATCGTGGTGGTCGGTCAGCCGCATTGTGCGATGATGGTATGTGCTCCTGTGCCTCATCGTCGAACTGAGGCAGTAGTTTGCGCTTCGGGTAGCTTTTGGCTGCGCGATTGAGGCCGCGTTCTTCGGCTGCCAGGACATCAGTCCATCTGTCCTTGAGCAGATCTTGGTTAGCTTGAAGCTGCTACTACTTCTTTTACAGGCTTCTTGCCGTGGCTATTAGCCGGCGTTTAAAGCGCTCTTGCTCAAGAGGTTCCTCTGGCACGATGAATCCTTGGTGCCAAGGCTCGCCTCATCCTCGGAGAGCGGAATATAATTACTGTCCTCCGAGTCCTTGTGTGTGGCCTATTTTCCAGGGCTAACCCGCCCACCTTCCCATTCGTTTTGTACAGCAACTGCATCGACGGGGTCTTTGTTGTCTTCGACACCTTCCGAAGTGTTATTTTCCGCTGTGCCCGTATCACCGTCTATTCCATGACGCGACTTAGAGCGGCGCCGCTGACGTCGGCGTTTTGTTTGTATCACAGGAGGTTTGTCCTCAACTAGATCTTATTTCTCGTCGTCGTTAGTTCTCTTAGGTGTATCCACCATGTATACGTCGTAGGAAGAGGTGGCTATCCGGCGTTTGGTATACGGTGGGTCTTGGACCGGTTCCTCATCGACATCGTCATCCATACCGCTGATGTCTTCGGAGCCATAGTAGAGCGTGTCGGTTAAGTCTTCGATAGTGTGTATGAAGTGGGCGGTGTGTGGGAAGCAAAATTCTCCATTATCAATCTCTAGTTCAAACCGGATACAGTTCGGTTGTGAGCCCCCCGCTAAGGATAGTGCTCTTAACGAGTTTAGCACGTCGCCCAGAGGCGAATGCCGGAAGATGTCCGCGGTGCTGAATTCGGCGATCGATGCCCGATCGTGTTTGATATGCACGGACGTGCATAGTTCGGAACCTGTAGCCTGAGACAGTTCCGTAGTTCCGGTGACATAGATGTCACTTGAAGTTAAGTCAGTGTGCTGCTCCAATGCCACTGAGTCTGTAGCTTCTGCAGCGGGCTTGAGCTTCCTGTCTTCGGATGGCGTGATATTCTCCAGATCTATGGCTAGAGCAGCTACAAGTACTATCTCCTGCGTATGGACCAATGACAGATTTAGGTCATGTTCATCGTGGTGGCGGGGAGCAGCTGTCGTGGTCTTGAATCCGTCGAAGATCAATTCTCCATGGATATCTGTGATGTAGTTCAAGCCTCCGAATCTGACCCGGTGGCCAGGGGAGTAGCTTTCGATTTGCTCCAGATAGCCAAGTGAGTTGGCCCGCAGTGCGAAGCCACCGAACACGAAGATCTGTACACGGAGGAAGACTTCCCCTTGGACAACATCGTTGTAGATGATTGAAGGAGCCATCGAACCTTTTGGGGACAACATAGTGGAACTCTCAATGAAAGCACCAATGTAGGTGTCAAACCGGCGGACCTCGGGTAGGGGGTCCCGAACTTTGCGTCTAGGATCGATGGTAACAGGAGACGGGGGACACAATGTTTACGTAGGTTCGGGCCCTCTCTATGGAGGTAATACCCTACTTCCTGCTTGATTAATCTTGATGAATATGAGTATTACAAGAGTTGATCTACCACGAGATCGTAATAGCTAAACCCTAAAAGTCTAGCCTGACTATGATTATGAGGATCTATCTACGGACCTAGCCCTCCGATTTATATAGACACATGAGGGATATAGGGTTACACAAGGTCAGTTATAGAGAAAGGAATCTTCATATTTGGTCACCAAGCTTGCCTTCCACGCCAAGGAGAGTCACATCCGGACACGGGTATAGTCTTTGGTCTTCGTATCTCCACGGCCCATCACTCTGGCCCATATCCAATTGGTCGGACATGCGAGGACCCCTTAGTCCAGGACTCCCTCACACAGGCATGGGCCCGGCAGGTGCAGCCAAACGCATGGGGACCGGCGCTACGGTGGGTGGAGGGGCGTGCACGGGAACGAGCGCTGGTGCTGGGATGTAGATGAGCTTGCGCGGGTTCGCGGAGACCTCGCTGACACCCCCGGCTTCCAGCTCTGTGATAGTGCTCAGGGACCAGCCCGTCAATGCTACGGGGATGGTTGCTGGCGCGGGCGCAGGGATGGGAGCTGGGACGGGAGCGGGGGCAACAACCGTCGTGGCTAGATTGTTTTGGGCCATGTCCATGAGGCCCCATTTCTCCTTATTTTCTATCTCCTCTGGCTCGGAGTCGAATTCACCAAACTTAAGGACTAGTGGAAGATGATCCTTCTGCGCCATGGAGTTGGTGGAGGTCTGTGGGAGGGAGGGGAATGCGAGGTGAACAGTAAGGCCGCCCGTATTAAGCAGCGGCTCGGGCGCCATTAATGGAGAGGAAGGCGGGTGGGCATGGAAGTGAAAGGGCTTGCTTCCAAGTGAGCTTGTGCAGCGTATAGCTTGCACGCTTCCCGGTGAGCCTACGCATTGGAGGACAGCTTGCATGCCTCCTGTTCAGTCAAGGTTAAGAAGCTGTCCACACGGCACCTCCTATAGCCATTAAAACCAAGATTCGTGGCGTCACGTGAATGGTTAACAGAACACACACGATTTGAATTATACAAACATTTGAGATATTAAAGTGGTAGCTATTTTTCAAAATGCCTTTGTTGGCTGTTATTCAAGTGCGCTCTCTCTCAAAATGGACACGAAAAATACCACAGCATGTCGGGTGCCATTCCATGATAGCATGCCAAGTTTCATGAATTTCAGATGAGTTTTGGATTTACTAGAATTCGAAAACAAAGTATCTCAACGCTTTGCCGCAATCAACGGTGCCCTGTTGTTTGAAATTCATTCCCATTTCTTGTGTGGGACCTAAGCATGCACCCAAGGACACATATGTGATTTTTCAACCAACTTATATGCACTGGAGCATGTGCATGTAGTTCAAATTTGAATTATGCATATAAATGCATTGAAAACTCAGTTGATGCATAAAAATATCCAAACGAACCCCGAAAAATCACAACAATTGACACAGCACTCCTGTTGTTCTAAGTTGACACGAGAAATTTTTTGAAAGCAATAAGAGGCAATGGATATCATTTCGTCCCCAATGGTTGGACGTTCCCTATCGAAACCATCATGCTTATTGTGAGAAGCTCTGGTTTGTGAGAAGCATATACCCAAACTTGCCTCAAATGGGACAAAAAACTTACCATGGCATGTTGATGCCGCACCATGATAGCATGCCAAGTTTCATGAATTTGAGACGAGGTTTGGATTTACTAGAATTTAAAAACCAGGTATCTCAATGTTTGCGGCCGAGTGACAGTGGTAGGGTGTTTGACATTCATTCTCATTTCTTGCATGGGACCTAAGCATTGAACCAAGGACACAGATTTGAATTTTCAACCAATTTATATGCATTAGAGCATGTGCATGTAGTTAAAATTTGAATTATGCACATGAATGCATTGAAAACTCAGTTAATGCATAAAAATGTCCAAACGAACCCCGAAAAGTCACAAAAATTAACAAAACACTCCCGTTGTTCTACGTTGACACGAGAATATTTTTGAAAGCAATAAGAGGCAATGGATATCGTTTCGTCCCCAAAGGAGGGACATTCCCTACCGAAACCATCATGCTTGTTGTGAGAAGCTCCGGTTTGTGAGAAGCATATACCCAAGCCTGCCCCAAATGGGATAAAAAAATTACCACGGCATGTTGATGCCACTCCATGATAGCATGCCAAGTTTCACGAATTTCAGACGAGGTTTAGATTTACTAGAATTTAAAAACCAGGTATCTCAATGTTTGCGGCCGAGTCACAGTGGTAAGGTGTTTGACATTCATTCTCATTTCTTCCATGGGACCTAAGCATACAACCAAGGACACATATTTGAATTTTCAACAAATTTATATGCATTAGAGCATGTGCATGTAGTTCAAATTTCAATTATGCACATGAATGCATTGAAAACTAAGTTAATGCATAAAAATGTCCGAACGAACCCCGAAAAAATATAAAAATTGACACAACACTCCTGTTGTTCTATGTTGACACGAGGATTTTTTTGAAAGCAATAAGAGGCAATAGATATCGTTTCGTCCCCATAGGTGGGACGTTCCGTACCGAAACCATCATGCTTGTTGTGAGAAGCTTTGTTTGTGAGAAGCATATACCCAAACCTGCCCCAAATGGGACAAAAAATTTAGCAAGGCATGTTGATGCCGCTCCATGATAGCATGCCAAGTTTCATGAATTTCAGATGAGTTTTCGATTTACTAGAATTTAAAAACAAGGTATCTCAATGTTTGCGGCCGAGTGACGGTGCCAGGTTGTTTGACATTCATTCCCATTTCTTACATGGGACCTCAGCATGCAACCAAGGGCACATATTTGAATTTTGACCAATTTATATGCATTAGAGCATGTGCATGTAGTTCAAATTTGAATTATGCACATGAATGCATTGAAAACTCAATTAATGCATAAAAATGTCCAAATGAACCCTGAAAAATCACAAAAATTGACACAACACTCCTGTTGCTCTACATTGACACGAGAAATTTTTTGAAAGCAATAAGAGGCAATGGCTATCATTTTGTCCCCAAAGGTGAAACGTTCCCTACCGAAACCATCAGGCTTGTTGTGAGAAGCTCTAGTTTCTGAGAAGCATATACCCAAACCTGCCCCAAATTGGACAAAAATTTTACGACGACATGTGGATTCCACTCCATGACAGCATGCCAAGTTTCAGGAATTTCAGATGAGTTTTGGATTTACTAGAATTTAAAAATCAGGTATCTCAATGTTTGCGGCCGAGTGACTGTGGCAGGGTGTTTGACATTCATTCCCATTTCTTGCATGGGACCTAAGCATACAACCAAGGACACATATTTGAATTTTCAACTAATGTATATGCATTAGAGCATGTGTCTGTAGTTCAAATTTGAATTATGCACATGAATGCATAGAAAACTCAGTTAATGTATAAAAAGTCCAAGCGAACCCTGAAAAATACCAAAAATTGACACAACACTCCTGTTGTTCTATGTTGACAGTAGGAAAAAATTTGAAATCGGGAAGAGGCAACGGATATCATTTTGTCCAGAAAGGTGAAACGTTCCCTATCGGAACCATCACACTTGTTGTGAGACGCTCTGGTTTATGAGAAGCTTATACCCAAACCTGCCCCAAATGAGACAAAAAATATACCACGGCATGTTGATGCCGCTCCATGATAGCATGCCAAGTTTCATGAATTTCGGATGAATTTTGGATTTATTAGGATTACAAAAGCTGGTACTTTGACGTTTGCCGGAGAGCCACGGTGCCGTGGTGTTCGAATTTCATCCCCATTTCTTGCATGGGACATAAGCATAAACCCATGGACACATATATGATTTTACAACCCATGTTGGTGCACCGGAGCATCTGCATGTAGTTTAATTTTGAATTGTGCACCGGAAATGGCTAGAAAACCAATTTAATATGTAAAATGTTCAAATGAACCCTGAATAATTCCAATTCTTTTACGACACACATATAGTTGCATGTTCACTGCAGATAAAAGGTCTAGCAATTCAAACACCGTCCATTGCCACTGTGACCCCATTATGTAATTCAAATCAAGATGAAAAATCAAGTAGATCCCACATAGTTTATTATCACCAACCATGTGAGATGCAGCACAAAATATCCTGGAGCACCGTCGGTGTATATTACGCCTATGGCTTATGCAAGAAGGTGCATCACTACAGTGCACAGCCGGCGTCTCAAGCACACTAGCTCGCTCCCCAAATATCATTTCACTGTTTAATCGTTACCAATGAAAGATGGGCACGTGGACCCGCGTCGTGAGGGCAACTTCGGTGGTCCACTCCAGCGAGAGAGCGGCCACAGCCACCATGCGCGTGCTAACAAGGTGCATGAGTGCGGCCGCAATCTGCGATAAAGCGTCCATGGCGGCCCAAACGGCCGTTGTTGCTTCTCAGGTGGCGGCAACGACATCTGCCTCGAAGATAGCAACTGGCAAGAGCGGCACAACATCTGTCTATTCCGTAGCGGTGTCCTTAGACCTGATGGAGGTGTCCCACGACCATGTCGAGGCCGCCCACGCCTAGCTCATGGCAGTCACCGCACAAATCGAACGAAGCTTCTCCGACAACGGTCGGCAACCCACGACCGAAGAGTTGGAAATTGCCGAGAGCATTCGAGTAGTCGTTCGTTCCTCCGCCGCATACCTTGCGACGACGGAGCCTGTCCAAGCCCAGATCATGGGAACCCATGCCCAGCTCGTGGCGGCCTTTTCCAAAGAGATGGCGGACGAGGATGGTGAGAAGCTTGCCCAGTATGGTGTGATGGATGCCATGGAGCCCCTTCCCCAGGAGACCATCGGGCGGGAGCTGGACATGGAGGCGGCGGCGGAGATCGGCAAGAACCAGCCGCAGTAGTACTCTTTGTTTTGTTTAATTAAGAGTGCTAGTCTTTAATTTTTAAAGTAATGTTTAGGTCAGCTAGCTCTGTTTAATTGCGAAACTTGCTCGATTAAGAAGTGTGAGTGTGTTGTAGTATCCTTTGTGTACCCAAATTATGCAATGATGTGGATGACCACTGTAACCAGGGAAATTCGAACCAGAATTTTTGACATTCAAACTCATCACACACGGGTTAAGCTATATGAATCGTTTGTGATGTTCCCATATCGTACACAGTTATAACTAAGGGACCATGTCTCATGACACTTTGCGCACCAATTTTTTCGCTGAAGCGATTCAAATTTTTCGGCTTTCGCAGAAATATCTACCTCCCTGCCCCTCCCCCTTACCAAAAACCACATTTCCCCCGTTTCCCCCTTCCTTTCCAAGTTGAAACCTTCACTCCTTGCTTGCAGCGCCGCCTCCTCACCGGCGACCCTCCTTCACTGTCGGTGGCGACGACACCTATGGGAACACTGCGATCCCTTCTACGGTTGGTGGGTGCGGGGTTGTGCAAAGAGTAGGTCTAGTAGCCAGCACAAAGATTGTTTACCAAGGTTCGGGCCGCAAGGATGCGTAATACCCTAGTCCTGATTTGGTGTATATTTGAGTGTTCTTGAGCTTTCTAACTAGCTGTTGTGCATGCATAGTCTAAAAGATCTGAATCCTTCTCTAGTACGCCTCAGGCCTCCTTTTATAATCAAAAGGGGTCGCCACAGTGGCACACAAGAGGTGGAAAGGTATACAGTGAACAAGCTTATCGCCTGCCTTTACGGGGCAAGACGCATTAAATGCGCTCCTTAGGTGTCCCGTTGCTTTATCGGGGGCAGAACGAGGCCTATCCCGTCCGTCGTCGTTCCGCCTCGCTCCGACACGCGTCTAGGCCAACGAGGCATGCAGCGCCACGTAAGCTGGCAGGTTGCTGAGATGGCGTGGTGGTAGGTTCTTCACTAAGATCTGCATGCCACCATGTAGGTGCTTGACTAGCTGGATCAGCATCCACGTACTGCCACGTGGGTACTGGCCTCACTTGGTGGGTTGGCCGCTGAGCTATGGCGGTGATGGGGCAGCAAGGTCTTGTCGCGTTCCCACGTATATTCCCGGCAAGGGTCTTGCCGGGGTCTTGTGACCGCCCTCGTCAAGAGTCTTGCCGGGGCCATGCGAGTGTTTTCGGCAAGGAGCCTTATCGGGGCCTCGGGGGCATCCTCGGCAAGGGGGCTTGCAATTGTCTTGTCTTTTGGTCATCGTCTAGTCTTGTGGGCTCTTTTTCTTCACGAAGATTTGTATGCCACCACGGAGGTGCCTCCCGAGCCTCGGTTCCAAAGTGGTCGATGGCGTTGGAAACCTTGGGCTCAAGGGTGGCGCGCTCTACTGGCGTTGGGAAAGTTGCCCCAGCAAGGCTCCTGCCGGGGCTGCGGAGGCCACCCCGGCAAGGGCCTTGCCGAGGGAGTCCACCTCGCCCTGTTTCTCTTCGTGTCTCTGGTCTTGGCGTTGTTCTGGTTGTCTTGTGCTTTTGCTTCCTTTTCCCTGTTAGGTATGGCTGAAAGGATCGAGATGGACCTAGAGGGGGGGGCGTGAATAGGTTCAACTACAAATTTTAATTGTTACTTAGCAATTTTTAGGCAATAATGCGAAATGTGAAAGTGAGCCTAACAATTGCAAGTGAAGTACTAAGTACTAAGAAGGTAACACAAGTAGTAACTAGGCAAATACAAAGTGATGAAGTAAGTGCTAAGAGAAAAGTAACCACAAGTAGAGAGTTAGGGTTAGGATAACCGCAACTCCGGGAGACGAGGATGTATGCCGATATTCACTTCCTTGGAGGGAAGCTACGTCACCGTTAGAGAGGTGGATGTTACCACGAACGCACACCAACGCCACGAAGGTTCACCCTATTCTCCCTTTGAGACAACACCACGAAGGCGTTTCTCAACCACTAGTGGTACACCTTGGGGTGGTCTCTAAACCCTCACAAACTTTTCGGGGGTAATCACAAAGATCGATTCCTCTCCGAAAGACTCCTACCACCTAGGAGTCTCCAACCTCCAAGAGTAACAAGATCGATCGGGAAAAGCTCAAGAGTTGCTCAAATCACAAATTCCTTTGGTGCAAAGATGGAGAAGGGGTGGATCTATCACTTGATTGGACAAGTTCTCTCGAATGCTCTCAAATCCCTTGGGGATCTAAGATTTGGTGTGGAGGTGTAAGAGAGAGAGTGAGATGTGTTCTAGGGTTTGTTCAAGAGTGAATGGTCAACCCTCTCCCATGGGGAAGAAGGGCTATATATAGTGTGAGCTCAAATATGGCCGTTGTAGTGCAAGTGACCGGGCAGGCCGGACATCCGGGCTAGGGGCCGGACATCCGGCCTGGCAAGCCACATGAAGAGCAAGACAGAAGCAGAGCAGGAAACAGAGGGGACGGACATCCAGGGGTCAAGCCCGGACATCCGGCATAACAGGAGAGCCCGGACATCCGGAAGATAGCCGGACATCCGGGGAGCCCAAAAGTGTTTATAGAAACATATCAGTTTTACGGCAGTAAGGGGTCGGACATCCGGGATAGGGCCCGGACATCCGGTGAGACAGGAGGGCCCGGAAATCCGGTGAACATCCGGACATCTGGCATAAAACAGACAACCTTTTGGAAAGTAAAACAGCAAGAGTCAGATATCCGGGGCATGAGCCGGACATCTGGGGAGCAGCCCGGACATCCGGCACGAGGCCCGGACATCCGGCGCTCCCATAGACAGAAAGTATCAGAGTTAAGAAAGGATGAAAAAAGCTATAGACAGGAGTATTTTTGACTCGAGCAAGTCCGTTACGAACCCAATCGATCCCCTCTTAATAGTGCGGGATCCTATACTCAAGGAAATAAAATGTAATATCATTTTAGCACTTCATCCTTGAGAGAACCCACTTCGTATGCTCTTGATCCACACGCAATTTGAAGAACCAGGGACCAACACCTGAGATTCACTTGACAACCATTGTTAGTCCCCTACATGTAGATTGTCATTAACATCAAAAACATAATATAAGGGCATGATTGCACTTTCAATCTCCCCCTTTTGTTTGTTCATGACAATCATGTTGGGGAACATAGCAGAAATTCAAAATTTTCCTACGCGTCACCAAGATCTATCTATGGAGAGACCAGCAACGAGTAGAAGGAGAGTGCATCTACATACCCTTGTAGATCGCTAAGCGGAAGCGTTCAAGTGAACGGGGTTGATGGATTCGTACTCATCGTGATTCAGATCACCGATGATCCTAGTGCCGAACGGACGGCACCTCCGCGTTCAACACACGTACAGCTCAATGATGTCTCCCACGCCTTGATCCAGCAAGGAGAGAGGGAGAGGTTGAGGAAGACTCCATCCAGCAGCAGCACAATGGCGTGGTGGTGATGGAGGAGCGTGGCAATCCTGCAGGGCTTCGCCAAGCACCTACGGGAGAGGAGGAGGTGTCACGGGAGGGAGGGAGGCGCCAAGGGCTCAGGTATGGATGCCCTCCCTCCCCTCCACTATATATAGGGGCAGGGGAGAGGGGGGAGGCGCAGCCTTGCCCCTTCCTCCAAGAAAGGGGTGCGGCTAAGAGGGGGGGAGGAGTCCATCCTCCCCAAGGCACCTCGGAGGTGCCTTCCCCCTTTAGGACTCTCCCCTTTTTCCTATATCTTGGCGCATGGGCCTCTAGGGGCTGGTGCCCTTGGCCCATGTAGGCCAAGGCGCACCCCCTACAGCCCATGTGGCCCCCGAGGCAGGTGGCCCCACCCGGTGGGCCCCCGGGACCCTTCCGGTGGTCCCGGTACAATACCAATGACCCCGAAACTTGTCCCGATGGCCGACACAGGACTTCCTATATATAAATCTTTACCTCCGGACCATTCCGGAACTCCTTGTGACGTCCGGGATCTCATCCGGGACTCCGAACAACATTCGGTAACCACATATAAACTTCCTTTATAACCCTAGCGTCATCGAACCTTAAGTGTGTAGACCCTACGGGTTCGGGAGACATGTAGTCATGACCGAGATGTTCTCCGGTCAATAACCAACAGCGGGATCTGGATACCCATGTTGGCTCCCACATGTTCCACGATGATCTCATCGGATGAACCACGATGTCAAGGACTCAATCAATCCCGTATACAATTCCCTTTGTCTAGCGGTATGGTACTTGCCCGAGATTCGATCGTCGGTATACCGATACCTTGTTCAATCTCGTTACTGGCAAGTCTCTTTACTTGTTCCGTAACACATCATCCCGTGATCAACCCCTTGGTCACATTGTGCACATTATGATGATGTCCTACCGAGTGGGCCCAGAGATACCTCTCCGTTTACACGGAGTGACAAAATCCCAATCTCGATTCGTGCCAACCCAACAGACACTTTCAGAGATACCCGTAGTGTACCTTTATAGCCACCCAGTTACGTTGTGACGTTTGGCACACCCAAAGCACTCGTACGGTATCCGGGAGTTGCACAATCTCATGGTCTAAGGAAATGATACTTGACATTAGAAAAGCTTTAGCATACGAACTACATGATCTTGTGCTAGGCTTAGGATTGGGTCTTGTCCATCACATCATTCTCCTAATGATGTGATCCCGTTATCAACGACATCCAATGTCCATGGTCAGGAAACCGTAACCATCTATTGATTAACGAGCTAGTCAACTAGAGGCTTACTAGGGACATGGTGTTGTCTATGTATCCACACATGTATCTGAGTTTCCTATCAATACAATTCTAGCATGGATAATAAACGATTATCATGAACAAGGAAATATAATAATAATCAATTTATTATTGCCTCTAGGGCATATTTCCAACAGTCTCCCACTTGCACTAGAGTCAATAATCTAGTTCACATCGATATGTGATTAACACTCAAGGTCACATCCCCATGTGACTAACACCCAAAGAGTTTACTAGAGTCAATAATCTAGTTCACATTTACCATGTGATTATCACTCGATGAGTTCTGGGTTTGATCATGTTATGCTTGTGAGAGAGGTTATAGTCAACGGGTCTGAACCTTTCAGATCCGTGTGTGCTTTACAAATCTCTATGTCATCTCCTAGATGCAGCTACCACGTTCTATTTGGAGCTATTCCAAATAACTGTTCTACTTGCAGCTATTCTAAATTGTTGCTCCATTATACATATCCGATATCTCTACTCAGAGCTATCCGGATAGGTGTTAAGCTTACATCGACGTAACCCTTTCCGACGAACTCTTTTACCACCTCCATAATTGAAAAAATTCCTTAGTCCACTAGTTACTAAGGATAACTTTGACCGCTGTCCTGTGATCCATTCTTGGATCACTCTTGTACCCCTTGACTGACTCATGGTAAAGCACACTTCAGGTGCGGTACACAACATAGCATACTGTAGAGCCTATGTCTTAAGCATAGGGGACGACCTTCGTTCCTATCTCTCTATTCTGCCATGGTCGAGCTTTAAGTCTTAACTTCATACCTTACAACTCAGGCAAGAACTCCTTCTTTGACTGATCCATCTTGAACACCTTTAAGATCACGTCAAGGCATGTGCTCATTTGAAAGTACTATTAAGCGTTTTGATCTATCCTTATAGATCTTGATGCTCAATGTTCAAGTAGCTTAATCCAGGTTTTCCATTGAAAACACTTTCCAAATAACCCTATATGCTTTCCAGAAATTCTACATCATTTCTGATCAACATATACTCATCAGAAATTCTATAGTGCTCCCACTCACTTCTTTGGAAATACAAGTTTCTCATAAACTTTGTATACACCCAAAATCTTTGATCATCATCAAGCATACATTCCAACTCCGAGATGCTCACTCCAGTCCTCAGAAGGATTGCTGGAGCTTTGCATACTTATTAGCATATTTCAGGATAGACAAAACCTTCCGGTTGTATCACATACAACCTTTCCTCAAGAATCGTCGAGGAAACAATGTTTTGACATCCTATCTGCAAGATTTCATAAATAATGCAGTAATTGCTAATATAATTCCAACAGACTCTTAGCATCGCTACGAGTGAGAAAGTCTCATCGTAGTCAACTCCTTGAACTTGTCGACAAACATCTTAACGACAAGTCGAGCTTTCTCAATGGTGACACTTACCATCATTGTCTGTCTTCCTTTCAAAATCCATATGTACCTAACAGCCTTACGACCATCAAGTAGTTCTTCCAAAGTCTACACTTTGTTTTCATACATGGATCCTCTCTCGGGTTTTATGGCCTTGAGCCATTTATCGGAATCCGGGCCCACCATCGCTTCTCCATAGCTCGTAGGTTCATTGTTGTCTAGCAACATGACTTCCAAGACAGGATTACGTACCACTCTGAAGTAGTACGCATCCTTGTCATCCCACGAGGTTTGGTAGTGACTCGATCCGAAGTTTCATGATCACTATCATAAGCTTCCACTTTAGTTGGTGTACGTGCCATAGGAACAACTTCCTGTGCCCTGCTACACACTTGTTGAAGTGACGGTTCAATAACCTCATCAAGTCTCCACCATCCTCCCACTCAACTTTTCGAGAGAAACCTTTCCTCGAGAAAGGACCCGATTGTAGAAACAATTCATATTGCTTTCGGATCTGAATTAGGAGGTATACCCAACTGTTTTGGGTTTCCTATGAAGATGCATTTATCCGCTTTGGGTTCGAGCTTATCAACCTGAAACTTTTTCATATAAGCGTCGCAGCCCCAAACTTTTAAGAAACGACAACTTAGGTTTCTCTAAACCATAATTCATACGGTGTCATCTCAACGGAATTACGTGGTGCCCTATTTAAAGTGAATGCGGATGTCTCTAATGCCTAACCCATGAACAATAGTGGTAATTCGATAAGAGACATCATGGTACGCACCATATCCAAAAAGGGTGCAACCATGATGTTCGGACACACCATCACACTATGGTGTTCCAAGCGGTATTAATTGCGAAACAATTTCCACAATGTCTTAATTGTGTGCCAAAACTCGTAACTCAGATATTCATCTCTATGATCATAGACATTTTATCCTCTTGTCACAATGATCTTCTACTTCACTCTGAAATTACTTGAACCATTCAATAATTCAGACTTGTGTTTCATCAAGTAAATATTCTCAACATCTACTCGAATCATCTGTGAAGTAAGATCATAACGATATTCACTGCATGCCTCAGCACTCATTGGACTGCACACATCAAAATGTGTTGCTTCCAACAGGTTGCTATCTTGTTCCATTTTACTGAAACCGAGGCTTTTCAGTCATCTTGCCTATGTGGTATGATTTGCATATCTCAAGTGATCCAAAATCAAGTGAGTCCAAACGATCCATTTGCATGGAGCTTCTTCATGCATATACACCAATAGACATGGTTCGCATGTATCAAACTTTTCAAAAACGAGTGAGCCCAAAGATCCATCAATATGGAGCTTCTTCATGCATTTTATACCGCTATGACTTACGTGGCAGTGCCACAAGTAGGTGGTACTATCATTACTATCTTTTGGCATGAACATGTGTATCACTATGATCGAGATTTAATAAACCATTCATTTTAGGTGTAAGACCATTGAAGGTATTATTCAAATAAACAGAGTAACCATTATTCTCCTTAAATGAATAACCGTATTGCGATAGACGTAATCCAATCATGTCTATGCTCAACGCAAACACCAAATAACAATTATTTAGGTTTAACACCAATCTCTTTGGTAGAGGGAGCGTGCGATGCTTGATCATATCAAGCTTGGAAAAACTTCCAACACATATCGTCAGCTCACCTTTAGCTAGTCTCCGTTTATTCCGTAGCCTTTTGTTTCGAGTTGCTAACACTTAGCAACCGAACCGGTATCTAATCCCCTGGTGCTACTAGGAGTACTAGCAAAGTACACATTAACACAATGTATATCCAATATACTTCTATCGACCTTGCCAGCCTTCTTATCTACCAAGTATCTAGGGTAATTCTGCTCTAGTGGTTGTTCCCCTTATTACAGAAGCACTTAGTCTCGGGTTTGGGTTTTACCTTGGGTTTCTTCACTAGAGCAGCAGCTGATTTGCCGTTTCATGAAGTATCCCTTCTTGCCCTTGCCCTTCTTGAAACTAGTGGTTTCACCAACCATCAACAATTAATGCTCCTTCTTGATTTCTACTTTCGCGGTGTCAAACATCGCGAATACCTCAAGGATCATCATATCTATCCCTGATTTGTTATAGTTCATCACGAAGCTCTAACAGCTTGGTGGCAATGACTTTGGAGAACCATCACTGTCTTATCTAGAAGATCAACTCCCACTTGATTCAAATGATTGTTGTACTTAGACAATCTGAGCACAAGCTCAACAATTGAGCTTTTCTCCTTAGTTTGCAGGTTAAGAAAGTCATCGGAGGTCTTATACCTCTTGACATGGGCACGAGCCTGAAATCCCAATTTCAGCCCTCAAAACATCTCATATGTTTCGCGATGTTTCAAAAACGTCTTTGGTGCCTTAACTCTAAACTGTTTAACTGAACTATTACGTAGATATCAAAACGTGTATGTCAGATGTTCGCAACAACCACAGACAACGTTCGAGGTTCAGCACACTGAGCGGTGCATTAAGGACATAAGCTTTCTACTGTCCGCAATGAGGACAATCCTCAGTTTACGGACCTAGTCCGCATAATTGCTACTATCAACTTTCAACTAATTTTTCTCTAGGAACATATCTAAAGAGTAGAACTATAGCGTGAGCTACGACATAATTTGCAAAAACCTTTTGACTATGTTCAGGATAATTAAGTTCATCTTATGAACTCCCACTCAGATAGACATCCCTCTAGTCATCTAAGTGATTACATGATCCGAGTCAAACTAGGCCGTGTCCGATCATCACGTGAGACGAACTAGTCATCATCGGTGAACATCTTCATGTTGATCGTATCTTCTATACGACTCATGTCCGACCTTTCGGTCTCCGTGTTCCGAGGCCATGTCTGTACATGCTAGGCTCGTCAAGTTAACCCTAAGTGTTTCGCGTGTGTTCCGAGGCCATGTCTGTACATGCTAGGCTCGTCAACACCCGTTGTATTTGAACATCTGAATAAAACACCCGATCATCACGTGATGTTTTGAAACAGCGAACTGTCGCAACGGTGCACAGTTAGGGGAGAACACTTCTTGAAATTGTTGTAAGGGATCATCTTATTTACTACCGTCGTTCTAAGCAAATAAGATGTATAAACATGATAAACATCACATGCAATCAAATAGTGACATGATATGGCCATCATCACTTTGCTCCTTTTGATCTCCATCTTTGGGGCTCCATGATCATCATCGTCACCGGCATGACACCATGATCTCCATCATCATGATCTCCATCATCGTGTCTTCATGAAGTTGCCTCGCCAACTATTACTTCTACTACTATGGCTAACGGTTAGCAATAAAGTAAAGTAATTACATGACGTTTAAGTTGACACGCAGGTCACAAATAAATAAAGACAACTCCTATGGCTCCTGCCGGTTGTCATACTCATCGACATGCAAGTCATGATTCCTATTACAAGAACATGATCAATCTCATACATCACATATATCATTCATCACATCCTTTTTGGCCATATCACATCACATAGCATACCCTGCAAAAACAAGTTAGACGTCCTCTAATTGTTGTTTGCATGTTTTACGTGGCTGCTATGGGTTTCTAGCAAGAACGTTTCTTACCTACGCATGAACCACAACGTGATATGCCAATTTCTATTTACCCTTCATAAGGACCCTTTTCATCGAATCCGATCCGACTAAAGTGGGAGAGACAGACACCCGCCAGCCACCTTATGCAACTAGTGCATGTTTGTCGGTGGAACCGGTCTCACGTAAGCGTACGTGTAAGGTTGGTCCGGGCCGCTTCATCCCACGATGCCGCCGAATCAAGATAAGACTAGTAACGGCAAGCATATTGAACAATATCGACGCCCACAACTACTTTGTGTTCTACTCGTGCAAAGAATCTATGCAATAGACCTAGCTCATGATGCCACTGTTGGGGAACGTAGCAGAAATTCAAAATTTTCCTATGCGTCACCAAGATCTATCTATGGAGAGACCAGAAACGAGTCGAAGGAGAGTGCATCTACATACCCTTGTAGATCTCTAAGCGGAAGCGTTCAAGTGAACGGGGTTGATGGAGTCGTACTCGTCGTGATTCAGATCACCGATGATCCTAGTGCCGAACGGACGGCACCTCCGCGTTCAACACACGTACAGCTCGACGATGTCTCCCACGCCTTGATCCAGCAAGGAGAGAGGGAGAGGTTGAGTAAGACTCCATCCAGCAGCAGCACAACGGCGTGGTGGTGATGGAGGAGCGTGGCAATCCTGCAGGGCTTCGCCAAGCACCTACGGGAGAGGAGGAGGTGTCACAGGAGGGAGGGAGGCGCCAAGGGCTCAGGTATGGATGCCCTCCCTCCCCTCCACTATATATAGGGGCAGGGGAGAGGGGGGAGGCGCAGCCTTGCCCCTTCCTCCAAGAAAGGGGTGCGGCTAAGAGGGGGGGAGGAGTCCATCCTCCCCAAGGCACCTCGGAGGTGCCTTCCCCCTTTAGGACTCTCCCCTTTTTCCTATATCTTGGCGCATGGGCCTCTAGGGGCTGGTGCCCTTGGCCCATGTAGGCCAATGCACACCCCCTACAGCCCATGTGGCCCCCGGGGCAGGTGGCCCCACCCGGTGGGCCCCCGGGACCCTTCCGGTGGTCCCGGTACAATACCGATGACCCCGAAACTTGTCCCGATGGCCGAAACAGGACTTCCTATATATAAATCTTTACCTCCAGACCATTCTGGAACTCCTTGTGACATCCGGGATCTCATCCGGGACTCCGAACAACATTCGGTAACCACATATAAACTTCCTTTATAACCCTAGCGTCATCGAACCTTAAGTGTGTAGACCCTACGGGTTCGGGAGACATGTAGTCATGACCGAGATGTTCTCCGGTCAATAACCAACAGCGGGATCTGGATACCCATGTTGGCTCCCACATGTTCCACGATGATCTCATCGGATGAACCACGATGTCAAGGACTCAATCAATCCCGTATACAATTCCCTTTGTCTAGCGGTATGGTACTTGCCCAAGATTCGATCGTCGGTATACTGATACCTTGTTCAATCTCGTTACCGGCAAGTCTCTTTACTCGTTCCGTAACACATCATCCCGTGATCAACCCCTTGGTCACATTGTGCACATTATGATGATGTCCTACCGAGTGGGCCCAGAGATACCTCTCCGTTTACACGGAGTGACAAAATCCCAATCTCGATTCGTGCCAACCCAACAGACACTTTCAGAGATACCCGTAGTGTACCTTTTTAGCCACCCAGTTACGTTGTGACGTTTGGCACACCCAAAGCACTCCTACGGTATCCGGGAGTTGCACAATCTCATGGTCTAAGGAAATGATACTTGACATTAGAAAAGCTTTAGCATACGAACTACATGATCTTGTGCTAGGCTTAGGATTGGGTCTTGTCCATCACATCATTCTCCTAATGATGTGATCCCGTTATCAACGACATCCAATGTCCATGGTCAGGAAACCATAACCATCTATTGATTAACGAGCTAGTCAACTAGAGGCTTACTAGGGACATGGTGTTGTCTATGTATCCACACATGTATCTGAGTTTCCTATCAATACAATTCTAGCATGGATAATAAACGATTATCCTGAACAAGGAAATATAATAATAATCAATTTATTATTGCCTCTAGGGCATATTTCCAACATACATGTAGTATCATAAATGTAATTAATAATCTTAGCAATGACAATCATGAGAGCAAAAAGGATACAAAATAGTTACAATTTGCTTTTAGCTCCCCCTGATTGTGTGCATGCGATGAGTATATTAGTATGACCAACACAAAAATTTGTATGGTAGCATATGTAACACAAAGAGATACAAATGTGAGAGACAAGCACATATGAAATCATCATAACTCATCAGATAGACTGAGAACATTTCATGGCCACACATTAACATAACATAGTCTCAGAAGAACAAGTACCATAGGTAGCAGCATAAAGTTGGAATAACATCTCATAGCATGACCATATTACTAAGATACTACTTCTCCCCCTTTGATAGCAACAAGTAAAAAGGGGTGAAGAACTAAACATGCTCAATCACTCCTGGCGGATGTCATCATCATCATCAAAGAACTCGGGGTACTCAGCACGAGATGGAAAGCCGAAAGTGGACGAGGATGGAACTGTGGGAAGAGGATCATCATTACTAACGGGACTCCCACGGTCATGGAGGCGATGTTTTAGCTGATTCTTGGAGATGACTAGACGCTTCTGAACATCATGATTTTGTTGGCAGCTGAAAGTGATCGCCTTCATGATAGCAGACTGAGCCTTACCCAAGAATGATGCAAACCGGCCACGAGGAGCGGTCGAGGAAGATGGAACAGAAGAACTAGTGGGCTGAGTAGGAGCAGCTGTCCTCCCACTAGCAGAACTCCGAGGCTGAGGAGAAGCAGAAGCGACCACGCGCATATGAGGAGGAGGTTTCCAAATGGAGTGCACAATTGGCTTAACCACCTCAAAGGGAGCAGTGTGATCAATCAGAGCCTGAATAAATGGAGCATGAGGGAACTGGCGCGTCTGAATGAAACTGCAAAGACGGATCTCATGCCAAATGAAGTTGGCTGTGTCCAGAGGCTCAGTGGGTTTCTCATGCATAGGAACCGTCAAGTCAATGCAATAGTTGCGAGCCCTCGATCGATCTCCCTTATTAGGGTAGAGAGTGCGAAGCACACACTGATAGATGATGAAGAAAGGAGCACGGAAGATGGATACCTCATTGACTGGATATACTTTTTCTTCATTAGTGAGCTGAGAGGGGGGGTTTTACAAGGGGCAAGCAAGCATCAATTCCTTTGGGCTTATACTCTGGATCCATACTGTGGATGCAATGGCCAATACCAGAGAGACCCAAAATCTGAACAAACCTGTCATAGGTGATGCTCAGTGTGGTGTCATCGGTCATCCAAGTGAGAGTGTTGTCCGGACCAAAGAAACAGGTGGCATAGAATTGTAGGATGGCAGCATCACTCCAATCACACCTGAATGTCATTGTGGGACCAAGAGTCATGTCATCAATGATTATCATGTAGGAAGTTGAGATCCAAGTATGAGTGAGGAGCAAGGCCACTCCCATGGACAAAACTGGAATAGAGATCCTGCTGCATACGAGTCCGGAACCGAGGATCTTCGGCATCAGCCACCATATCATATTGGTTGACATCTCGACGGAACTGAAGATATTGCCCCACCCCCACAGTTGTGAAGTCGTGAGTGGGGCGACCTCCACTGTCAGGAAGCTCCATGGAGATGCGATGACCATGGGGAATGGGCATAGCAGAACCTCGAACTTGAGGCACCGGCGCCCTCCTAGTACCGGGCTTGGACTGTCCAACAGACTGTCTTGGTGCACTGACATCCTCTTCCTCTCCAACATAGTCCGCATCATCGGGATCCGAGGCCGACAGACTGGTGGAAGGTGCCCGCTTCTTCTTCTTGGTGGTGGTCTTCTTCTTCTTAGGCCGAGCATGCTCATCGGAGTCGGTTGAGCCTTGACGGCGATCAACCCGAGAAGACACCTCGGGATGCTTGGGACCACAGTTCTTGGTGCGAGCCATGAAGAACTCCGGCGGTGAATCCCACGATACACCGGTCCTTCCCGAGCGATTCACACAACAACCCAAGAAGTGTATTGGATAGAGTCATAGATCGGGAGGAGAAGTGTCCATGAGCAGGAGATCGGGGCCGGAGGTCGATGGAGATGGCCGGGGCAGCACCGGAGTGATGGCCCGGCGGCGGCGGTTGTGAGGGGAGATGAGGAGAGGAATGAAAGAAGTGAGGAACTGCCCCCAAATCCCACACCCCTCCCTAGGCATATGCGACTACGGGTGACGGGCCGGACATCCGGGGTTAAGCCCGGATATCCTGCGAGTGGAAACAGAGAGCAGAAGATGCAGTGCCAATGGGCTGGACATCCGGGAGTAACCCCACATATCCGGCGAGAGGAAATCAGCAGCATCGGTACAGGGCCCGGATGTCCGGCTGGGGCCCGGATGTCCGACCACTATAATTGGTTGATGATCTTTTTGAGTGGCAAGGTATTTTTCCCAGGGCCCGGATGTCCGGCTGAGCCCCGGATGTCCGGCCACTGGATAGAAGACCAGGGCAAGGGAAAGATGTGAAGAAGGGGGGCAACAGGTATAATTTGATATAGACTCCGCCAAGGAGTTTACATGAGACTAATAGGGTAGAAACCTGACATATCTAAGGCCATACTAAGATGCATTAACAATCCAAACATTATTTAAGAAAGGAAGGTCCATACAAGCATTGTACAAGCGGTGACCGAGGTCACCATGTTTGAGCATATGGAACATAGTACCGCAAAGATGTAAACTTTGAGCACATGGTCACGACTCCATCATGTTAAAGTACCCTAGTTTGAAAACTATGATAACTTTGAGAGTGTTTGTTCTATTTATGCATTATATAAGGTGAGTGTGCTCATGAATTTAGTGTCTCCCCCTAAATATATGCCTACATCAAGATAAGACATAAGTTTAAGTATGAATGGGTACTAGATTTCACATAATGTTGTCAAGCTCCAAGATACCAAGTTCACGCCTAAGTTGACAAAACCTTGCTTCATCCAATGGCTTGGTGAAAATATCTGCAAGTTGCATATCTGTGCCAAGATGAGCAATGTCAATATCACCCTTCTCCACATGATCTCTCAAGAAGTGGTACCTAATGTCAATGTGCTTGGTGCGGGTATGATCTTTGGGGTTCTCAGCAATATTAATGGCACTTCCATTATCACATAGAAGAGGCACATGTCTATAGGTGATACTGTAATCCTTCAAAGTTTGCCTCATCCATAATAACTGAGTTGCACAACTGGCGGATGCAATATATTCAGCTTCGGCTATGGAGAGGGCAACACAATTTTGCTTCTTCGAGGACCAACTTACCAAGGAGCGTCCAAGAAATTGACATGCACCGAAGGTGGATTTACGATCCACTTTGTCTCCAGCCCAATCCGCATCCGTGTACCCAATGAGATCAAACTTAGCATCCTTGGGGTACCATAGACCCAACTTTGGGGTGTGAACAAGGTATCTAAGAATATGCTTAACCGCCTTATGATGGCTTTCCCTAGGGGAAGCTTGAAATCTAGCACACATGCATACACTAAACATGATGTCTAGTCTAGATGCACAAAGATAAAGCAATGAACCAATCATAGAGCGGTATTTAGATGGGTCAAAAGAGATACCATTTGAGTCTTCATTGAGTACAATTTTGGTTGGCATGGGTGTCTTACATGGGCTGGCATCAGTCATGCCAAATTTTGCTAGGATATCCTTGAGGTATTTTGCTTGAGACAAGAAAATTCCTTCTTGAAATTGTTGAATTTGAAATCCGAGGAAGAACTTCAAATCCGCATTGAGTGAAATTTCAAAATTCTTGGTCATTGATGCCGCAAACTTCTTACATAAATGAATGTTAGGAGAACCAAAAATGATATCATCTACATAGATTTGGCATAAGATCAAATCACCTTTGTCCCTCTTAGTAAAAAGAGTGGGATCAATCACCCCTCTCACAAAGCCATCGTCGAGTAAAAAACTTCTTAAGATGATCATACCAAGCACGAGGTGCTTGTTTGAGGCCATACAATGCCTTATGAAGTTTATACACATAGTCGTTGTGATCGGGGTCAACAAACCCAGGTGGTTGTGATACATATACTTCTTCTTGTAGAGGGCCGTTAAGAAAAGAACTCTTCACATCCATTTGATGTAATGTAAAGCCATTGAAAGCAGCATAAGCAAGTAAGATGCGAATGGATTCAAGACGGGCAACGGGGGCGAAGGTCTCACCAAAGTCCAAACCTTCAACTTGTGAGTACCCTTGTGCCACTAACCTTGCCTTGTTGCGGATGATTAAACCATTCTCATTTTGCTTGTTCTTGAAAATCCACTTTGTACCAATGACATTGTGTTCCGTAGTTGGCCTCTTAACTAATGACCACACTTGATTGCGCTCAAAACTATTCAACTCTTCTTGCATAGAAATGAGCCAATCGTTGTCTATCAACACATCTTGTACCTTGAGAGGCTCAACACTAGACACAAAAGAGAAGTGAGCACAAAAGTTTGTCAATTGTTTACGAGTGACTCTACCTTCCGATATGCCGGTGAGGATCTTATCAACATCAACACGACCGGCCACTCGAGGCATGATGGAGGTTAAGGTTTCGCGAGGTTCAACTTCATGTCCATCATCCACGTCCTCTACATATGGATCATTAATGTGCGGTGGAAAATCTTCTTCTTCTTCTTGCATTTGTTGAGGTTCATTGTCAATGATTGCACTTTCTTGTTCTTGCCCTTGAGGAAGATCTTGTTCTTGATGATTATCATGAAGAGGAGCTTGATCATCATCTTGTACTTGGACTATGGGCATTGATTGAGTAATAGGGGCTTGTGGTGGTATGGGTGTTGAAGTAGTTTGATGGTGTGTGAGGCCTTCATTTTCTTCTTCATCATCATGAGGTTCTTGTTCCATTGGAAGAAGTGCACCAACACCCATCGTCAAGATATCTTGAGAAGAATCTTCTTCACCTACATCATTTAGATCAACTTTCTCCCCATGGGAGCCATTAAATTCATCAAACACCACGTCACAAGTTTCTACAACACATCCATTGGATTTGTTGTAGACTCTATAGGCGTGAGAGTTTGATCCATAGCCAACAAATATGCCCTCAATGGTTTTAGATTGAAATTTTCCTAACTCCTCTCTTTTGTTGAGGATGAAGCATTTACACCCAAATACACGAAAGTACTTGACGTTAGGCTTGTTCCCGGTTAGGAGCTCATATGGAGTCTTTTCCAATATCGTGTGGAGGAAGAGCCGGTTTGATGCATGACATGTAGTGTTGACGGCCTCGGCCCAAAAACTATGTGGCGACTTGTATTCATCCAACATGGACCATGCCATCTCCACAAGAGTGCGATTCTTCCTTTCTGCAACACCATTTTGTTGGGGAGTGTATGGAGCTGAATATTGATGTTCAATCCCTTCATCACTAAGGAACTCTTCCAAGGTGTAGTTCTTGAACTCAGATCCATTATCACTTCTTATTGCCAGAATTTCTTTGTCAAACTTGCGTTGTGCTTGCTTTGCAAAGTCAATGAAGGTGATCTTTGTCTCGTCCTTGGATTTGAGGAAGAAGACCCATCTATACCTTGAGTAATCATCCACAATGACAAGTCCATATTTTTTCCACCAAGACTATCCCACGAAGGAGGCCCAAAGAGATCCACATGAAGGAGCTCCAAAGGGCTTGAAGTATATACAATATTCTTGGGTGGGTGCTTTGATTGATGTTGCTTCCTGGCTATGCATGCACTACACACACAATCATTCTCAAAAGAGACATTTTTTAGTCCAAGCATGTGATTACCCTTTAAGAGATCTTGAAGATTTCTCATGCCGACATGGGCTAGCCGGCGATGCCATAGCCACCCCTTGTCGGCCTTGGCCATTAGACAAGTTGCATGGAATGTGCTCTCTTTCAAGAAATCAACCGTGTAAAGGTTGCCATCCAACTCTCCAACAAAGGCCACTTCAAGAGTATCTCTCTTAAAGACTTTCACATCCGTTAGTCCAAAGAGTGTATCATAACCAACAGAAGCCAATTGGCGAACAGAAAGCAAATGGTATTTGAGGGATTGGACAAGCATCACATTTGCAAGAGACATGTCATTTGTGATGGACACTTTGCCCAATCCGAGTACCTGTCCTTTTGAACCTCCACCAAACAATAATGCTCATAAATGGTTGAATAGCTTCCATGAAATCGTAGAGCAACTTGCTATCTCCGGTCATATGATTTGTACATCCACTGTCAATCACCCATTTTACTCCACCAGAGAAAGCGACCTACACACAATTATGGCTTGGTTAGAGGCACCCATTTTGCAATGGGACCTCTCAGGTTAGTCATAATGGTCTTAGGGACCAAAATAGCATAAAACCGAAATGCATTTCGAGGACCAACAAATTTAGCAAAAACTTCTCCATCCTTAGTCTTACGAAGTACATAGGATGGAGGCATAAACACTTTTGGCTTGTTGAGAGTAGGCATGCCCCTTGTGGCCTTCCCACTAACAACCTTACCTTTCTCCTTGTGCCCTTCTCGTACAAAAGTTTCTTTTAACGGAGTGGTGCACTTTTGAGAGGACGTCTTCTTCTTGCTTGTGCTTGGGTCAAACCCGAGTCCCTCTTTGGCAAACACCTCATTGTGTTGGCTCAACACCTCATTAAGGTTATTTTGCCCTTGAGCACATGTCATGAGTCCTTTCTCAATTTGAGCTTTGAGAAAGCGATTCTCCTCAAGAATAGACGCTAGATCACTACTAGAGTTAGTAGTACAAGCATCAACATTGATAATAGGAGAAGAGTAAGCCTTGGCTAGAGTTTCAAGATAAGTAAGCTTGAGTGTCTCAAAACTCTTTGTAAGGAGGGTGAGCTCTTCTTCCTTGGTCTTGAGGGACACGGATAGGAGCTCACAATCCTTAGAGAGAGAAGCATTAAACTTTACAAGCTTACTTTTATCATTCATCAACTCTTCACAAGAGTTGATAGCCTTTTTCAAGGAGGCAAGATCCCTAGTATGAACATCAATGTATGCACCAATTTTTAAGCATAGTTCATCATTGCGTGCTTCCTCATATTGGACTTTCCTCTCAAGGATTTCATATTTTTCCTTTTCCTCGGTGACGAGGGTTTCGAGTTCCTTAATGGAAATGGTGTGCTTACTCACCATCTCCATAAGCATACGAAACATAGTCAGCTTCTTTCCTTTAAGGGAGCACATGAACTTATTTAATTTAGCAAGCATAGGATCATTTATATCATCATCGTCATAACTATCCTCCGCATCAAGATACTCATCACTAGAAGTAGGAGGAGTGAAAAGAGGCGGGTTTGATCGTGGGGTTACCTTGACCTTGTCAGGAGAGTGTTGGTCCTCTCCATCTTCTACCACGGCCTTTGCCATGAGGCACTTGTGAGCGTTGCCCTTGTAATCTTTCATGTAGTTGTAGGTGACAACTTCACCACTCTTGTTGACTAGCCTCAATGTGTTTTGAGAATCTTGAGCAACCCCGGCAACACCACTAGCATCATCTGGATCAGATTCTTCTTGAGAAACCATTGCTTTCCCATGTCTCTTCTTGAGCTTGGAGTTCAAAGGATTTGGCAGCTTCTTCTTGGGAAAGGTCTTGGGAAACCTTGGTTTATCTTCTCTCTTCTCATAAGGGCACTCGTTGGAGAAGTGATTGGTTTCTTCACAGTTGTAGCATTTTCTTACTTTCTTCTTTTGAAACCTACCCTTGAATTTTCCCGCGCTAAACTTCTTGACAAAGAGAGCCATGTCTTTATATGAAGGGCCCTCATCAGATTCAACCTCATCACCATCTTCATCATCATCATCTTCTTCTTCACTTTGCTCATCTTCACATACATGCTTGGCCTTCAATGCAAGATTGATCTTCGACGATGGAGTACCATGCATGGAAAGATGTTTTGTAGCATTTTCCTTTGACTCTTTAAATAGTTGGAAAGTGGATATGATGTCATCTGTAGTCATTTCCTGGAAGGCATGGTGTTGTCTTATGTCCCATACCATCTGATGGTGATATGGAGCAAGAGCATGGAGAAACTTGTCCACAAGGAATCGCTTAGTCATCTTAAATCCATCTTGTGTCTTGTCACACTCACACGACTCAATATCAGCGGTGAGAGTCATGAGACGCTCAAGGAGTTGATTCGGAGTTTCACCTTTCTCCATACAAAAGTTTTGCAATTGTTCCTTGGCAATTTCATATTGAGCACTCCGGAGGGTGGAGTACCGGTCTTGGATCTTATAATACTTTCCCATAATTCCTTGGCACCTGTGATGTGTATGAAAGGCCTCCTTTGCTTTTCAACCATACCTCTCCTTATACACATGATTGCAGTGTCATTGAGATTCTTGTCATAAATTTCTCTTGGTGTAGGATTCTTTGGATCAACCACATGGTAACCATACTCCAAGATCTCTAGCATCTCATCGTTTCCATGTCGAAGATGATCCTACATAGCAACTCTCCACAAAGAAAAATCGGAAGTGGCATCAAGTAAAGGAGGTTTTCCTTGAGGGTATTTTGGTTTCTCAACTTGGGGTCTTGCATAAAGCCAAGGAACACTAGAGTGTTCATTGCTAGGAGGTTGTTGACCAAGTGACGGAGTAGGCACAGTTGGCCTCGAAGCCGCACCACCCGAAAGTGGTGCAAGCACCATGGAGAATGTGGCTATCCTCATTTGGACCAAGGCCTCGACAGAAGCATCATGCTCCTCCTTTTGCTTAGCAAGGGCCCGTTCTAGATCCTCAGAAGTAAAGGTCTTGACTTCAGAAGAAGCCTCGCCTTTATCCTTCGGATCTACAACAAGGGGAGTCCCATCGGGGTTCATCTCGCTCTAGGGCGGTTAAGCCACAAGAATAGAGCACGAGGCTCTGATACCAATTGAAAGGATCGAGATGGACCTAGAGGGGGGTGAATAGGTACAACTACAAATTTTAATTTTTACTTAACAATTTTTAGGCAATAATGCGGAATGTGAAAGTGAGCCTAACAATTGCAAGTGAAGTACTAAGTACTAAGCAGGTAACACAAGTAGTAACTAGGCAAATACAAAGTGATGAAGTAAGTGCTAAGAGACAAGTAACCACAAGTAGAGAGTTAGGGTTACGGATAACCGCAACTCCGGGAGACGAGGATGTATGCCGATGTTCACTTCCATGGAGGGAAGCTACGTCACCGTTAGAGAGGTGGATGTTACCATGAAGGCACACCAACGCCACGAAGGCTCACCCTATTCTCCCTTTGAGACAACACCACGAAGGAGTTTCTCAACAACTAGTGGTAGACCTTGGGGTTGTCTCCGACACAAACTTTTCGGGGGTAATCACAAAGATCGATTCCTCTCCGAAAGACTCCTACCGCCTAGGAGTCTCCAACCTCCAAGAGTAACAAGATCGATGGGGAAAAGCTCAAGACTTGCTCAAATCACAAATTCCTTTGGTGCAAAGATGGAGAAGGGGTGGATCTATCACTTGATTGGACAACTTCTCTCGAATGCTCTCAAATTCCTTGGGGATCTAAGATTTGGTGTGGAGGTGTAAGAGAGAGAGTGAGATGTGTTCTAGGGTTTGTTCAAGATTGAATGGTCAACACTCTCCCGTGGGGAAGAAGGGCTATATATAGTGTGAGCTCAAATATGGCCGTTGTAGTGCAAGTGAATGGGCAGGCCGGACATCCTGGCTAGGGGCCGGACATCCGGCCTGGGAAGCCACATGAAGAGCAAGACAGAAGCAGAGCAGGAAACAGAGGGGCCGGACATCCGGGGGTCAAGCCCGGACATCCGGCATAACAGGAGAGCCCGGACATCCAGAAGATAGCCAGACATCCGGGGAGCCCACAAGTGTTTACAGAAACATATCAGTTTTACGGCAGTAAGGGGCCAGACATCCGGGATAGGGCCCGGACATCCGGTGAGACAGGAGGGCCCGGAAATCCAGCGAACATCCGGACATCCGGCGTAAAACAGACAACCTTCTGGAAAGGAAAACGGCAAGAGTCAGATATCCGGGGCATGAGCCGGACATCTGGGGAGCACCACGGACATCCGGCACAAGGCTCGGACATCCGGTGCTCCGAGAGACAGAAAGTTTCAAAGTTAAGAACGGATGAAAAAGCTATAGACAGGAGTATTTTTGACTTGAGCAAGTCTGTTATGAACCCAATCGATCCCCTCTTAATAGTGTGGGATCCTATACTCAAGGAAATAAAATGTAACATCATTTTAGCACTTCATCCTTGAGAGAACCCACTTCGTCCTTGCAATACAGGAAAGAACCCCTTCTTTGATTGATCCATATTGAACTTCTTCAATATCTTGTCAAGGTACGTACTCTGTGAAAGACCAATGAGGCATCTCGATCTATCTCTATAGATCTTGATGCCTAATATGTAAGCAGCTTGTCCAAGATCCTTCATTAAAAACACTTGTTCATGTAGGCCTTTATGCTTTCCAAGAATTCTATATCATTTCTCATCAACAGTATGCCATCCACATACAATATGAGAAATGCTACAGAGCTCCCACTCACTTTCTTGTAAACGCAGGCTTCTCCATAAGTCTGCGTAAACCCAAACGCTTTGATCATCTCATCAAAATGAATGTTCCAACTTCGAGATGCTTGCACCAGCCCATAGATCGAGCGTTGGAGCTTGCACACCTTGTTAGCATTCTTAGGATCGACAAAACCTTCCGGCTGCATCATATACAATTCTTCCTTAAGGAAACCATTAAGGAATGCCGTTTTGACGTCCATTTTCCATATCTCATAATCATAGAATGTGGCAATTGCTAACATGATTCGGATGGACTTCAGCTTCGCTACGGGTGAGAAAGTCTCATCGTAGTCAACCACTTGAACTTGTCGATAACCCTTAGCGACAAGCCGAGCTTTATAGATGGTTACATTACCATCTGCGTCTGTCTTCTTCTTAAAGATCCATTTATTTTCTATGGCTCGCCGATCATCGGGCAAGTCAGTCAAAGTCCATACTTTGTTTTCATACATGGATCCTATCTCGGATTTCATGGCTTCCAGCCATTTGTCGGAATCTGGGCTCGCCATTGCTTCTTCATAGTTCGAAGGTTCATCGTTGTCTAACAACATGATTTCCAACACAGGGTTGCCGTACCACTCAGGTGCGGAATGTGTCCTTGTGGACCTACGAAGTTCAGTAGCAACTTGATCTGAAGTTTCATGATCATCATCATTAACTTCCTCTCTTGTCGGTGTAGGCACCTCAGGAACATTTTCCTGAGTTGCACCACTTTCCGGTTCAAGAGGTAATACTTCATCAAGTTCTACTTTCCTCCCACTTACTTCTTTCGAGAGAAGCTCTTTCTCTAGAAAGGATCCATTCTTGGAAACAAAGATCTTGCCTTCGGATCTGAGGTAGAAGGTATACCCAATAGTTTCTTTAGGGTATCCTATGAAGATGCATTTTTCTGATTTGGGTTCAAGCTTTTGAGGTTGAAGTTTCTTGACATAAGCATCACATCCACAAACTTTTAGAAACGACAGCTTAGGTTTCTTCCCAAACCATAATTCATATGGTGCCGTCTCAACGGAGTTCCAGGGAGCCCTATTTAAAGTGAATGCGGCAGTCTCTAAAGCATAGCCCCGAAATGACAGTGGTAGATCGGTAAGAGACATCATAGATCGCACCATATCCAATACAGTGCGATTATGATGTTCGGACACACCATTACGCTGAGGTGTTCCAGGCGGCGTGAGTTGTGAAACTATTCCACATTTCCTTAAGTGCGTGCCAAATTCGTGACTCAAGTATTCTACCCCACGATCTGATCGCAAGAACTTGATTTTCCTGTCACGTTGATTCTCAACCTCACTCTGAAATTCCTTGAACTTTTCAAAGGTCTCAGACTTGTGTTTCATTAAGTAGACATACCCATATCTACTCAAGTCATCAGTGAGGGTGAGAACATAACGATAGCCACCGCGAGCCTCAACGCTCATTGGACCGCACACATCAGTATGTATGATTTCCAATAAGTTGGTTGCTCGCTCCATTGTTCCTGAGAACGGAGTGTTGGTCATTTTACCAATGAGGCATGGTTCGCACCACTACTAGAAAAACCGCTACTAATGGCGCACCTAATTTGGCCATTAATGGTGCATCACCGGTGCGCCATTACTAGCACGCCATTAGTAATTTTTACTAATGGCGCACCAGTGGTGCGCCATTAGTATCTGGTATACTAATGGCGTACCACTG
>NC_041390.1:169296890-169297217 GCF_002162155.2 Triticum dicoccoides | reverse complement strand
CGTCTATAGCGACGTTGTCCAAGGAGAAAACTTCCTCCCCGAACAGATTTTCGTGTTCGGCGGCTTCGTACTGTGGGCCAACTCGCTTGGCCATCTAGAACACACTACTAGAAAAACCGCTACTAATGGCGCACCTAATTTGGCCATTAATGGTGCATCACCGGTGCGCCATTACTAGCACGCCATTAGTATAGGCCACGGTGCGCCATTAGTATGCCTCCCAGCGGCCAGGTGCTTTGGATGCTAATGGCGCACCACAACTGGATGCGCCATTAGTAACCGCGGCATACTAATGGCGCACTTTCCTGTGATGCGCCATTAGTGATG